>NW_006789046.1:2970049-3038639 GCF_000442215.2 Lipotes vexillifer | reverse complement strand
GGGTACCGGGCCTCTCACTGTTGTGGCCTCTCCCGCTGCGGAGCACAGGCTCCGGACACGCAGGCTCAGCGGCCATGGCTCACAGGCCTAGCTGCTCCGCGGCATGTGGGATCTTCCCAGACCGGGGCACGAACCCGTGTCCCATGCATCGGCAGGCGGACTCTCAACCACTGCGCCACTAGGGAAGCCCCCCACCCTTTATTCTTAACAAAGACCTGTTCTAAGCTTTGCTGCACAGACTGCTAAAGGCACCTGACTCCCACTCACGGACAGGTGACCAGAAAGTGCCTGAGGCCAACCTCGCATGCAAACTGGGACAGCAGACTGGGGTCGGGGTGAACCTTTTAAAAGTCAAAGGGAAAAAAAAAGACACAGGCAGGACTCACAAAAACTCCTTGTTTTATTGCACCGAGATCTTGACAACATCTGGGGCCCCTCAGCCCCTGGAGCGGAGGTGCAGGTCATGTGCCGTGGACTCGATGCGCACACGGGGCCGAGGTGTGAGCAGGGCCCCACTCTCACATCAGGGTCAGGGAGTGTGAGGACCCGGGACCACTGGGAGGGGTGACCCCCCAAACACGAAGTTAAATTAGACCCATGTTCTAAGTCAACAAAGTCTAAGACTGCCACTATAGAAGCTTTAGTTCTTTATACACGGACACCTAGGACCTGGACTCGTTTTCTGGGCCTATCCTTTCCCTCCCAGTTTGGCCAATGATTCTCCGTGGGATGGGAGGACTTGTCTACTTAACAGTGACACTTGAATGCTGCAGGGTCAGGCCAGTGCTCATCCCTGCCCAGGAGAAAACGGGTACGTCCTCCTCGGGAAAAGCCTTTATAATTATATAGTGGAGAAAGGAAGAGACTTGTTTGGAGAAGAGGGAGGGCGAGAAGGGAGATCGATTCTGCGCTAGCAGACAACTGAATTTTTCTTTTTTCAGCTACAGAACATGTTAAAAATATGGTCGGGGAAATAGTTCACGCAGGAATGGATGCCAACATCTCAAGAGAGAAAAAAACCCTGCCCACGGAGGCACCTGCCTTCCCTCCTGAGATGACAAACGACAGAGCCACAGGGCACTGGGGTGGGCCCCTCAGCTTTGAGCAAGGTGTGGTTGACATGCAGGAATCAGTCCTCCGAAAAAGACAAAAAGGCTCCCCGGCCAGTCCAGGCAGAGCCCGGTTCCCATCTGCTAGGACCAGAGCAGCCCTAGCGCAGGCCACTGGTATTATTCTCCCCAGCTTTTTAAAGAGAGAAATACGAAAACAGGAAGAAAAAAACATAAAGAAGGACCCACATGAAAAAATTAACACAGCAGCTCCCCGTGTAAAAAACGTAACGCTGTTTCGATACCACCAGGATCCCCGGGGCCCCAGAACAAGCAGCAGAGCAAAGGGCAAGGCTCCGTGAGGAAGAAAGTGCGGGCCAGACAAGTGTATCGGGCCTCAGGTCGAGGACCACTCGAAGGCCAGGACCGGGCGCTGGTGCACTCGCACAGGAGGCAGCGCCAAGAGCAGAGGAAGCGTGGACACGCGCTGAGGGATTATCTTCAGATTTACTTCCATACCTTCTACCACCGGGACATACATCCTTTTTCTGGACACTATCACCTCACTGAGGATTTCCCGTATTTATTAAATTATAAGTTCGCAGGCACAGCTTGAACAAGATAAAAGAGTGATCGTGATCTTCTCGAGTAATACAATCATCTAAATTCAAAAAGCACTCACAAAATTGAGCAAACGAAGCCAGTATTTGCATATCAGGGAGAGGAAACATTGCTGATGGAAGCCACAGGCCTGGTCAAAAATAAATGTTTTATATCAAGTAGTAAAATAAACGGAGAATCTACCCCAAGACCACCACCTCAGTAAGAACCCCCGGGTCACTGCAGCTGCAAGGGAGGGTCCAGCAAAGCCACCTCGGAACAAGTAGCAGCCTGAGAAGCAGATGTGTCAGCACATCTTTTCGGCCCCCAACTTGCCCCACTACAGCCACCTGCTCTCCAGAGAGGGTCTAAAGTTTCTTGCAAGAGAGAGATGCACTGGCAGGGCTGCCCGCCCCGCAATTCCATAAAAGGGAGAGGCAGCGGCGTGGGGCCGGCCTGGGGCGCCGCCGACTCTCTGAGGCTGAACAGGTAAGGCATACAGAGCCCCCACCTGAGGAAGCGGGAGGCGCAGGATGAGCTGGCAGTGCCAGCCGCCAGGAGTGGGGGACGGAGGGCCCGTTGAGAAGAGCAACTGGCTGCACGCCGTCATCTCTGGAGCTCAAGGTCACACTGGGAAGGCGCAGCCGCCGTCCTCCCCGCTGTCCCCTGTAGCCCCAGGACAGCATCACAGGGCGCTCAGCCCCATCCCGGGTCCCAGTTGCTGTGCTGCCCCCTGCTCTAAGAGTCCCTGTGTCTGTCACAGTGCGTGTTGTGTCACCAGAGGTCCTGATCCACAGAAGCCCGGGGCATCTGCGGGCCGTCCACCATGGCAGGCCCGGAGCCAAAAGAGCCAGCAAGTCCTCGGCAAGTGGCTCTTCAGTCCAGATAGACGGTCCCCAGGAAGGGACCGCGTCTCTGGAGGCTGTGAGGCAAAGAACATCATTCTTGAGGGAGAGAAACGAGACCCTAGGAGTCCCACCACCACCCCTGCAGAGCGCATCCAACACGGGCAACGCCACTGACACGAGATGGAGCTTGGAAACAGCCTGGTCCTCAATCTGCGAGTGGCCGGTGTGTGCACACCACACTCCACACCGTACACATCACAGCCCATGCACGACTGCACACACACACACGCACAAACTGACCCATCTTGACAGCTGCAAATTCAGCGGCGATAGCTGAGACTGGAAGCCTTAGCTGGATGAGTCACAGACCAAAAGTTCCGTCTACTCTGAAGTTTCTGGAAGGCGTTGAAGTTTCTTTTCTTCTCTCTCTTGAATTTTTTCAATTTCTTTTCCTATGTCAAGAATCACAGTGTCACAATTCCCAAAAAGGGCTCCCCCAGGTCCCGGTGGTTCCTTTCCAAGTGCTTACTACGTGCCAGCACGAGTCTCAACGTGCGACCTAAACTAACAGATTGACTCTCCAGTGACCCACGGAAGGTGTCCCCACGACCCCCCACTTCACTGACGGGGGAGCAGGAGCGACTGGAGGACACAGGCTTCCTGAACCCGGGCAGCGCAGCTCCAGTCTCACCCTCGGCCACTCTGCAGTGCTGCTGCCCCTTCAAACAGCCCTGAAAATCCAAGTCCTCCCCAGCGCCCCCTGAGCCGAGCTACTCCGCGGCACTCCGCCCCCACCAGGCGCCACCACGCATCACACCTTCCCTCGGTCGAACTCTTCGTCCCAGTCGTCAATGACTGTGGCCATGCGGGCCAGCCTGCTGTCCTGAATGGCGTCCTGACTGACAGCTGACACCTCGCCGTCCCACGTCAAAACTGCAAGACAGACACTGGCATTGCGACCTGCGTGGGTCCCCGGCTGCCCTGTGGATTTACTTCAAGGGTGAAGTTTACAAACTACGCTGGTCTACTCCTAATTATTCAAAAAGTTTTGAGTGCCACCTTTTGGTGAAAATGGATACACAGAGAAGAAAAAGGGGAGGAACTGAGTGGTCTCCGGTGTGTAGGCCAGTCAGTGATCCCGTCACTTAAAAGCAAACACTGTTAACCCCGAATATAGTTCTTTTTAAGCCCATGCCCTCACTTGAGAAACAAAGATCTTGTGTTCTTTCTCCGAGTCCGAATTAGAAAAATAATGTTCTAAATAAAAACTTATAGCATGAGTGCTGGATGAGTTTTTCGGTCTGTTGCCTTCCCCGACTCTGGAATTCTAACGCTCTCCCTGGCTGGCCTGCCCTGCCCTGCCCAAACGCGCACGCTCTGCCCTCTCCCCGGCTCCCAGAGCCCAGCAGGAAGCTGCTCTGGATCCCCACTGCAGACAAAACCCGCCTGCAGGGCTCTTGACCTGCATACAATGGCACTGGGGTCAGAGAGGGTACAACAGACATGTACATTCCTCTTCCCATCTTCAGAGCCAAGCAATTCCTATGCACAAGGCTCAACACAGGAGGTCTTTTTCAGGTCTCTCTAGCTCCTCATAAGCCAACTGCAGAAGACAGAAGTCAAGTCTCAAAACCAGTACCTCTTCTCCCGTAAGCTTTATCAGATGAATATTTGAGCAATTCCTGGACCACGTCGGATTCTCTCTCTCTGTCCCAGGATACAAGAGGAGCCTGTCCCAGCCCTGCAATCAGAATAACATTTACATACATTAAAAATAAACCACCGAGGAAACACTCCTACACCTTTTATTTACAACAGAATCGCAGAACTTACTAATGACAAATTCTTTAGAGAATGTGTAAAAGCAAGCTCTTCCTGCCTGCCTGCCTGCCTGCCTGTGACAAGGGAGTTAACGATTTTTCTTTCTCAAGAGAAGAGGTTATTGGTCCAAATCAACTCTGCAAAAGATGAAAACCTGAACACCGACAACAAAACAAAAAACCTACAGGCAGCAGTGAGCCCTCGGTCTGACGGAGGAAGGGATAGGAGCTCCCGATGGAGGCTCCTCGCCTGCAGGGAAGGGGCAGAAACCCGGAGCAGCGTGAACTGGAGGGACAAGGTGCCACCGCCACCACCACCACCACCGCAGCTTCGCAGGGGAGCTCCCACCTCCCTGCCCGCAGAGAGCCTGGCCAGCAAGGACATCTGCACAGACAGCACTGACCGCCCCTTATCAGGGCTCTAGAAACGACGTCTGAGCTGCTCCTGGCCTCTGCCCAGTCCCCATAACCACCCACAACTGTCAGAAATAGACTCACCTCCCTAAACACAAGCCTGACCTCATCTCTCTGGTCTGCCAATTTGGCAATGACCTGGTGCCCTTCAGGCTCAGTGCTCTGAGCAGGACAGCGTCCACTGTCTGCCCCCGGCCTGTCCCCCACCCCCTCTCCAGCCTCAGCACAGCTCGGGGCCCGGTGGTCATGCGGAGCCACCCACAACCCGGGCTCTGGCCTCTTTAGGGTCACAAATGCCTGCCCCAATTTTGGGATTGTGAGCAAACACACGGGGTGCTGGGCGTCCCTGCAGCCCTAGCACCTGCCTGCCGCGCACTTCCTGCTCTGCACTGGGCGGAGAGCCCTGGAGCCCGGCAGCACCTCCCGCTTGGCTGACGTGCTCACAAAGTGACCCCGTCTGACGACAGCCGGTCTCTGCAGCCTTTTCTCCAATGACACACGGGCTGCCTGCAGTGGCCATTCCTCACTGCCTAGCACTTAGTGCTTTTGCCGTGTAATTAATGGAATTCCGTGTTTATTCGTGAATTCGTTTCTCCGGAGTTTGGTAAACTACAAACCCATCCCCAGGAACCAGTGTGCCCCCAAAGCACAAACAGCAGACCCCAGACGATCCGCCACCTGGGGGCCCCTTCCTGAGGCGCTGAGGACCTTCTCTCCCCTCATTTAACAGACACATTCCACCAGGAGAGCCTGGTGAAACGAGCTGGCCCACTAAGGAAAAAGAGAACGAAACATGAACGAGGCGCTTGGTGGAGGCCTCAGCCCAGGCACGGCCACAGCACACAGAACCCCAACAGCAAAAGGCCACACGATCTTCAGGAAGGCCGGCTACAAAGAGAGGCAGAGGGAGGTGAGCTTCTGAACCCAACGCTGCAAGTTCAAGTGGCAAAGAAAAACGTCAGGCGGGGGGGCCCAGGAGTAATTCCAGTGGGAAGGTTTAGATGGGAACAGCCCTGAACCAGAAGAAACACTGCGCTCACAGAACGTGTAAAGTTTACATGTACCCCATCTTTTCCTACAGGGTAGTTCGGGCTGAACGATCTGCCAGGTGAGGAGGCCTGAGTGGGCAGACAGCTGGCAAGAGGGCAGAGGTAAGAGGTCTTCCAGCGGGCTCCTCCCAATGTACCACACCTGCCTCTAGACACACAGGGAAGGCTGGCTCCCACCCCCTGCTCCCCTGGCGTCTCCCCCCCAGCCCAGTGCACACCTGTGGGGCCTCCGGGAGCCTGGCCATTCACAGCTGTCCCTGGCCTGCTCCCAGGGACTACAGAGCCCCTCTGGCCCTCAGGCTCACTCTCTTCTACTTCCTGCTGTGACTCCTGCTTCCTTTTTTTCTTTTTCTTTTTCCTTGGTGATGCTGCAATAGTCTCCGGCTGGACGACATCTGAGGAAGAGCAGCTCCTAGGAAGTCAGAGTTGACAGTCAGCTCCTAGCAAACTGAGGCCCAGATACCCCGTGAACTTTGGTGCATGTGCCTCAGCCCTCCAGAAGAGCCCCAGGAGACTCCACCCGAACCTCACCAGGACCTGCCCACAGCCACGGTCCAGAAAAGCACACAAGTGCGTTTTTAATCCGAGACAAGTCCCACAAGGTGGACGACGGGACCCCAGCATGGCCCAGCCCTGGTCACGTGACCTCCCAGCACCCACGGGGCTGGCCAGGTCCGCAACGCTGTTTCCACTCGCCACCCGCCTGGGACACCTGACGATACAGTCACATCCCAGAGGGCCGGGCAGCGCCTGTATTTCCAGACAGCACCCACTGGGAGTGGGCTGCGTGTGAGCGGAGGTGCAGGGCTCCCTGCTCTCACCCACGCCGAGGTGGGTGGTCCCGGCGGAGGCCGTCTTCTCCGCCAAGGCCCTCAGCTCCCTGCCTCCTCCTCTTCCTGCGGCTCACGCGGTGGCCGTCGCTCACGCATCCCACGGGCCAGCCGTTCCCCGGCTGCTGTCCGCCCTCTTCCTCTGGTCTGCCCGCCGGCGGCTCCGCCCGACCCTCCTTCCTGTGCGCGGGGCTCCAGGGCGGCCCCGGCGGGCGCCCCGCCTGGAGAGGGGAGGCGTCCGTGTCCCCCGTGTGCTTCCTCTTCCTCCTCCCCCTCCTCCTGGGAGGCCCTGGAGGGGCCGCCACGGCCGTGCAGGTCTCTGAGCCCTGGCCCTGGGTCTCTCCCACGCGGGTCTTCCTCCTCTTCTTACAGAGACCCTGGGGGGGCTCGCTGGCCTCTGGCAGCTGGTGTGAGGGGGCCCGGAAGCCCCCGTTGACCTGAGGCAGGGGTGCAGAGGCGGGCGAGTGGCTCTGTGGGTCTGATGTCCCGAGAGGCGGGAGGCTGCTGGACGGTGACGGGGAGTGGGGGACAAGGGGGGGCTTCAGATGGCTGGATGGTCTCAGAGCAGGTGACACAGCCCTGTAGGGACGGTCAGGTAGTGAGGACAGGCTGAGCTCTCCCTGCCTGCCCTCCCTCAGCCCCTTCCCTCTCAGGTCGGGATTTTAAAAGACTTTCGTCTGTAAACCTCAGATACATGTACATTTCAGCGAACGTTAGAAAATACATGCTAACAAATTCTAATCTTAAGATCAAAGTTAATAAAAATCGTTACAGATCTCTTAGTTTCTTGTCACCAGGCAGTTCCAAGTACTTTTGCAAACCCTAATGTTTCAGATTCTCAGTACAAATGTGTTGGGAGGAAACCTCCACTAAGCAATAGATGTCCAGCCTCCACAAGTATCAGATGTCTGAGCACAGGCAGTGAGTCTTATAAGAAAGGCGGCTTATGAGCCTACGCGTCTTCCACTATTACCCTTCCAGGATTTTCCTCTGAAACTTGGGGTCAGGAAAATCAGGGAAACAGACTTTCCAGTCAGATGATACAGCAACACAAGTAAAGGGCAGGATCTAGAGCAAATCAAGTGAGACTCTTGGATCTCCTCCTGCTAGCTATGCGACCTTGGAAAAGTCAACTTTCCACTCTGGGCCACAATTTTCTCATCTGTGAATGAGTGACAATAAACCCATCTCCAAGGGTTGTTAATTAAGCAGGACTGTCTCAACACCATCTAAACTAGACACAAACTCCGACGGCAACACACAAACTGCACTACTACAACACGCTACTCTGCATTTTCTGAAATTAAAAAAAAAAAGTTATATGTCAAAGAAACAAAGAAAAGATACCCAATAAATGTCTTGGACGTTTAAGGACCTAGCATGTGCAAAACCCCCGTGCCAGGACTGAGAGCGGGAGCGGGGCTGGACGAAGGGAACAGTGGGGCCCTGAACGAGGAGGGCAGGGAGGGCACGTCGGCGCCGCGGCAACGCCAAGCCCGCCCAAACCACCCCACGGCCTCAGGCCCCATCTTCCTTCCCTCCTTCCTCCCTCCCCAGCTGCCAAAGGCCTTGATAGCCCCTCAGCCCTCAAATAAGCCGTTTATCGGTAATTCTGGGCCTCTGGCCCTGGACTCACAAAGGAACACGAGCACCCCTGTACGGAGCAGGCCAGGAGGCGACAGCCCAAACCTCCGGAGGGGCATCTCCACAGGAGCCTGAAAAGCTCCCAAAGAACCTTGCCTCCCGCAGCAGCCTCCGCAGCGCACGGGGGGCGCCTGAGTCCACTCGGGAGGCCCGCAGGGCCAGGGTGACAGAACCCACCCCACCCAAGATAAGCCAGGGAGCACGGCTGGGAGACACAACCAGTGCACAGGACCCTGAGCTCACGCAGGGTTTGTTCAAACAACCCCCCCCTTCCACTTCAGGGTCCTGTCAAAGGGCTGGGGGGCCATAGGCAGATCAGCTCACAGCACACGCATCACCACGAGCACGTGGCAGACGACGGAAGATGAAGACAGTGTAAAAAAGCCAGGGCCTGAGAGACCAAGCCGCCTCTGCCTTGCGAAGCCACTTCGGCAGGAGGACAGAGGAGACACCGGGCAGACCTGTGTGCTGTCCCCACGGGGGAGGAGCGGTCGCCCCGCTTACCGGATTGTACTGACAGGCCAGGTGGAGGCGACGACGGGGTGAGTGGGTTTCCGGGGGGAGGTGAGGTCGGAGGATGGAGAGAGGGGAGGTGGACGGAGGTCATTGCCGGTTGCCCTCCGCAGGGTGCTGGCCTGCAGTTATTGACATAAATAAAAACTTGGTGCTCTAAAAAAGGTTGCCGTGAGTGAAGAGAAAAAATAAAAATAAAATAAAAATAAAATAAAAAATAAAAGAGCCCAGAAAGAAGGATGAGAGGACAGAAGAACAAAAAAGGGGGCGTGAGGGGTGGGAGAATGGTAGAAGAAGAATCAGAAGTGTTTTTGGTTAGAAACAAAAAGGAAAAAACGAAGGAAGCTTAAACAAAAATCTCAGTACGACAATTACATCACGGAGCTTCAAGGTGCACACAGAGGTGCCAGCCAGCCCGTGTCCGGTGCGTCCCCGTGCTCAGAGCTCCCTGCCGGGGCCCGTTCCCTGAGGCTCCCTTAGGACATCTCCACAGATGGAGACAGAGGACAGCTGTGTGGCCCTGACCCTCTATCAGCCACTGGCCTCCAATGACAGAGATGCCACAACCTGCCCACACCTGGACAGCCCTCCGCCACCTAGGGACGCCCAACGTCTCAGCTCCTCGGGCGGCCAAATGCCCCCGTGCTGCCACCCCACCGCCCAAACTACAATCGAACCTGCTCCCCAACCCCGACCGACACCCTCCCACACACCCACCTTCCTGGCAGAAAGGGCCAGCTTTTTGGCCGGTGGAGGAGACATGGTGTTGGCGGGCTCGGGGGCGGCGCTGCTCAGGTCGGGGCACTTGGCCTTCACCAGCTCCGCGTCCTCTCGGGCCGGCAGCACCTTGGTGGGGCCAGCAGAGTGGGTTCCCTGAGAATCGCCAAGAGGGGCGGCTCCACTCCGGGGCGCCGGGGGGGACCTGGCGGGGCTACCACCAGCAGGGTGCTCAGGGCTGGAGCCCCTCCTCTCGGCGGCTGGGCCCTCATCACCCACCTTGGGCCCGAGCCCGTTGGCGGTCCTGGCGGCCAGGGGCCGAGGTGAGGTAGAGAGGGTGGCCCTGCCGTCCCAGGAGCCGGGCCTGCGGCCCTCACACCTGCTGCCGCCCAGCTCGCCGGCGCCGGGGGCCCCCGGGGAGGTTTTGAGCGGTGGGGAGAAGTGCTGCAGGGGGACTGGTTTCTTGACTTTCTTTCCAGGCTCATCCAGAACAGTCGGCACGTGGGTAGGCGTTTTGCAGAGTTTGGGGGAAGGGGACCCCAGGGGTGGCTTGGGAGGAGTGTATCCATTCTGAGACTTCAGGCCCGACACAGAGCCATTCCTGGCAATGGGCACCCCGAGCTCTTCAGGGGTCTGAGGCTTCTTCATTGTCACAGCGCCTGGTCTCTAAAGGGGAGCAAAGCAGAGGAGGCGGTCAAAGCCGGAGGGAGCACAGCCGGCTGGCGGGAGCCCCACAAGGAGGCAGCAGGCAGGGGCTCTGAGGGGCAACTCTAGACAAATTATTTATACGGACACACGATACAGATACCGTTACTTCTTTTCAGTACCTTTTGTGTTGTGCACGTATGGGTGTGCCTCTTTATCTTTACTACGACAGCAGTACATTTTCATCAAGATTTGAGAAATACAAAAAAAATATAAAGGGAAAAAATTTACCAAGTTCCATCACCTAAACATAACCCTCCATTAACAGGCTGGTGTCTTCTCCCTTTGGTCTTTTCTTCTGACACAGGTGCACAGGAGCATCTCAGTTTCACCATATGCCATTATCACCTTCGTACTCTGGCCCATCAACAAAGGTCTTTAATGTTTGACTAGCGACCATCTCATTGCATGAAGAGTTTATAAACCAGACTGGCTCCAGGTCTCCTTGACATGACCACTAAGGTGCTAAGTGCCCCATCCTCCATAGCACCATCACAACTGGGTCTATGCCACTCACTCACCGAAATGCTCCCCGAGGCCTGCGTCGGTGCTGTTTACAACGACACGCCACCTCCACCCCCAACCAGGTCAGGGTCTTAGAGACTATGTGCTGAAGGAATAGTCAAAAGACTGAATCTGGGGGCTTCCCTGGTGGTGCAGTGGTTCAGAGTCCGCCTGCTGATGCAGGGGACACGGGTTTGTGTCCCGGTCCGGGAAGTTCCCACATGCTGCGGAGCGGCTGGGCCCGTGAGCCATGGCCGCTGAGCCTGCGCGTCCGGAGCCTGTGCTCCCCAACGGGAGAGGCCACAGCGGTGAGAGGCCCGCGTACGGCACAAAAAAAAAAAAAAAAAAAAAAAAAAAAAGACTGAATCTTCTTCTGTACTTAGCACTCCACGCTAATTTGTTAGAAATGGAATTACTAGGCTGTTAGTGTTTTCATAAATTAGGGTGCACACTGCCACACTGCATTTACTGTACCCTTGCCGGCAACAATTTTTTCCCAAAATACTTGCTAATTTGTTACTATTTTGAATCACTTAAACATCCATATCCTCTGCACAGGCAACAGAGTGATTTTAAGTCACTTAGGTCATTATTTCTTTATTAGCATTCTTCCTAAAAGGAATACATCTTCACTGTGCTACAAAACCTGTTCACTTGTTGAGCATTTAAGTACATGGAACTTATACAATGTTACTTAGAGTAAAATAACTTTTGTACAACTGCAGTGTATTTGGGAAGTTATTTTCATGATGAAAACACGCAGGGTCAGTGAAGAGGCCTTGCGGTGGCCTGACCAGGGGGTGGGGTGGCGGGGCAGGGCAGCGGGGGACACCGTGCTCGCCCTCAGGCACCCCCATGCCCGTCGCTGTCCCTCTGAGCAGCAACCAAGGCTTCCGGCTTTCCTGCTCTGGCCACAGTGACCATCACCTTTGCAACCAGGTCATGGCATGTCATTGCTACGTCAACTCCAATGCTTCTATTTCAGCTTCCATTTTCTTGCATGTTAGAAAGGAAACAGATTTGTGTAAATGACTAAAACCCCTGTAGACATGTGAAGGCCCCAGCAGCCTGTGTTTGGATTTGATCTTCAGACTTAAGGGAAAGGATCACAGAAGTATTCAACAGAGAGGGCCGTCCTATTTTTGAATTATGAATTATGCTATAAGGAAACTGCTATTATCTTATTAATAAAACTGAGTTCTTAACTTTCTTTAGTACAAAATTTCAAATACATACAAAAATAACTTCAAGGGTATTCCTTAATTGTTAACACTTTACCACATCAGCCTTCCTGCTCTCTCTCCTTCTGTATACATATGTGCGTATATATGTACATATATATTTTCCTAACTATATGAGTTAAATTTTAGACACGACGTCCTTTTACCTCCATATACCCCCACGAGTATTCCTAAAAACAAAGGATGTTCTCTTAGCATAACCACACTATAATTATCAAAATCAGAAAATTAACACTGGTACAAACTACTTACATTTTTAGTATTAAAATGTGGGGATAAAATATTTTTTTCCCAGATGCTTAAGGCCAGAGGTTTGCTCGGGAAACCTGTCACTGTACTTCCGCGTGGCAGCTGCTCTAAGGTGGGGACACACTGGGAGCTCTAAGTCTTGATTTGCGGAGTCAGGTTTTCTCATCACTGTCCCCCTCTTCCTTCTCACCACTGTTGGCTACGTGACCCACTTCAGAAAGAACGTGGAATACAGCAGGACTGCTGTCTGCACTCTCCTTCCATTGGGCCGAGCTCCCCAGCATGAAGAGGTCTGGGGGTTCCACGGTCCCCTGAGAGGCACAGGCACGAAGAACGGCAATGATTACATCGATCCTCTTAAACAAGTACCTTTCCAGTCACTGATGAGGATGCGGTCCCATTGCTGATATTCTTCCTGGTGTGGTCTGGAACCACCCTGGGGTGGCTGGGAAGGGAGGAGGCTGTCCTGCAGATGGAGCCCTCAGGACTCTTCTTAGAGCCTGGAATCCTGTCAAAGGAATAGAACAAAGTCAGGGAGTGTCTTACTAAAGCCGCAGAGGCTTTACCGAAACTGAGTGTGAGAAGGAATCAGAATACAGAAGTCAAGGTTACAATTCCATTCCAAAAAAAAAAGGGCAGGCAGGGAGTTCCCTGGTGGCCTAGTGGTTAGGATTCCAGGCTTTCACTGCAGTGGCCCGGGAACTGAGATCCCGCAAGCCATGCTGCACGGATAAATAAAGGCAGGCAGGCAAAGGCAGAAAAACAGCCAGAGGGAACCATGACTGTCCCAACGTGCTTCTCTGAAGCTGACTTTGCCCTTAAACCATGAGAACTTACTACGCAGCCTCAGATTCTGCTCAATGTAAGCAAAGAGCAAATTACTCAGTTCTTCTGAGATTATTAGAGTCTCAGTCTATCGGAAAGCCATCCTGGAGCAGCAAAACACCTCCCTTCTCCACACCCTCATCCTCCAGGTCGGTGACAATCAGTCCCAAGAAGAGGCACCTTCCAAAGGCCTACACCCTCTGACTACCTAGCCTCTACCCCCCGACAACCTACCTCACTGCCCACCGTGATCACTTTCCCCACAGAGGAAGGTCTGTATGCCAGCCGATAGCCAGATGGAACGCATCTAATTTGGGGCAATAATGTAATAGACAACCTTCCAATTTACGTGCAAAGCCACCTCACTGTGGGGCAGATGGACTCCTGCTCTGACCTTCCCACAGGCTCTGGCTTTGACTCAACAGCCAAGTGGACGTGATCTAAGTGCCCTTCCTGGTGGCCGCTCTCCACTACACCTGACTGGCAGGAGGACAGCTGCTCCAAGAGCTTCCCTCCTGCAGAATTCCAGTCACTTTCATGCAGGGAAAGGCCAGGGAGGCCGGTCGGGGCGAGAGCAGAGTGAAGGCGAGCGCTCTGGGGGGTGGGGGTGGGGAGCCGGTTACCGCAGGTAGAAGAGGACGTAGGCCTGCTGGTTCAGAACCACCTTGATGTTGCTGGAGTGGACAAAGGAGTCGTTCATCTGGTACCACTGTCCATTGCTTGCCTGAGCAGCGCAGGGTGTGGACGAAACAAAACACAACGATCAACACTTCTGCGATCCTTACTTTTAACAAGGGAAGGAAAAAACCTTTTAGCTGCCACATGTATCCCAGTGCTGATGAACTAACTAGTAATGATTTCATAAAATGTCAAGTATCCCTCTAACTTTGAATGTGCCCCTGAGTGTGCTGGGGTCCCCCTTCCTTCCTTCCTGGCACCCCAAAAGATGCGAGCTTTCCTTGTGGAAGGCTATTTTGACAGGTCTGCTCAGCACAGCCTCTCCCACCAATATCTGGCCTTCTGAGACTTCTCCAGGGGGTCTAAGGACAGGGCACTGGCAGCAGCCCCCCTCCAGTGTCTCATCGCAAGGCCAAGAGTGGGACAGATCCTGGTGAGACAGGTTTAAAACACGTCTTTGCACTCCACGAAGAAACAGCAACAGGACCTGGACACAACCACAAAACACGGCCACTTTCCACAGAATAAACGTTCTGCAGAGGTCACATCTGGACTCGTGCAAACAGGCACCGCAAACCTGCCCCCCGGAGGTAGCACGCGTACCACCACCTAAGACAGCCTGACACCAACACAGGAGCCACTGACCTTCACGTAGCAGTAATAGTGCCCGGCGTGGCAACTATAGCCCGAGTGGACCAGGACAGCATACAGTCCGTACATGACAGGCTCACCATTACTCTGGGACATATACGGACGGATGTTCAGGAATTCCGGATACCCTACATCCTGTTTGAAAAGCCAAGGAAAAGGCAATTACAATTCATCACTGGGAGTAAGGGTCACCTTGCCCTCTCCATCAGCTGGTCTTTAACAATGTGGGGCAATGGGCACACAGCAAGGCTGAGGCGGGGGCCTCCCTTAGTCAGTGATTAAAAAAGAAGCAGAAAAGTGCAGTCTTTCTATGGGAGTTTCTAAGAGAAACTCTTACTTTATTGTCTTGACAAGTGGTCTATGGTCTCCTGTCTTAGCCGTGCATCCAAATTAGCTCTCTCGCTACCTGGGTCCCACGTGTGAAAGGAGAGGAGGTGTTCATTCTCCTCCCTGCCACCGTGCAGGACACTGCAAGGGGAGTCAGGGCTTCAGGAACACAGGTGCTGGCTCCACACGGCTAATTGAAACAGCAGGTTAAAATTTTAATGGGGTAGCTCAGGATGAAGGTCATGCCATAATTTATTTTAGAAATCAACAATTTTTCATAAGAAAATATTATCAAATGTGATCTTTGAATGATACAGATATAACATACTTGCATTTCTGCCTGTGCACATACAGACTTTTAAAAAAGTGACGTACAGTGACTTCCCTGGCGGTCCAGTGGGTAACACTCCACACTTCCACCGCAGGGGGCACGGGTTCAATCCCCGATCTGGGAACTAAGATCCCCCCATGCCGCACAGCGCGGCCAAAATAACAAGTACGGTTTACACAGAGTGAAAACAGGAGAACAGTTTGGTGAGTTCTGACCAGTGTACACTGATGGTGACCTACACTCCATTCAAGAGACAGACACGGACCCAGAAAACCCCCTTCTGTCCAGTAAGTGCCCCCATCTCAAGCACCCACTGTTCCAAGTCCTACGGCGAGTGGTTACTTCTGCCTGTTCTTGGGCTTCATACAGCTGGTACCTGTTTGTCTGGATCAACAGAATGTCATGATATTAACTGACATATCTTTTCCTGTCTATTGACAATCTCAAAATCTCAAAAGCCAACACACCCAATAGGCTCAGGAGCCCCAGTCCAATCTTGCTAGACATGGGGCCGAAATCAAACAGACCAGTTTCTCAAACTGTGTCCTAATGGAAAACTAGTTCCAGGAGATTTTATGGCGGAACGTGAGATCCTCAGGGCAGAAGCAACATGACCTCATTCAGCACTGATTATCTCCCACTGATTTCCCAGTGCCTCGCACGGCACGGTGCAATGTAAGCCCAAGTGTTAGAACAGAGGAATGAGTGACTCCCTCAGTAACTGAGTTTAGTAAATTCCCCTTGGAGATTCAAAATACGACACAGCTTAATAAAGGCTCTGAGAAGGTCTGCAATTAAAAAGAACTATTTTAACTTGGGCTTGGCGTTTCCCAAACTCGGATGAACACAGAACACGGAACACTTTTTTTCAGGGTACCATACGACCGTTCTGCAGAACACCAGTTTGGGAAATGCTGACCTCACCACTACCACTGCCAGTGAGAAGACTGAAAGCTCAGACAAGTGCCTCGCCCCAAACCACACAGCTAGGCTCTACCACCAACCGAGAACACGTCTCCAGGCCCTGATGAGACAAGGCATCTTCTATTAAAAACACCACTGTGCAAAAAAGTAAATTATCACACACCACAAAAAGGCACAGCATGCAGCTGCACCTGCTTTAGAGACAAACAGGACATGGGAGATGAGAGCTGCAGAGCAGTGTTCATCACACTGATTCTTGGGCCACCCAGACCTTCTGCAGCAGGAACGCCCCAAGCACAGGAAGGTGCTATAGGAAAAAAAATGTTCTTGAACTTGACTGCATAATGATCATTTAGGGATTTTGCAAAAGTGCGGACTCCTGGGCCCTGTCTTCCAGGGATTTGAATCCACTCAATCTGGAGTAGAGCCTAGAATCTTTCAAAAAGCGCTGACCAAGCAGCCTGGGCACTGTGAGTGCTCACCTTGGTGATCTTCCCCCCACTGAAGTTGGCAAAGCGCTTGAGTGAGAGTGTCAGGACGTTGGACGTCCTGTGGACGGTGAACCGCTTGCTGGCCGGAACCTTCTTCTTGCATCTGTGAGGAAGGGGAGAGGAAGAGCTATCAGCTCGTGCCCTGAGGACTGCTGTCCTCACACTAGGTTAGTATCAGAGTATCAGGAACTGCACTTTAAATACGGGGTCTTCTTAAATGAGACTGTGCCCTCTGCACCCCTAAAAACCAATCAACACCACTTAAGGAGAGGAAAGCTACGGCAGGGCAACCAGGACTAGAGAAAAGGTGGAGATTCTAAAGCAAAAAGGAAGTACCTTCCCAAGGAGGAGACTAAAGACGCACATGGAAAAGTAACTCTGGGCCAACACAGGAAAAGCCAATTCGAGCAGATGTGGCCAAGAGAGAAACAGGCAGGCAGGAAATCACCGAAAGCAAAGCCAGAAGACAAGGAAATGAAGGGGGAAAAGACAGAGGCAAAAGTGAACAGCTTCTAGAGCCAAAGGAGATGAACTGAGAGGGATAAAAAGCGGGGTTTAGGCACAGAATCATCCACCTGAAAAGCATAGTGAGAAAAACGTTCATTAGTGATTACAGCTTTTAAATGACCTGGATATAAAGTAACATACCCACACACTGAGACTGCACAACCCTAAACAGGACGAGGTCAGTCACAACTGCTGAAATGGAAAAATGCCGAGGACAACTCAAGTCAAAAATGGAAGCCACAGAAGAACATGGCTTTTCGAGGAGGCAGGATGGCCTCCGGAGCAGACGGCCATGTCCAGTCACTCCACTTCTGTGCCTCAGTTTTCTCCTCCTGTGAGATGGGGGTAATAACAGTCCCTGCTTCACGAGTGAGTGCACGCGAGGCCCTCAGAACAGGGACCAGCACGGAGTAAGTGCCACATAATAAACAGCAGCTATGACAACCACAGCTATCCCTCCATCTGTGTTGTTTAAAGGTTTTCAGTTTTAAGACACATCTACACCACTCAAGAATGTGGACAGGGACTTCCCTGGTGGCACAGTGGTTAAGAATCCGCCTGCCAATGCAGGGGACACGGGTTTGAGCTGCCAGTGCAGGGGACACGGGTTGGATCCAGGAAGATCCCACATGCTGTGGAGCAACTAAGCCCGTGTACCACAACTACTGAGCCTGCGCTCTAGAGCCCGTGAGCCACAACTACTGAGCCCGAGGGCCACAACTACTGAAGCCCACACGCCTAGAGCCTGTGCTCTGCAACAAGAGAAGCCACCTGATGAGAAGCCCGTGCACCACAACAAAGAGTAGCCCCCGCTCGCCACAACTAGAGAAAAGCCCACGTGCAGCAACATCCAAGGCAGCCAAAAAAAAAAAAAAAAAAAATTTATTAAAAAAAAAAAAAAAAAAAAAGAATGTGGGCAGTGATTGGGAGTTCCCTGGCGGTCCAGTGTCAGGACTCGGTGCTTTCACTGCCGCGGCCTGGGTTCAATCCCTGGTTGAGTAACTAAGATCCCGCAAGCAGTGAGGCGCAGCCAAAAAAAAAGAAATGTGGATAGTGGTCACCTCTGAGGGCGAGAGGGAGGGAGGGGACGGCAGCCGTGTCAGGTTAGGTGACATATTTTCTTTCTGGCCGGCTTGATCTTTTTGCCATGAGCAAAATGAAACTTACTTCGCACACATATAGGCGTTCTCTCCACTCAGGACATCTGGTTTCACAAAAAGTTCCAGGGCACGCACGATATTTGCAGCTTGCTGAGAAGGACAAAAACAGGGAATAGAACAAAGAGCGGAAGAAAAAGGCTGATTCTCCAGAAATGCCAAATGTAAGGTCTTTTTCAGGCTGACGCAGCAAATCACAACATTTCACTTGCATAAGAACTGTCCTGCAAGCTGCCACCTTCTGGGAGTCAGAACATGGCAAAGGAACAGGGAGCCAGGCTGTTACCCCTCCTCTGTTGATGAGGATCACAGCCCCGGGGGTTTATCAAGGCCTCAGAGGGTCCAGTCCAGACCTCAGGCTGAGGTGAGCTCACCTCCTGCAGAGTTCGAGCAGGGAGAAAGGAAGGCTCTGAAATGCACAGCCTCTGTGTGAAAGCTGCCCGCAGTGCACCGGAGCTCCCTGCTCAAGCCCTGCACTCAGTGCGGCCGCTATTCATGCCTCAGGGCACAAAACTGCATTATTTTCCCCCTCCTTTTTGAAAAAAATAGAACACACAGAGGGAAATGGCTAGGAAGAAATACACGAAAATGTAGGACTCCAAGTATTTCTTTCCTGATCTACCTGGATCACATGCCCTCATAGGTTTTTGTTCTTTGGGTTCTTTGCCCTCTGGCCTCCCTGTCCTAATGCAAACGAAACAGCATGACAGGGTCTATACCCGAATCTCCAGCGCCACATCCAAGTAGGGATCGTAGGTGTCTGAGACGCTCTTGCACACGGAGCACTTCACTGCGAGAGAACAAGGGGGGCACTGGGGTGGGTGCAGGGCCTCCAGGGCACCACCCCCTGTTTCCAAGTCTGAGAACTGGAGGCAGACCACCAGCTCACCAGCCCCCTGAAATCCTGGGACGGGAAGTGCTCAGGAGGAGACGAGGGCAAACCCCGAGGTGCCTTCCCAGCCTGGCCAGCTGCCCCAGGGGTGCTCACTCCCACCCCAAGGGCAGCGGCCACATCTGAGCAACTATGGAGTCTGAGGAAAAGGAACACCACCCGCATCCACAGGCTCCTGATGCTTTGCTCCAAACCCCCTCCCAGGAACGGGGCCCCCAGCAAAGCAGCAGGCGGGGCTGCGGTGCACAAACCAGGCTGTAGGCCTCCTGGGCCTGGCGGGTCAGCCTGGGTGCCAATACCAAGCATTTCTGGTTAATACTCTAACCCCCAACAAGGGGCAGAGAACGTTTCTCCACTTACCTCGCGATCGGAGATAGCCTCCAAAAATCTGATGGACCAAAGTCGTAGCCTGTGTCTGACGATCCAACCTGCAGAAAGGCCATGACCTTCAGGGGGAGGACAGGGGCCAAGAAGCAGGCCGGCAGCCCCGCCAGCCCCTGTGCCGTTACCCGCTCAGTGTGAGGATGGGAAAGGTCCCACCTGGTCAGCGGCAGCTCCACCCCGAGGCTTCCGCACGCGCTGACCCGCGTGGCCTGCTCCCCACAGCAGCCGCCTCACCTCCCACGGCACGGGGAGCAAGAGGCCGGATGGACCTGTACATCACCCCACCCCCGGCCCACCCCTCCCCGCTCCAGCTCAGCCCCACAGTCCCCTCGTGGGCACCGCACACGTGCACCTCTGGGAAAGGGGAGCGCAGGGTGAGCAGGGACAAACTCCCCCTCTGAACCCTCTCAGCAGGACAGCAGTGGGCACGGGCGTGGGCTTTAGGTTCCGGCAGACCTACATTCAAACCCCCAACCCCAGAGCCGCGAAGCAGAGCTCCAGAGAGCACCTAGCGCTGCGCCTGCACCCACAGTGACTCACGTAACGAATATTCTGGAAACAATACCCTACGTCTAGCCTCTGCTCCTGGTTTTGCTTGCAACCCACCGAATCTGACCCACTCCTCTGCAACTGTCCTGAGTTCCCGAGACCTCCGGGACACAAACGCAGCTGACCTTTTGGTCTTTTGGGCCACAAGAGCACTATGTGGCAAGGCCCATTCCCTGCCAGGAAGAGCTTCCCCGTGTCTACCCAGGCCCCAGTCTCCTGCCCACCACCTCCTGCAGGTGCTTCTGCTTCTTGGGCGGGGGAGGGGGGCGGCGTGAGTGCTGCTAACCCGGCACCTCCCTCCGCAGGCGGCCACCTCCCACTACCGACAGAGCGAGCCAGGCGCCCTGGTCTCAGCCTCCTGTTCAGGCCACACGACTATTCATGGCCGCACTGCCCAGACGCATTGAGGAGTATAGCTCCAGAACACATGGGGGACAAACACAGGGTCAGCAGATCTTTATTCTGCACGTTAGGAAAAGAAAAATCAGCTGCCACCATCTATATTGTCACCACCACTCATCAAAGAAGGGACATTTTAGGTCCCCAAACTAGCAAGGACATAACCTCAGAGCAGACTGAAAGCTCTGGGTGTGATGCAGCTGCTGAACTCCAGGTCGCCCCCCAGGTCACCGGAAGCCCATCAGGACAGGAACCCAGAGGACCACATAGGACCCACCCTCGGTTCAGCCGGAAGCAGGGACAGCGCAGACATTCAATCACTCAGAAGTAGGAAAATAAAGCCAGATCAAAAAGCTAACCCAGACGCTCCCACCAAGCATCCCAGAGGAAGGGAGGGAAAGGAGAAAGGACGAGGGGACCTGAGGCCTGTGCGGCACCTCCTATAAGGTGAGGCTCCCAAGCGTCCTGGCAACAGGATGTGGCTTGGAGGCAGCCCCCAAGGCAGTAACTTGGCGGGAGGAGGCAGGCAGACTTCTTGGGGAGCAGGGGGTTCAGGGCAGGAGAACAAAGGGGAAAACCAGGGTCCTGAACAAGAAACATCAAAATACTGAGGCCACACGCCCCTTCTGCCCCCAGAGGAAAAGCTGCCCACTCCAGCGTGTGCTTCGCTGTGTGGCCAGAAGGGGGCGCCCGAAGCAAGAGCCGAGTGAATCGCCAAATCCTCGTGATACGGAAGCAAAGGTGGTTCCGGTAGAAAATGGTGAAGGAGACTTGACACCCTACCTGACGAGAATCAGTCCCCCAGAAGCAACATGATGCAGAAGACAGCGACACAAACTCCAGGCTGAACTGAAGACCCCAAACAAGCATGTGGAGAGATGGAAGAACACCGTGAACACGCCTTAAAACTAAGATAAAACAACCAAAAGGAGGGAAAGTTCACTGAACTCAGGAAAGAAACAAAGACTGAACTTCGAGGGGCACTTGGAGGAGGGACTCAAAGGAGATGGAGTGAGGGGCACAGGAAGCAGGGGTGGGGGGGGTGCGGTGCGGCCGCAGGGAGGGGGCAGCTGAGACATGAGAACACCAACAACCCGGCACCCGAAAGGGCACCGTACCATCAAATACATAAAGCAGAACATGAGAAACATTCCCAGGCATTAAGGGGAAAAAAGGGCCTTTAACACAAGCAAAAGCATTGCCATCGTGTGTTCCCGAGGGAAGAGTCACTTCCCAACCAGTGCGGGGTCACCAAAGACAGACCACTTTACCGGGCTACGGGTCAGGTTTAATGACATCAGAGTTTCATCCGCTGAAACAGAGGTTTCCCATCCTCATGGCTACAACTCAACTAACTTTCCCAAAGGATGTTCCAGATATGACTCCTGCGTTGTATTTCCAGAGTCCAGGACTCAGTTCTATTCCACGCCTATGCAGCACTTCCTGCCTCCTTTCTTCTCTCTGAACCCAAAAACCCAAGAATGATACAAAAACACTGTTGACAGTAGCTGTTTTACAAAAGGGAAGACTAAGCAACCAACCATCAATCCGTCATGTGCATTTGTCTATGCTCTCAAATTTGGGCAGAGTGAAACCTCAAAAGTCATAATCTCCTTACCCTCAAGTTTTCCTGCAGCCTTTCAAGTTCTTCCATAAAAACATTATAATTCCTACCATCCCCATCCTCAGTACCAAAATAATGAGGTGATTTTTAAAAGATGGGAAAAGTCCCTGTCAGTAGCGTAAGATCCTCGAAGAGATCTATTAAAGCATTTCCCAGGACTTCCCCGGTGGCGCAGTGGTTAAGAATCTGCCTGCCAATGCAGGGGACACGGGTTCGAGCCCTGGTCCGGGAAGGTCCCACATGCCACGGAGCAACTAAGCCCACGAGCCACAACTACTGAGCCCGCGTGCCACAACTACTGAAGCCGCGCGCCTAGAGCCCATGCTCCACAAGAGAAGCCACCACAATGAGAAGCCCGCACACCACAACAAAGAGTAGCCCCCGCTTGACGCAACTAGAGAAAAGCCTGCGCACAGCAACAAAGACCCAACGCAGCCAAAAATAAATAAATAAACATTAAAATGAAAAAGGCATTTCCCTCCATGAGTTGCTGGGACAGAGATGGCCACCACCTGCCCTGCAGCAGGAGAAGCCCTTTCCTGGGAAGCAGTGCGACCCCTTGCTGGAGCTTCAGCTCAGGGCCGCGGGGCCAAGGTCCACACAGGCAGCCTGGGGTGGCGGGAGGAGCGCGTACTTGGCACAGCCGCTCAAGCAGGCCTTCTGCATGGCGTCAATGGTGTACCGCAGAAACTCGTGTGCGTCCTCTTGGTTCCCGAAGCGGAAATGCCGGGCGATCTCTAAGGAGAAAAAGAAGCGCCAGGCCGGAAGGGAAGAGATCCTGCCTGCTCTCCAAACGTCCCACTCCTGTTGGTCTCGTCACCAACTCCTAGCAGACCCAGGACTAAACCCAAGCGACGAAAAGGAGCCTGCCTGGCTTCCTACATCCCAGGTACCACCCTCATGGCAGTTATCTTCTCAATGAGACCCAAGGACTTAAACCCTCTACACTTAACAGAAAGCACAAATGAACACCAAGCATTAAGGATAGGAGATCCACTGATGAACTAAAGCTGGTTTTCCAGGAGCCAATACAGACCATGGCAGATTATCACCATGTCATCGCAATACAACTTACACGGGCTTCAAAAACCAATGAGCCCATCTTTTCTGCTAAGGGAGATACCTGACTGTCACAGCCCATGGACACTGGTCTCTTGACGTTGAGAAAAGGCCCCGTAGCCCTTCCTTACCTGCTCCCCACCTCCAGGCCCATGACACACAGCTCCCAGCCTGGCCAAAGCCGCCTGATCTTCAGGGCTGGGACCACCACCACCTGGTGTGGACTCCTCCACAACCAGCCCCAGGGCTCGCTTAGTCTGCTACATTCTGTGCGTGCAGCCTCCCAAGCCCTCCCTTCTGCCCCCTGCCAGAAGGAGGCCGCTCTTACTTCTGAGGTCTCGGATGAAGGACACGGGCTTGATGGCGTTGCCACTGTTGGCGAAGGCCTGGATGATGTGGTTCTGCATGACGCACAGCATGCAGAAGCTTCCCTGGTGACCTGCGGGCACGAACAGGCGGTCGTGGTAAGGTGAGAGCTCCCAGGAGAGCTGACGACACGGCCTCCCGCCCGGCAGAGACAGCAGGAGCCCGACAGCCTGGCCCAAGCCCCCACGCCGCCTGCAGCACCCGGGACCCGGTCTCTCCACAGCTGCGGGCTTGGCCGCAACCCAGTCCGAGGAGTCTGAGTTTTCAAGCACCGTTTAAAACAATGTTTTCTCTGACTTCCAAACTGCATCACATGGTCAACAGGCTAGAATATTTTGGGCTTCCTGACACCCCCTTCACGTGCTCTTCAGTGTAGGAACTTCTGCTCTGGTTTCCAGGAGACACAGGGGCTTGGGCTTCAGGACCGCGGGCACATGCTCCCCCAGCCTAATGGCCCAACTCTGCAGCTCTGGCGCCCCGAGAGACACCTACACGGTGGAGACGGGTCCATAAAGACCGGCGGTGGGCCACACAGAGCCCCCAGCCTGCGGCCAGTCCCCGTGCTCTGGATCAACTACTTGTCCCCCAGGAATTAGGCGAGACAGCGTTATGCTTCTATCTCTACTTACAATTATGATCTTAAATACACAGAGGAGAGCAAAGCCTACGCCCCATCTCAGGAGATTTTTAAGTGAAGCACTGGTGGGATAGCTGAACTCCCCTCTCAACCTCTCACAAGCCTGTTCCCCACGCGTTTCATCCCTCTCCCCAACCAGCTCACCTCTGCTCCCGTTCAGGGATTCACTGCATGCCACATGCGGCACTCGCTCGCCAGGACACTGCAGCTTCATATAAACTGTAACAAACTGCCCTTTAATCCCTGCACCAGACCACAGTCCATCCACACGACCCCCCTCTTCCTGCATGCCAACCTCCCCGCCTTTTCCTGCTATCACAAATGCTGTGGTGAATGGTCCTTGTGCGCACGGCAGTTCCTCTAAGGCATATACCTACAAGATACATTTCTGGGTCCAAGGGCAAACACATCTTTAGTTCTACAAGGTACTGCAGTCATGTATATAGTGCACAAGCTTCCTCAAGAGACCCAGCGCCTAACACAAAATTCACACCAATCCATCATTCTCCCCCTGAACACCTCCAATCACCCACTCAGACCTATCTCAGATTAAAAAATGAAACAGCATGAAGCCTGTTTACCATACACACACAAAAAATCCTAGTATCTACAAACGAAAAGGGCACATGTTGGTAAAGATGTTGAGAAACTGCAAACCCTGTACACTGTTGGTGGGAATGTCAAATGGTACAGCCACTGTGGAAAACAGTAATGGTAGTTCCTCAAAAAATTAAAAATAGAATTCCCATATAATCCAGTAATTCCTCTTCCAGATATTTATCCAAAAGAAGGGAAAGCAGAGTCTCAAAGACATACTCGTACACCCACATTTTTAGTATTATTCACAAGTACCAAAATGCAGAAGCAATCTGAGCGCCCACTGACAGACGAATGGATAAAGAATCTGGTCTATACATAAAGTGGAATATTACTCAGCCTTAAAAAGAAAAGGAATTCTGACACCTGCTACAACAAAGAGAAACCTTGAGGACATTATACTAAGTAAGCCAGTCCTAGAAGGACAAACACTTGTGTTTGTGTTACGTTTAGTACCTGGAGCAGTGAGAGTCACCAAGACAAAAAGTAGGACGGAGGGTACCAAGGATGGGGGCTGGCGGGGGGGTTGTTTTTAATGGGGACAGACTTCCAGTTTGAAAAAGTTCTGGAGATGGATGGTGGTGATGGTTGCATGACAGTGTGAATGTACTTAATGCTACTGAACTATACACTTAAAATGGTAAATTTTATGTTATGTGCACTTACCATAATGCAAAAAAGTTTTATTTTTTAAAAAAATGCTAGTATTTACACAAAAAATTCTTCTTGGAGGGAAATCAAAAAACCATTCATGTGATTAATGCCTTTACATGAAGGAGAGGCTTTTATTTTTCATTTTAGAGTTTTCTCAACTTTAACTATATCCATTCATTACTTTTATTTTTTAAATGGCAATAATTGTGGAGAAGGCTCAAATTTAGGTAAAAAACCTAATGTTATTTAAGATAACAAACATAACAAATGTTAAGCAAACAAAAAGAGCCCCCATTTACAAAATCTGATTCATGTTAAGATACTCCTATGAAAGTCGTGTGGAAATTAAGCCTCTAATCATTATCTAAAACGCTGAGACTTTTAGACTAATAAATTATCACTCTTAAATAGGGCAACTGGGAACTCCCTGGTGGTCCAGTGGTTAGGACTCGGCACTTTCACTGGCAAGGGTTCAATCTCTGGTCCGGGAACTAAGATCTCACAAGCCTTGTGACTCGGCACAAAAAAAAAAAAAAAAAAAAAAAAAAAAATAGGGCAAGTGACAATTTCACCCAGAAATACCTGAAACAGGATTTCCCAAATCCCCGGTAATACGCAAGTTTAATTTTAAAAGCCCGTGGACACTTTCTTCAGGTTAATTTAGGAAAATATATCATAAAAGTTGTATCCATGATTTTGGGGACACTACTACTTAAATTTGGGGAAGAATGTAAGAAAGAATAGGATTTAATCTTCCTGGATATTTTACACAGTGTTTATTTTGTGGATAGATCCTGAAGTGGTCCAGGCACGTTGCAGAACTGGGGCTCCGTGCAAGCAGCCCCTTGTCATGTTCAAGCCATACTTCCCTGGACCCTTGAGAATCTTCAAACAGTGAATTCAAGGAAGAGAGGACAGCCCAAGCCCACTTAGGGGTCACCTGGGGATCCAGTCAGGTGCCAGGAAAAAAATACTAAAACTTCTCCTAATACATTTTACTCTAAAAAAGCCAAGAAATTAAGGCTTACTGACATTTCATAGAGTGACATGGAGGGACACTGGCACTCTCCCAGGTCTGCTTGCATTGCTCACAGGAGGAGAGGCTGCTCCCAACTCAAGCCCTTGCCCCCATATACTACAGTTTACTTGTGCCAGGCTACACGGACTTATAGATGTTACCTACTTTTAACTGTATTAACCCTTGCAAAGTTGACAACAGCGCAAAGATTCCTGCAGAGAAACCAACAGCAGAAGCACAGGGAACACGAAAATGGCAGAGCGACCTACAGGCTCAGGAGAGAGGCTCTCACCGCCAACATCATGAGATTAAAAACAAAGACAGCCCAGTCAAATCTTAGTAAAGTCCACCCAAAACAACCTCAGCCATCACCAAGGTAACTACTGGAAACAGAGATTTATAATCAACTTCATCTTAGAAGTGTGCACTGTGCCTTGATATGGTAGCTAGTGCTGCTGTGAACCATTGCAAGACATTTAAATACTACAGGAGTCCCATAGCCTGGCCTTCTTTCATTCTTTTTTAATAATATAACTAATATCCCTGAACACGTCACGGAATCCCAAACTTTTATCATAGTGATGTTCCTCCCACACTCCCACGTCCCTGCCTCTGGTTCTGCCAATTTCTAATTTTAAGAATCACTTTTATTTATTTCAGTTTTATCACACGTACGTACACCTAAACAACAAATTGTCTGCTTTTCAATTTTATAAATCGGAATTCATGCTGCACGCAGTCTTCTGGGACTTTTTCTTCACTCGACACTATGCTATTCGGACTCATTCATGGAGTGAATCCATCCTTCTGCACTGCCGTAGAATATTCTACCACGTGCCTATATAATTCAGGTACCCATTGGGTTGATGGGCACCTGGGTTGCTTAGTTTTTTTGCTGTAGGTTTCCTGGTGCACAGATACCAGAGCTTTTCTGTAGAATTGCTAAGTGTAGACTATATGACAGAGAACACCAGATTGTTTTCCAAAGCAGTTATGCCAATTCAGACCAGGAGTTTACAAAGAATCTCATTGACCTCCATCCCGTGACCTTCGGTACCGTCAGACTTCCGAATCCTCATCGACCACAAAGGCGTAAAGCGTCTCCCAGGTTACGCGGTTACTAGCCATCTCCTCCTCCGCCCCGTGACGTGAGCTTCCTCTCCTATAAAATGCCTCCTCCTAATGTTTATCTATTTAATATGTTATTCTTTTCCTTGTTGATTTGTGGTTCTGTATATATTCTTGGTACCAATCCTTCGTTGTTTATGCATCCCAGGTGTCATCTCCTCGTTTGTAGCTCCCTGTTTGTCTTTTAATTTTGTTTTTTCATGAACAAAAGTTCTTAATTTTAATGCAGCCGAATTCATCAATTTTTTTAATGGTCAGTGCTTTCTCCCAACCCAAGGTCAGAAAGATACTTGCTCACGTCTGTTATAAAAGCACTGTTTTTACTTTTGAGAAGTTTTTTTCAAAATAAATTTATTTATTTTATTTATTTTTGGCTGCGTTGGGTCTTTGTTGCTGTGCGCAGGCTCTCTCTAGTTGCGGTAAGTGGGGGCTACTCTTCGTGGCAGCGCGCGGGCTTCTCATTGCGGTGGCTTCTCTTGTTGCAGAGCACGGGCTCTAGGCATGCGAGTTTTAGTAGTTGTGGCACGCGGGCTCAGTAGTTGTGGCTCCCGAGCTCTAGAGCGCAGGCTCAGTAGTTGTGGCGCACCGGCTTAGTTGCTCCACAGTATGTGGGATTTTCCCGGATGAGAGCTTGAACCCGTGTCCCCTGCATTGGCAGGAGGATTCTTAACCACTGTGCCACCAGGGAAGCCCTTTTGAGAAGTTTTAAAACCATTTTTTGGTGTGAGTATGCTGTGAAATGGGGATTCTATTTCATTTTTTCTATATGTAAACCCTAATTATTTTTAAGTTCCACTTACTTAGAACAGGAGACACATGTATATGTGAAAAAATGGTGTGTAATGCCACACGTCCACGCATTCGTGGCTCTGTTTCTGGGCTGTCTCTCCATCGGTCAGTACCTCCCTCCCTGACTCAATTCTATGTCATTTTAATGTCTCTAACTTTACAAAAAGACTTTACAGCTGCTAGAGTATACCGCTTCTCATATTCTTCACAGGTGTCTTGGTGATTTTGGTCCTTTGCTTTTCTTTTCCACATAAATTTTAGAATCAGCTGGAGCTACAGTAATCTCTACATTAATTTGGGAGAGAACCAACATTTTTATAATACTGAGGCTTCCCTCTGTGAAGGCAGTGATCTCCATGTGTGTAGGTTATCATATAATGCCCTTAAATTCCCAGGAAAGGTTTTCCACGTTTATCTTGGTAATTTGGGTCTCCACACTTTATCATTTTTGTTGCTGTTATACAATTTTTTATAATAGCAAAATATTTTTTTTAACAATTTCTTGTTTGGTGTAGAGAAATTCAAGTAACTTTGTGTATATTGATGTTATATCTAGTCATAGTGCCAAATTTCTTTCTTATTCCCCCGAATTTCTAATTTGTCTACGGATTCCTTTGTTTTTCTACGCAGGAATATCATTTTCAACCAACAAGAGTGTTACTCCCTCCACTTGTCTCCTGTGTCACTGCTCTGGCCAGGACCAGCATATCAAACACAAGTACGGAGAGCGGCCACCCTGGCTTCTCTCCTTATTTTAAAAGGTGTGCTTCTACTATTTCCTAATTGGAATGCTTTGTTGTAGTTGTTGCTAGATACCTTTTATCAATATTAGTAAAAAAAATCCCTTCCTGTTGCTACTTTGCTAAGAGTTTTCTTTATCATAATTTTCTGGGGCATCTATTTTCAGGTGACCTTTCTCTCTTAATCTGTTAATAAAGTGACGGCAACTAAGGTAGCAAGATTAGCAGTCATGGATGTAGAACTTACTGTGTGCCAAGTACTATTCTAAGCACTCTACATAATTCATTTAAGCTTTACAAAAATGCTATGAAGGAAATATTACTTTGCAGATGAGGTACAGGTCAGGTAATTCTCAAGTACTCCGTCGCCGGGTGGCAGAAGCAGGATGTAAACCCAGCAGGCCAGCCTCCAGAGTGGTGCTTGTAACTGCTGTGCTATACTGGCTCCACAATTACATTTGGAGGTTTCCTGATATCAGAACATCCTTGTGTTACCAGGATGAACACAAGTTGCTCACAGTGTTTAAAAGACTATTGAATGTGCTAGTATTTTATCTAGAATTTTTACATGTATATTCATGAACAAGAGGGAACTGTAATTTTTCTTTCTCATATTGTGCTTGTTTAATTTTGTTATCCAAGTTAAGAGAACCTCATTGAACGAGCTACGGAGCTTTCTCTCTTTTTCTTTTCTCTGAAAGAGTTCAGGAAGCATTGAAATGATCTGTTTCTTAAAAGTTTCATAAAACTTACCCATAAATTGTCTCAGCCTGGTGTTTTCTTCATGCGAAAAATTTTAACCACTGATTTAATTTTGTTCATGGTTGAAAGGCTATTCAGACTTTCTGTTTTCTTCAGTTTGGGTAAGTTATATTTTCTTTCATCTTTATTTTACCCACATTCAATTTCCACTTTGGAGGATGTTTTATGATGTACATAAAACACTGCTACAAAAACAGGTGTATAAAACAACCGGATACATGTATTTCGTAGGTATCTTTTGAAAACCCTTTTCTCTCTTTAGGTAATTACTTTCAGCCCAGTTTAGAGACCATTACACTATCCTGATCCTCTTTCACGGCCCATCCTGCGGCTGGCACAATTCAAATGTAGGATTTGTCAGTTACTATAAAGCGTTACTACTTATCAGTTACCACTTCACTCCTGAATTGGACCCGGGCTGAACTGGCAGCACCGTGAGCACATGGGTTTGTCCACTTAGGAGACCATCTGGCCCCGAGGACCCAGGGCCACCCCACTGCACGTGCACACTCACAGCCATACGTGTGCACAGTCCCCCCCCCCAACAGCGCTCACTTACAGCCTCGCGTGTGCTCCTTGGAGAGCAGGTAGTTGGCCAGGGGCGGCGTGTAGGTCAAGCACTGCACGGTGGAGTTGAGGAAGCAGGTGTTGCCGAGGTTGTGCAGCCCCGCGCCCACACGGTAGACGCGCCCCCAGCGCAGCGACAGCCGCTCCACGGGGAAGAGCACCTTCTGGGGCGCGGGGACGCCGTCACCGCAGCTCTCGTATGCGTGCTCGCTGCCTGGAGGGGGAGGGATGGGAGAGAGGAGGCCGTCTGACTCCGTGCCCAGGCAGACCACCCAGAGCAAGTGCCGTGGCGCACTCGGTGGGCACGTGCTCAGAACGCAGCATCCGGGGGTGACTGGGTTCCCGTTGCGGAAGCCCAGAACACCTGTCACCCCACGGCTCTCCCTGATGGCGTCGGTCTAGCACCCCAGGACCCCTCTGTGGATGAGAGGACAAGGCTGTGAGAACCAGCAGCTGGAAGAACTGGGCCCTGGCACTCTGAGCCCACCCGCTTCTCTGTCCGGTTTCCAAGGCCTGCTCTTGAACCTCTAAGGACACAGATCTCTTTCTGACCAACCCTGTACCGTTACTTCCATAACTAAAATCTACTGACCCCATCATGCACAACATTCACAAGCGACCACACACTGCTTCTGGTCCTACTAATCAGTCAACGCTTCGTCCCTCCACTTGGTCAGCACAGAGCGAGGCCCTCTCCCAGTACCCTGTGTCCTGGCCTGCGGCTCATCCCCGCTCCTGTGGCAGCCAGCTCCCTCTGTCCTGGGGTTCAGCAGCACGTATTTGCTCTTCAGTGACTCCAGCTGGTAGGAGAAACTCTTGCTGGCCGGCTCAAACTCCAGCTTCTGCAGAAGGACCTTCCTGGCAGAGGAGGCCAGGAGCTTCCCCAGCTCCCCATCGTCAGCCGAGTCCCTGCGGCCAGGCTTGAGGGCTTCCTTCAACTTGTCGACTATGGGCATGGTGCATCACTGTGGGGATAGGAAAGAACGTGGAGCAGCGGGTAAGCGGGTCCCAGGAACAGAGCATCCCTTCCCTGACAACCCCCTCCTGGGCCTTACGGATGTGACCCACCGTAAAAGCGGCTCTGGATCGGCTGCCAACGTTACAAAGGAAGGGTGACATGAGACATAGTACTGACCGCTTGGACACAGCGACGCCCACGCTTCTCCTCTCAAAAAGACAAAGTGCCTCCGCAAACAGCACTAAATGGACTGACACGGCCCGGAGGAGGCGAGACTACCTTCTCGGCGTCTTCTCTTCAACAAGTACCATCAAGTGACTCTGGACGTCACACTTGGTGCAATTTCCCCCAAGAGGCGACCATGTGCTCCTAACGTCTGCTCAAAACCAGGAAAACACTAATTCTCCCAAGACACTCTGGTCACACACACAAATCTACACAATAAAGGAATTCGCATGGAGAGTGAGATGAGCACACTCATCTGTTCAGACCCATACTCTTCAAAACAAAGGCCACGAGCCTCATGGGGCCACTGAACAGGAGAAATGAGGCTGGTCCAAACTGGGACGTGCTGTAAGTGTAGAACACACACTGGATTTCGAAGACTCAGTTTGCAAGTGTAAAACATCTCAGTAATTTTAAGACTAGTTATATGCCGAAATGATCATATTTTACGTACATTGAGTTAAATAAGTTATATTGTGACAATTCATTTCACCTGCTTCTTTTTATTTTTTAATGTGGTCACTGTAAAACTCAGTTATACTTGTGGCTTGTGTTACTGGATAGTGCTCGTACAGACTATCTTTTTAAAAGTGATGGAGAAGAGAAAAGATAGTAACAGGACTAGAATGGTGTACACAAAAACGCCTAAACTTAAGGGGCGGGGGCGGAGCAGGCAGGGGCCGGGGCGGCAACTCAGGCTCTGGAAGGTGGCAGGCCTGGGTTATTCCATCATGGATAAGCTATCGCCTCCAGGGACAATCACTGGGAGTGCCGGAGACCGTCCTTTGTAAAATAGGAAAAAAAACAAGTGTCAAAGGTGCCTGTGAGCTTAATGGGGAGACACACACTGGGTGAGAGCTGAGCGCTGGCTGCGGAACAGTCCCTAAAGCCGCAGTGTAGAAACTGTAACAAACCCGAAATCCCCATCACCTCTAACTGCACACACTACCTGTCAACTCAACCACCCTGGCCAAAGCTCAAGGACTATTTGAGTCACAGTTAGAAAAATAGTTCCTTACACAGCTTACTCCCATCAGAAAAATGATGACCTCCCCCAGGTATGTGGTCGCTGGCCTGAGCCAGGAGACCCAACTAGTCAGGTGGATCCAAAACTCTGCTTGAGTGAAAGGACCCCGTCCAGCACCTCTTGGTAAACCGTCCAGATTTATGGTTATAGGGCACCTAATTCTGTATGTGGATCCAATTTCTTTTTCTATAAAAATTTCTGTAAAGAACAGAAACGTAAGACCATTATTTAAAAAAAATGCAAGCACAAGTTCTTTGACATGAAAAAAAATAAAAGAAGCTTTCCTAAGGGGAATTATCTAAGCGTTCTCACCAACTGAACAATGGCTGCTGGACCACATGTGGGCTTACCTGGGGTGTCTGAACTTGGGTGTGCTATTCCTGCAGCATGGAGTCAGGTGCTTGGCCGGACTAGGCAGGTGTGGTGCTGGGCCCTCAAAATCACGTGCTCCCAGGCTTTGGCCTGTTCAATCACCAGAGCCACAAGCGTGTCGTCCAGAATGGGTGTCAGAGTCTGTGGGATGAACACAGCATCACATGAGGCCAGCTCTCTTCCCGCTGTCTCATCAGCCCCATTCCCTGGACGCGGAGCAGGAACGCCAACCATCTACCAGGAACAGTCAGCATTAAGGCGGAAGGAATATGGATAGTGCAGGACTTAGGAAGAGTGAAGAGCTGAGCTAACTAACTACAAACGATTTCGATGGACATGATATGAAAACACTGCCCTTTGTTCCATACCTTAACCTTCACGCCAGTGACAAGCCCAGTGAACAAAAATCTCCCCACATGCCAGTTAACTCCAGACTCCATCACATTTGCAAAGACTAAGAGATAACAAATAATCATCTCCAACTTTCAGATTTCATGAGCCAGTAAGAGTTCCCCAAAAAATGGCGCAATGAGAGTTGCCAAATTTTCACTCTGCTAAGTTTGTTTTTTTTTCTTAGTTACCAACCACAATCACTGTGATTGCAGAAAATTAAGGTACTTAAAAACTTTTTACTGTGAAAACGTTCATTCACAATGTAGAGAGAACATCACAGGGAACCGCCATGCTCTCCTAATTCAGCGTCAGTAATTATTGTGTAGGACCAGTCGATTCCTCTCCTGAGCCCACGTTACTTTACAGCAAGTTTCAGATATACCATGTCTGATGTCCATAAGTAAAAGCATATTAACAGCAAAAAAGAAAAAGAAAGGAAGAAAAACAAAAGGGCATAATGAACATGACCTCAGAATGAAGTCAATCTGAAAAGATTTCTGTTTCATGAACGCTCCCTACAATGTCCCTCTTGTCAAGATCACACGTTGCTAAGGACTCTTGTCATGGGCGGATATGGGTTTGGGAACCTCTCGAAGCTAGAGGATAAACAGAACTTGGAAGATTTAACCCAATTTAATTCGAGATAAATAATTTAAAGAACACCCACCCATTCCACATAGCCCACTCCTCGATGTGGAGTCAAGAGATTTTGAACAAACAGAAGTTTTCAAGTTTCAACAGGAAGATCAAACCTCCACATCGCCAATTCAACCCGAAACGTTAAGCAACAGCCTAAAAATGATTTATTTCTGAGGTGCAGCGACCCAGAGAAAAATGTCCCTGTAACCATCACAAGCCCTCTGACGTACACACTTGCTTCAAAACTCAGGAGGATGCTCTCTCCAGTGCATGCTCCTCGCGGTCCAGGAACAGCTCACACTTATCTGTGCACATTTCTACCTCTACTCAAATAAAGCTTCCTTAAATCAATCACCATTCAAGAACGTTTTCTCTCCCTCCTCTCTTTAAATGCATTTTTCCAGCATAAAATGCACTGGGGACTCACAGGGTCAACCACGTGCTGGCGGGAAGGAGCCCCAGACAGCACAGGGCTGAGGCCTCCCTGGGGCGCTTTTAGAGGGGGCTCTTCTGCAGAGCAAACTGAGCCAGGAAAGAGCAGCCAGGAAAGAGCAAACTGAGCGCCCCTCTCCTTGGAGGCCTGATTCTCCGCATCCCTTACACACAGTGGACTATGTCAGAGCCAGGATGTTTTCCTCTCTCATCCATCTCTGTTTTAGGACGCTGTTCTAGCTCCTAGAGCCCCAGGAGAGACCCAATACTACCCGCCCAAAGAAATAGGTATTTAAAAAACTCACATCTTGTACCCATCCCCTCACCAGGACCATGACCACGACCACGACCAAGACCATAAGGAATGTTACCCTCTCCAGGGGTGAGCTTTCCCACATCTCTTATTAAAAAAGAACAAACAACTCTGCTGCCAAACTGAACGCCCTCCCCTTTATTTGGACTTAAGCCATTCCAAAGAAAGTCTGAATTCTGCATAAATGATGCTTCTGTGCGTAACACCGCCACGGGCTGCTGCCTCCTCCCCCGCCTGGGCTCCTGGCCGGGGCAGCTCTCCCCTGCACCGCGGGTCGCTCGCGGTGGGTGGAGAAGAGCAGAGAGCAGACCCGAGGCAGCCCGGACGAAGGACACACTTCCAGGGCTTCCCCGTGCACCCCCGAGCCCTCGGGGACGTCGCAGCCCTAGTACCTCCCCGTGGACCCCGGCGACCCCCGTGGACGCGCAGCCCGGGGCCTCCCCGTGGACCCCGGAGCCCCTTGCGGACGGTGCAGCCCTGTTGCCTCTCCGTGGACCCCAAGCCCCTCGCAAACAAACACCCGTGTCTCCCCGGAGCGTTCGCCGGTGCGCCCCGCGTCGGGAGTCACATTCCCACGCCCCGCCGGGCGGAAGCTCTCCACCCGGCCCTCGCGCCGCCCCAACCCGGCCCTAACCTACCAGGCCCTCAGCTGGCTCCGCTGCTGGCCCGGCTGCAGGCCCGCAGCGCTGGCGTCTGCTCGGCACGGGCCCCGCACACGCACCATCCGGGCCTCCGCCGCCTCACACACGTGTCACGGCGACGCTTAAAGGAGCCACGGTCCGCAGTCCTCAAGGCGGCAAACCGAAAGGCCCCGGCAACTTTAAGAGGCGGTGCTAGCTTCCGCCCTATTCCCTGGACCCGCCCACAGCCACTTTACGCGCCCGATACGTCACCTCCCCATCCCGCTGCCCCGCCAGCCTACGCGATGACGAAAGCACGCAGAGCCTAAGACGCCCCGCCCCCTTGGCCGGCGCCCCCAGAGTTCCCGCAGAGCACGTGAGGTGCCTGCTTCCGGGTTTGGCGAGCCGGCGCACCTAGGTCGGCGTCCGGGCCCACCTCTTTCTCACCTACAGTAGGGGCGGTGGCGCGGGAGGCTTGATCGCACCCTCTAGGGCATTTAGTGACCAAGACACAGGCCGGGCGAGAAGAGGCAGCGGGCCCAGTGAAGCCCGGAGGGCGGAGCAAAGTGCTCTTGGGATTAAGGGGTCGGGAGCGATGGTATTTGACCTTTGCAGTGTCCCGGGCCCTGTGCAATTCCCTGACCCCACTCCCTTCGAAAGCGTAATCCCGTGATTACGTTAAAGTTTTGGTTGAATGTTTGCAAACGCGCTTTGCTTTTGCAGTACTTTTAAAAATGCCTTTTACCTAATCCACTTGGTTGCCTTCCGTCCCGTTCCGCAGGGCAGGTGGAGAGAGTGCAGTCCCAGGCCTGACCTCCAGATACTCTCACATAAGCAAAGGAATATTGTTACTCCACAAAAAACGACTTTTCCTAAAAGGGAACACTTGGAGTACACAACACAATCTGCTGTGTCCTTGGCAGACAAGTGTGAAGGGCAGGCTGGGCGATCCTGGGTGAAGCAGCTAGAAACCTGGAGCTAGTCGTTATATTCCCCGCACAGTCCTTCAAGCAGGGACTGGCAATGGAGAGAGAGAATGGGTGTAATTGGAACAAAATTCACCTGTAGTTATCACTTGGAGAGTGCTGGTTTTTGAAAAAGCAAACAAGTGTAAACAGACCCGCAGGAGCCTGAGGTTGAGCTCTGCCCTGTCTGTGAGAATCGTCAACTACAGAGACTCAGATTGGCATTTGTCCCGGAGTCCACTCTGCGCCCTAAAGCAATGATTCAGACAGAGACCTTCTCACTCTTCCAGGTCTGATACAATGTATAAATGAGTGATTAAAAGTGTGGGAGCAGGTGGGAGGTGGAGGGCTGGCAAGTAGCCCAGGAATGAGGAGACCTCAGTTTTATCCCAGCTCTGCCCTAGTTAGCACGTTGCTTTGGACACTTCTTTTGGGCCTCCGTGTGATCATCTGTGAAATAAAGATGATCTCTAGCAGATCTTTGATTCTAATAACAATACTGATGACATTTGTTCCCGTTGCTGAGTTCATATTATGTGCCAGATACCAAGCTGGCCACTTGCCCACACTATCTGATTTAATCCTCATGGCAGCCCTACGAAAAGATATTGTTTCCATTTTACAGATGATAAAACTGAGTGTGCAAGATCCCAGCAAGCAAGTGGTGGTTTAAACCCAGGTTTCTCAGGCTCCAAGTTCACATCTTTAGCTCAGGCCCTCAGAGGTAACCCCGAAGTTTTTCTTAGATGACAAAGCTATTGCCTGAAAAGGCCCACATGCTGCTTGAGAATGTGATCTGAGACCTGGAAGTCCAGAGGAGCCTTTGGCCACCCACACTCCCACCCTACTCCCCTTTCAAATTCCTTCCTAGAAGGCTTCCAAGTGGAATCTCCTAGAGGTGTGTTCACATGGCCCATAGGAAAGTCTTTTCTAAAATGCTCCATCTTGGGCTTCCCTGGTGGTGTAGCGGCTAAGAATCCGCCTGCCAATGCAGGGGACACGGGTTCGATCCCTGGTCCGGGAAGGTCCCACATGCTGCAGAGCAACTAAGCCCGGGCACTACAACTACTGAGCCTGCGCTCTAGGGCCCACAAGCCACAGCTACTGAGCCCATGCACCACAACTACTAAAGCCTGCGCGCCTAGAGCCCGTGCTCCACAACAAGAGAAGCCAGCGCAAAGAGAAGCCCACCAACACAACTAGAGAAAGCCCGCACGCAGCAACGAAGACCCAACGCAGCCAAAAATAAATAAATAAAATAAATAAAATTTTAAAACATGCTCCATCTCAAACGTCACCAGAGAAATGCACATTAATACCACAATGAGTTAACGTTCCACACTCTATGGAACTGCTAGAAGCTAAAAGACTACACATTGGAAAGAATGTGTAAGCAAATAGATTGTGAAACTGCAGGGAATGTAAAATGATGCAATCATTTGGGAAAATAATTTGAATGTTTCTTTTATGTAACATACTTACCCTATGAGCACATCCATTGCTGTCACCACTGCAACTAACTACTGCCTGTAGGCTGGTAAATTCCAAATGTGCCAACACAGACCTCTCCTCCTAATCTTTGGAAAGGTGGGTCCAGTGCCTCCTGGACACCCCCTCCCCAGAAGGGGGTGTCCTTTCGAGGTGTCCCACAAACATCTCGAAATTCACCATGCCCAGAAACGCCTCCCCCACCCCCACCCAAACTGCCTCTCCTTTCTGCCCTGTTGCCTACTTGGGCTGCTGTGCTGGAGCTCAGACCAAATCCTTGCCCTTTTCAGCTGGTTTCCCAGTGGGTCTGGCCACCTGGGGGCACTGCTGAGACTGGTGGGCAGAGGAAAGGAGAAGCAGGCCTTTCTTCCCCTCCCTCTCTGCTTTGAGTGGAGTTTCCAGCAGCGGCTTCAACTCCATCCAGAGAGACATACTGTGGTTGCAGCCTCCCACCTGGCCTCTCCCTGGGCTCTTGTAGGGCAGCCTACAAGAGCTGCCCCTCCCTCTGCCCCTCCCCCCTCGAGCTGCTGACAGCTTCCTGCTGTTCCCTTCCTGGCTTCCCAGGGAGTTTCTTGCATCAGGCTGTCACCAATCCCTACCTTAATCCCTGCTGTTTTAAAGGCTGTACAGAGTGGTTTTGGTGTTCCTGGTTGGACCTGGACTGATGCAGACAGTAACCCCAACGATCACCTGCCTGGCCGCATCCTGGACTCCCCCTCTCTCCCTCACCCTGTGTAAGTTCTCAACAAATTTTGCTAATTTTACTTTCCAAATATTCCTCAAGCCATTCCCTCCCCTCAGTCCAATTGCCCAAGTAAAGCCGCTCTCCACTCTCTCCTGCATTACTGGAATAGAGCCAAGTCCATTGCTCAAACTGCCAAACAGAATAATATATTTAAAAGGCCTACCTGAACCCATTTCACTCCTGTCTGAAACCCTTTCCCATCCACCCCTCCCCCTGCCTCCTGCTGATGGGAAAGCCAAGCTCCTTCGCATGGTCTCTGATAGCCTCCCAGGGGCTGGCTTTTGCCTGCCTTTCCCCCTCATCCCCAGCCATTCCCTGCCCTGCATCCTTCAGCAGAGCTAAATCCAAGTGCCCCCCAGGCCCCAATCAGGCTGTCTCTACTCCAGGCTCAGGTCGGTCTTTGGCCTAAAACTCCCTTTCCCACTTGTCCTTCAACCACCTCCTCTGGTGCCACTTCCACCAAGAGGTCTTCCTGGATTCCCTCCATCCCTGCCATTAGGTTGGTGTTGCCTTGGGCCGGCGGCACATTCCACTTATACATTCAATTGGAATGTTCTCTGGACTTCTCCCTCCCCCATCAAGTCTCATTTCATTGGTGTGTCCCTGGACCGGTGTGCTGGAGGTACACTGGATAAATGTGAAATCCAACTAAATGGCAAATAAAATGCTGGAAATGAGGGCTTCCCTGGTGGCGCAGTGGTCGAGAGTCCACCTGCCAATGCAGGGGACATGGGTTCGTGTCTGGTCCGGGAAGATCCCACATGCCGCGGAGCGGCTGGGCCCGTGAGCCATGGCCGCTAAGCCTGCGCGTCTGGAGCCTGTGCTCCGCAATGGGAGAGGCCACAACAGTGAGAGGCCCGCGTGCCGCAAAAAAAAAAAAAAAAAATGCTAGAGATGAGACAATTGAATAATCTCTAAATCCTGAAAGAGAAAACTGGAGAAACACTGAAGATGAAAGAATAAAGTATTCTCAATTAAAAAAAAATAAAGCTGTAACCAAAATGAATCAAATTAGAACTTACCTTAAAAAAGGTGCATTAACAAAGTAACAGTATTGTTGCCCAGAAGTCACCTGGGGGCTCCTTACTTTGGAGATTGACGTAAAAGGGACTGGACCCCTCCCCCGGTTTCACAGCCTGTAGATGACCAAAGATTTAAGCTAATTTCTGGAAAGACCTATGTCACATTTCTAACTGTAAAGTAATCATTGTTCTTCTGACTTTTACGTCAGTCACTGTGAGTTTTGGTTCCTATGAGCCGCTGCTGCTGGGCCTACATAACCCTAACAATTTCCAGTTTCTAGAAACTGCCAAATTACATCCAAACCCGGGTCTGGTTGAACTCACCAAGGAAAAGCCACGTGGCAGGGCTCCCAGAGTTTTGTTTTAGGCCTTCTTTCCCCTGCATGCAGATGGACTGCAATGGAATTGGGACTGTGTTTGGTGGTTTGGCCAAAAAGTAGCCAATGGACCTTAAATCCCTGTGCTGGCCTTAAATCCCTGTGTTGGCTGTGGCCACTCGCCTGCCTCTTCCTTCCCCTCCCAGACAAAGCTTCCTCTCTAAGAAAACTCACCCAGCGTAAATGCCACAGGTGTGTGCTTTCCCTGTGTTTGAGGGCAGCTTTCCCCACCTGCTAATACTGAAATCCTGCTTGAATCCTTATGGAAGCCGTGAGATCCCCCATCCCCACGGCTCTCATAACAACTCTCTGCACACCCGCCTGCCTCCCCCAAACTTCCCCACGAGGCCTCTCACTTGATCCGTCTGGGTGTTGCTCCTGCTGCTGGCCTTGGTTTGATCTGCTCCTTGCCCCTCAGGTGGCTCTGGTTTTTCTTTGTAGCACAGTGGCACTTTGCACAGCTCTGTGACTGTCCTCAGAGCATTGCTTGCAACTTTTTGGCCTCAGGACTAGATTATACAAACTTTTCAAGAGTGTTCAAGACCCTGCCTTTTAAAATTTATTTTTATTTTATTTATTTATTTATTATTTATTATTTTTTTTTATTTTTTTGTGGTACGCGGGCCTCTCACCGCTGCGGCCCCTCCCGCTGTGGAGCACAGGCTCCGGACGCGCAGGCCCAGCGGCCACGGCCCACGGGCCCAGCTGCTCCGCAGCACACAGGATCCTCCCGGACCGGGGCACGAACCCGCGCCCCCCGCATCGGCAGGCGGACCCTCAACCACTGCGCCACCAGGGAAGCCCAAGACCCTGCCTTTTAAGTCCTGGCACCACCTTGCTGTTGAGCCCTCCGCCCCCAGCACTGCCCAGGGAACACACAGTAGGCCCACCTAGACTTCTCCTTGCCATGTCTGGGCCTGCCTGGGAAGCAGGTGGGTAGAGGCAGAGGGGCCATGGCCCGAAGCTGCCTGTTGAATGGTGTTGAATGGTTGAATGGTGACTCAGTCTGTCTAGTACCTGGGAGAAGAGGTGGTAGATGTCACCCCCAAGCCAGAGAGGCTAAGAATCTATGGTGCCTCCTGTCCTCTTCCCTCCTCTTTCTGGCTGAAAACCAAGGACTCCGAGGCTCCAGAAGGTGGTGAAGGACACCACCTGAATCAGCCATGGAGGGCACCCACCAAACATCCCCATTGGTCTTGGCAGGAAATAAACTCCTTTGTGTTAGTCCCTGGGATACTGGGCTCATTTGCTACCGTATCCAGAGCTGCCTTAGCTGGTACACCTTCGCTCTCAGATCACAGGAAGGTAGGATAAGGCTTTCGGGCCCCAGGGTTGTGGGCGTGCTGCATCTGAGGATGAACCCTAGCAACTGGGAATACAGCAGAGGGGGCTTGATATACCTTGTGTTTGGAATGTGTCCCATAATGACAGGGTGACACTGCATAGCAGTTTGCCCAGGACAGTGCTGCTGTACACCTCTTGATACTACTAATTGTTAATAGCACCCGCTTTCTCTCTCAGAAGTGTCCTGGTTTGGAAGAGAAAGCACATAGGGATGAATTTCCCAGATAATTGAATTTTATTCTTTTCTTAAGTTTAGAAATTACAACTTGGAACAAGGTATCTTGGTGTGATCAAGTGTCTTCACTGAGACTAGGATTTTTCTGTCATTGTTTCAAAATTCAGAAAAAGGGAGAGAAATTTGCCTTTGTCCTGGGGTGGGGAAACACATGGAAACAAACCACTACAAGGCTCTTCCTGCAAGTGGAAGGAAAGGGTCCCCACCTGCTGCTGGGTGGGTGTCGATCTGCAGAGGATAACCTGCTTCCACCTGAGTCACGTCCTTGTTGGAGGCTCCGTCTGTGGTCCTTAGAGAGGCTGGGGAAGTAGGGCAGGCCTATGTCCTACTGAAGAGCTGGGCCCAGGATTCCGACTCTGCCTGGGTTCAAATCCCAGCTCCAGCGCTGAACGGCTGGGTGACCGGTAACTCAAGCTTCCCAGGCCTCGGTTTCCCTATCTATCCAATGGGAAGGTGAGAGGACCACCCCTCAGAGATGGCAGGTGTTAAATGAGATCATGTACGTGAAACCTTTAGCACGAGTCCTGGCGTGGGATAAACGTTGGCTACGACTGGAATCATTAGGTTTATCAGAATGATTTCCTGAGCAGTTGCCCCTGGGAGTTTAGGAGCGGAGTCTCCTGAACTGGGGACAGATCATGGAGGAAGATGGAAAGGACTCATACGCGAAAAAGAGTTATCACGGCAGGCCCGAGACCTCTCTCCCTCCGGAAGGTCTGCTTCCGAGGTCTGGGAGTGTGGATTTCTAATAAGAGTGGCTCCCGTGCCCCAACTGTTTGTGGATGTTGAAACCTGCTTCTGCTCTGGGAGTCTGGGGTTTTGCTACACGCTGGCCAGAGGGCGCCAACCTGACCAGCACCCAATACAAACACTGGGGGCTAAGTCTCCAGGGAGCCTCTCTGGTTGGAATCTCGTTCCTGCTGCCCAACCCCCCCAGCCCCACCACCCAACTTCACTTCAAAGGACACGCTGATTGGCCTAAAAATAAAAACGAAACTTTCAGCTTTCTTTCTAGGTGATGTATGCAGCATTCCCTCTGCATCCCATCCTGGATCCTGTCCTCAGATCCACTATAACACTGCCCTTTCTCTGATTTTGACCCCCACGTGACACCCCACCATTCTGCAGACTCCAACTTGGATTTGGTTCACGCTTCTGTTTCGTTTAATTAGAAAGAAACATTCCTCCAAGTTGTCACGGAATGAAAACAAGCAGAATTATCTCCTCTTTCTGAATGTCTTTTTTTTTCTTTCCCCCACAATTTGGTTCTTGGAGGAAAAAAGCTATTACAGCTAAATGATTCCCCAAATCAAAGCACTGCCTTTCACTGCAAGATGATTCAAGGCAACTGCCTGTGACAGGGTGAGATGTGGGTCGGCTTGAAGCTTGAACCCAAGGCCAGAGATAGACCTGTCCGTGAACTTGAAAGTCTTAATGTAAAACCATGGCAACAGCACGTCGCTGTTAGGATAAAGCTGACCCTACTGAAATATTGCAGCTCCACCATCTTGGTTTGATTTTAAGTTAGATCAGATAAACAGATCCAGGAATAATTAGGAGGGAAAAGATAGTGCCCCTCAAACGTCTGAAGGATTTTCACCAGCCCCGATGGTTCTTCCACTGCCGCCCTGTCCCCCACCCCCCTCCCCCCGCTTCCCAGATCCTGGTTTCGCGAACTGGATCCTGCAGAGGCTGCTGCTGTGTTTCCACTTTGAACCCACATGTGTCTGCTGGGGGTTCCGACCAGAGAGCAGGTTGTCCTCAGTTGCCCCCATTGCTTTTCTTTCACAGAATGAGCAAGGTTGAGGGGGAAACAGTGGTGTCTGGTAGAATCTCTGACAATCTGGTTACCCCATATGTGGGTCTTCAGACTGATTTAAAACTGCCTGCAAAGATCAAGAAAACTGGGGAAATTGTTGAAACTGGATCATGAGTGCATGGAGTTCGCTTTGTCATTCTGTGTTTCTATGTTGGAAAATTTCCACAAGAAGTGTTTTTAAAAAGTCACATTTGACCTAAATACATAAAATGAATGAAACGTTTGTGTTAAGACCCCAAATGTGGTCGGCAGGTTGGGACGGGCACCAATGCCAAGTAAGGTCATTTGTATGACACAGAAAATGTTTGTATTATTCAATGTTATTCTAATAAGCCTCTGAACCATTTCCCCCATAGATCTCATCATATGGAGAAAACAATCCAGATATTTCTGCAGTGGATGGCGTTTAATGCTGTCTCACTAACTCTTTACTGCCTCATGAGGCAGCTATGAGTTTGTTCTTGCTGATTAGGGATCTGCTACAGAAAATGGCAAACATGAATCTTCCAGCTTGTCCCTGGAATAACAAATTCTACAAGTGGGCCAGAGGGTGGTCATGTGTTCAAACATACCATGAACGGACTTTCATATGGTGACTCGCAGTGATATGAGACTCGGTTAAAGTTTAAATGATGATGGGGGGACTTCCCTGGAGGCGCAGTGGTTAAGAATCCGCCTGCCAATGCAGGGGACACGGGTTCGATCCCTGGTCCGGGAAGATTCCACATGCTGTGGAGCAACTAAGCCCACTCGTCACAACTACTGAGCCTGCGCTCTAGAGCCCGCGAGCCACAACTACTGATCCTGTGCGCCACAAATCCTGAAGCCCCTGCGCCTAGAGCCTGTGCTCTGCAACATGAGAAGCTACCGCAACGAGAAGCCCGTGTACCGCAACGAAGAGTAGCCCCCACTCACAGCAACTAGAGAAAGCCCGCGTGCAGCAATGAAGACCTAACACAGCCAAAAATAAATAAATAAATAAATAAGTTTAAAAAAAAGAGTGATGATGGGACCATCTTTCCCAGCTTGAGGGGGAGAGAAGGGAGGCAGGGCAGGGGGGCAGGGGAGGGGACTTGAGGGAGTGACTGCAATGTATGGACCTTATTTGGATCCTGATTCAAAACAACAAACTATAAAAAAGCATTTATGAGACCATCAGAGATGTCTGAACACTGACTAGATCTTCCATGACATTCATGGATTCTAATTATGTTTTCAAGGTGTGATAAAAGTATTTTGGAAACGTTTTTAAAATAGTTTTTGTTTTGGGACTTCCCTGGTGGTCCAGTGGCTAAGACTCCACGCTCCCAATGCAGGGGGCCTGGGTTCAATCCCTGGTCAGGGAACTAGATCCCACACGCCACAACTAAAGATCCCATGTGCCGCAACTAAGGCCCGGCTCAGCCATATCAAAAAATAAATATTAAAATGATAGTTCTTGTTTTTTTAGAGATATGTACTGAAACATTTACAGATAAAACTGTTTGACATCTGGAGTCTTCCCTTACTGATAATCTCGGGCAGGGTGGTTGGAGGAGTGGGTGCAGGCAGAGAAGAAAGACGGTGGGTTCATTGTGGATGATGCAAGATGGTTGCAGGGCTCTGCTTTCATGTGTGAGTGTCTGTGTGTGTGTGTGTGACGTGCTCCATAACAGAAAGGGAGAAGCATGTGCTGAATGAAGGGGCCCCGTCCTGCCTCTTGGCCAGTTTAAGAAACCATATTCACTGTCGTCTGCCCCACTCTCTGCCACATCCCACATAGGCCTCTAAGCACCCAGGCCTGCTTCTCAGGGGATAAACCAACCCGCACTCTCCCGTGTTCCTAATCTAGAAAGCGGCAGCTCTGAACGTCGGACACGATCACACAGAGATAGCCAGCGCTCTCGTTGATAATACTGTTTATTGTCCACGGACCGAGCGGTCACTCGAGAATGACACAAGGCATCGGAGACATGCGCTGTCTGCTTGTCGACTTTCAACAACTCTCACGTGTTCCCAGCACAGGAAGGTCTCAGACTTCATATTCCAGCAAAATCACATTGCCCCAAAAGTAAAAAAAAACAAAAACAAAAACAAACAAAAAAATCCAAACAAAAACGAACAAGATCAACAAAGCTTTAAATTACGGCGGCAAGTCCGATATTTCTTAATACTTATCAAGCAAAGATTTGGAAATAACTACAATGTAAACTTTATTTTAAATATTTTGAGTTGCTTGCAGAAGACAAGAATAGAGGGAGGAAAGAACAGTGCTTAGAACATAACATATAAATTAAACAATGCTGAATGGAGAGCCTTCTTAAACTATATATATATGGCAATTATTTACTGTTGAGGGTATTTGAGTGGCTTCTCTCAGCCACCACCAGTTACTTCATCTTGACTTTTTTTTTTCTGCTCAGCGTGGCTACAAGACTGATGTGCGTAGACTGAATATAAAGGCCATCTTTTAGAACCAACCTACTCAAAGATTCTTTGCTTCGTAATAATTGGAACTGGAGAACAAAAGATGGGAGACGGAAAATCAACGATACTCAAGGAACTGAAGAAAAGGTCTGAAGGAATCACCATCATAGGCTAGCTACCGCGCCATTTCCACTCTGGGTCCACTGCTCCCACGATGCAGAAACCTTTGGAAAAAAAAGGTGCGAGTCTAACCCCTACCAAGGGTAATAAAAAAATACAGCACAGGAATGATTACAACTGATGTCAGAAACAAACCAACACATTAAAAAAAAATCAGCAGAAACAGGAGCAAATGTTACATATGATAACACCGTACAGGAAGCAGACGGGGGTGGGGTGTTATACTGATTGGAGGGTCTGGTGTTCTCGTATATACTGAAATCACAAGGACTGGTCCATTATGACATCTTACAAACTTTCTATCACTGTACAGCATGAAGACGCCCTTGGAGCGGGCCGGATTCCTGGAGAGTCCCCTAGTCTGCCCTAGAAAGGGAGTCATCAAAATCTGTGCTGACCAGGTCCCGGGTAGGCATGGGGGCTGCATGCCACTGGTGGGGGAGGTCAGGAGTCTTACAGGTGCTTTGGGGTCACCGCAGAATAGAGCAGGCTTAGAAGATGACTTTGGGAGAATTCTGCAGAAGGACCACTCCCAGGCTGACAGACCTCAGTTTCACTGTGTGTGTTTGCATAGTGTGCATGATAAACTCAGAACAGTTTATCTTTAGAACACAAGTGGGAAGAAAAAGATTATCTTTACTGTTACTGAGAAATTTCTGCCTCTGCTAACTCCCATTTTACTGGCATCAGGAAACCACCTTTAGGGAACAGATAGGTTCCCTAGTTCCCTATGAACTTTCTTAACCGAGAGATCTTCGTAATACAAGAAATATAGGCAGAGGTGGGTACACCTGTAATTTGGGTTCACATATTCTCTAAAAATTCATCTTTAGAAGAATGTCTCTTAAAGCTGGCCAGAGTCCTGGAGGCCCAGAAAGCAATGAGAATTTTACTGACGCCACCTCCCTCCAAAATCTGTCCTTCCCTGGGGAGGACTTCATCCTACGCTTCGTTAACTTCACTCTCGGGAACCCCCGCATGGCACAGTGACAGTCAGTCTTTGAGGGAGGTCATACTTTAAACCTCTGGCACCTGCTTGGGGGCCTCTGAGGCGTGTTGGGGGACAGAGCGGGACCCAGCTTTTGATGTCCTCAGGATGTGCAGACGGCACAGCCAGCTCACGCCACCAGCCACACACAAACCCCTCGCCAAGCAAATTCGTGCCCCTCCACCTAGATGCCGGAGGCCAGAAAGAGAAGCAGGGAGCAGGGGCCTCAGCAGCTCAGGAAGGAACTACAAGGGCAGCCAAGCCCCGCCCCCGCAAATGTCTGCCCCAGGGCAGAACGTGGCAGGTTCCGCCAAGGGCTGGGGTGTGTGTTGGGGGCCAGGGATGGGAATCAAAGGACTTGGCTGGAGCTGAAGCTCCTTGTCCCCGCATCGCCAAGAGGCCTGGGAGGGAGGCTCCCGATGGAATTCTGCAGATTAATACGATTAACCGGGGCTCCATCAAGAGCAAGCCACCGGTCCAGGGCTGCTCCCAGACACACAGAAGTCACAGGTACTGGGAGTCCGTGGTGGGCATGGGGGAGTCTGCGGGGGTACAGGGCACTTACAGGGGGCAGGGGCTGCCACCCTAGGGCCAGAGGTGGAAGCTGCAGGAACTGAGGGACATGCCCCTCTCAAGAGGAAAGGGACCTGGTAGGCCTGCTACACAGTCTGGCAACGACCCTCAAAAGTTTCTGCAAAATGCACACTTCCAGGCTCTGCCCTGACCAGGCTAGGGGACCCTTAAGTGCTGCCTGCTCAGCGTTTGTGACAGTGCCAAGGCTGGGCCTGGGAGGGAAGCCCGAGCGTCCTGCCCCTGCCCGCGCTCAAGGATGGGAGACCGAGTTGCGCAGTGTCCAGGCTGGCGGGTGGGGTATGGGACCCACCTCTGCCTCCAGACCCACAACGATGTTGAAAAGGAAAACGGGGGTGGGAAGGAGAATCACACTAATTTAGACCCACTTGGATGTGACTGTTTTATTCATGCTGTTTCCAGGAAGGGATGTCGGAGCTGGACCAGTCTGAACTCTTGGAGGCTTTCAATTGGCCACAGGGGTGCTGGTGGCCTGCTTACGGGTCCTCGATGTCCAGAAACTCCTGCTTGGGGGGTGCCGCTCCACGGTACCACGCGCAGGAGCCGTCGCTTCTCTTGATGCAGGCAAAGAACTTGGCCTGGTGCCCGTTGATGCTCTTCTCCGTGACCCAGTCCATCCAGAGGCACTCGTCCGGAGACGAGATGTAGCACGGGATCATGGGGCAGCGCGTGATCTAGGAACGGGGACGCAGAGGTGGATTCAGTCAGGGACCAAGGCCACTCACGGGGGCGTCTCCAGAACCTGGCAATGCACCTGGCGAAGGGGCTCAAGGGCAGTTTGCAGAATGAATGACCGAGTGAGTGCACCAGGAAGGGAGGGAGCTGGGACTGGAGTCCAACCTGCTCCATCAGTAGCCTTTCCTGAGCCCCATACTCTCCAAATGGTAGTAGGCAGCCTGCCCAAAGCGGGACAGTACACGGTCTCTGCACCCCCAGCTCCTGTGAACATGCCTCCACTTTGGGCCATCTGGTCTACCTTCTCTGAGCACGACAAACTGGCTTCAGCTCAGCCCTGCTCTCCTGGGAGTATAACAATAATAACAATAAAGGGTCTTGAATCTACTGGGTAGGTTCAAATCAAATCAAAAGGACGGTGTCTTGCTCCCAAGCACGCATGGGTTTAGAGGGGATCGGCAAGTAGCATTTTGGCAAAAGAACCTGAGTTCACAGGAAGGTGAACACCTTCAGGCCAAGCAAAGAAAAAGGAGGAACTTGCTTCTTAACTTCATGTCAGGCACAGAGGAGTTTGCTGGACTTACATGTAGCTGTAGGTCGGAATTCACATTCTGAACGAGCTAAGGACAGGAGGGCCCATCTACCAGGATGGGCAGGAGGGCTGCGCAAGCAGCACCAACCGGCAGAGGCCAATCCCTGCAGCCTCGCACAGGGCTGCGCTGGGCCAGCATCTTCTGGACCCAGACTGGCATCCTGTGCTGGGGCTGGGGGAGGGGCAGTGTTGATGTGTTAGGAGACAACAGGATGGGAGCCTGCGGGCCGTGGAGATCTCACCTTCTGTGGCTGCTTCTAAGCATTAGCGCCGCTGTAACTGTGTTTGGTGCAACCTCTGGGCCGCTTTTAAGGAGAGGGGCTGGGGCTTCAGCACACAGACCCCACATTTACACGGACCCATGCATGGAAATGGCTGGTATGTTGGCAAAAGCATAGCACCCGGGACGCTCTTTCACAAGGCACACAGTTCTCTGCGCTTGTACATTTGTAGAAAGATTCTCCTAGGACCATGTTCTCCCCACGAAACTCCTCCTCCTAGAAGGCTTCCTTCCTAGAAGCTACAGGCCACATGGTCAGATTCCCCTTGCCTCCCAAACGTCCCTGGCTGGACATCCTCACTTGTGGGTAGGCCACACCTCCCCAGAGCCCTGGCCTAAGTTGGGACCCCATGGACTGGGAGGCCCAGGAAAGCCAGGGATCAAATCCCAGCAGTCCACCCACCTGGAGGAGGTGGTGATGAGGCCAAGCGTGGGAGGACGTAGTGGTGGCTTACCTTGCACTCACAGCCCATCTGGTACCTGTGGTTCAGGCTCTTCTTCTGGGTGGTGCTCAGGGTGTCCCAGGGCACGATGAAGTCGCAGAGGGTGATGTGCATCTTGCCATTCCCCTCGGCCTTTCCTGAACAGACAGGGGTCACCAAGCTCAGGACAAGTTCTGGGTTCTCATCCTTCTGCATTTGGATGCGGCCTGGGCATGGGGAGGGTCAGTTCTGACAGTACCGTGTGCTGTGGGCTCAGTTGTGTCCCCTCCAAAATTCAGATTTTGAAGCCCTTACCCCTAGCACGTCAGGATGTGACTGAATTAGGAAAGAAGGCCTTTCAAGAATTGATTAAAATGAGGTCATTAGGGTGAATCCTAATCCAATAGGACTGGTGCCCTTATAAGAGGAAGAGATTAGACACAGACAGACACAGAGGGACGACCATGTGGGGACACGGGGAGAAAGTGGCCGTCCACAAGCCACAGAGAGAGGCCTCAGAAGAAACCAACCCTGCCAACACCTTGATCTTGGACTTCCAGACTCCAGAATTGTGAGAAAATAAATTTCTGTTGTTTAACCAGTCTGTGGTTTTTGTTATAGCAACCCGAGCACACTCATACACTGTGGAATATTTATTCTGAGTATAAAAAGAATGCAAGCTCACTGTAGAAAACTTAGAAAAGGTAGGAAATAATTTTTAAAAACTTCTCTCGGGCCTCCCTGGTGGCGCAGTGGTTGAGAGTCCGCCTGCCGATGCAGGGGACATGGGTTTGTGCCGCGGAGCGGCTGGGCCCGTGAGCCATGGCCGCTGAGCCTGCGCGTCCGGAGCCTGTGCTCCACAACGGGAGGGGCCACAACAGTGAGAGGCCCATGTACCGCAAAGAAAACAAACAAACAAACAAAAAAACCCTCTCTTTTCATTACCTAGAGCTATATTTTGATGCATTTCCTTCCAATATTCTTTTATGCACACGTATTCACACACAAAAGATCATGTTGTACGTAGATCGTATTGTTTCCTGGTTTTTTTCCACCAAATATTTATTCCTAAGCATTTCCTCCATTTGATGTTGAACTTGTAATTCTGGGTTGTTCCGTTATGAACAGTAAAAACAGAATTTTATAAAATCAGAAATCTGCCCTGAATTCCTTTTATTGGGGATGATGAGATGCTGTTGGTACCTTAGGCTCCTGACTCAGCCCCCTTCCTCCTTTTGTGAAGAGTTCTCATTGGTGACAGCCCGGGCATTAGCTGAGCAGGAGAAAAAGACAAGCCAGTGTATTCTGGTGACTGACAGAACCTAACGAGGGCCAGGGAGGTCGTCTAAAATCTTGTCCCTCCTGCTACAATGGCACCTTGTCAAGAGGCACAGATGCCCAGTGATGACACCAGAGCCTGGCAGAGAGCAACACGCAATTCCCTCACAGGCAGACAGGAGCCCCGGGCTGCACCCTGAGCACCTCGGCTTGACAAAGCTGCAGTGCATCCGACTTAATGATCTCAGGCATAGCCCTGGCCACGAACAATCTGCTAATAGAAACATAGCGAAGCGAAGCGCTGATGCAGCTTGTCGTCCACTGTGCCCCGTCGGGAGGAAGTGAAACAGAAATCTATTGCCAGTGGAAAGATGAGATGGGCTGCCTGAGGCTGCGAGCGGCACCAATGACATCCTTTGCCACCTGCCCATCCTTTGCTGGGCAGATGGCAGGAGGCAGTCCCCAGGTATGAATTCTCATGCTCTTACCTCTTCTTTAAACGTGCCTCTTACCTTCAGGAGCTCTATTTTTCCTTGTATCTGTTTAGAGTTGTATGACATTCCAGGTAAAGAAAGGGATCAAGGAGCAGAATGACTACTGCAGCATTCATTCTGATCCTAATAACTAAAACCATATACGTCTGGGTGGCCTTAAACTTCAAAAATAGCTATTTTTTTTTCTAGGCCTGTAGCTATTTTCTATGAGTTCAGAATAGATGAGGAGTAAAATGGACAGATGGCAAGTAACTCCTTCCCACAGCCCGGTTTCTTCTGGCATTTACTACCTTGCCCAGCCTGGTCATTCATCAGAGGCAGGCTGAGTACTCAGTCTATTCTCTCCCTCCAGACTTCCACAGCAACTTCCACTGTGTCAGGTGACTGGCACCAATACCCCACTTCACACTGTTCTTTGCTTTCTTACGTATCTTGTTCCTTAACCAGCTCATAAACATGAAGGGTAAGGGTTGTGTCTTAATCCTTTTTTATCCACAGTTCCTTGCACATAGTAATGGCTCAATAAAAGTCTGCTGACGATGGCGTGGGTATCTGTTCTAACAATGTGCTTCATTATCTTTTTCTTGCTGTCTTCCTCTTTAATCTTTTCACCACCAATTCAAACTTCCACAGAGAACAGACAAAGGCAGGGCACAGAGATGAAATGGAAATTGTATAGTTTCAGTGGTCCCAGTTACTGGGCTCACATGAGCTTTAACTGTCACGTGTAAATGGTGTAGCATCTCAGAATGTTAAAAGGCGACCCCTTTCAGGAGAGGTAATTAAGACTTGGTCGGGCACGTGAGCATCTGTCTGCCTTGGAAAAAAAGCAAAGTCTTTCTTGGCTCCAGAAAAACAGGAATTAATTCAAATTTGTAACTGAGGGTTGTATGTTTATTTTTCCTTCCGGAGGAGAGGACTGTAGACGAAAATTACAGGGCCGATTCCATAACAGTTCCTGAACACAAGCTCTCACGTAGCCAACTCAACATGTGAAGTTGAGTCATCAGCCCAGGAGGAGGTGGGCTGCCCCAGGCTATGTGGTCACTCGTGAGGCTGCAGCCAGCCCTGGCTGAGTGGTTTACTGTGCCCCGTGATTCTTGGTTAGCCCATTCTGACTCCAGGAAAACAAGATCTAGAGTCTGTTCTTTAGAAATTAAACACCAGATTTGTTCCAGAGCTGTCTTGCTGAGCCAGGGAAGGAAGTCAGATTAGAGAGGTCCCTCTAATGGGGTGAGTCAGCCGCCAGTGGAAGTGCCTTTTATGAATCTCATGTTCCACGGCCAGTTAGGGAACTAAAATGTGTCCCATGTCACTTGCTTGCTTCCAATACTAAATGTGAGGTAGTCAAGATGATAGGCACACAGTCACCACATGAATTCCTCTTCAAGTGTTTTTGATTTTTATTATAAGTGGAGCTACAATTTGGATGGTTTCATGGGTAGCAAGCTTCTGAAATGTGTGTGGCAATTACTTGTATAACTGTCTTCTCATTCAGTCTGGGGACAATTGAAAGGGCCTGTGGTAGGAGCAGCACAGGTCACATACATGTTACTTGTTAAATAGCACATATGAACGGCTGAGCTTCCACGTGGGAAAAATATCAATGTTATCACGAGTGACTTGAAATTATGAGGCTTTCTGCATTTGACTCACAATGTTCCCTTTGGACATGAAGTCTTTCCCTTTGAGAAAAGGGTCTGAGCACAACTGATTTTCCCTCCACGTCCCCCAAAAGAAATAAAAGCAACCGCCAGCAAAACAATCACCACGCGGCCACCACGTGGACCTCCACTCTTGTCCTGGACCCACCTGCTAGGCAGCCCTGTGGTTTCCTTGCACTCTCGGGGTAAGTGGAACGGGACAGGACCCAAGCCCCACGCTCCGCGGAGACACTGCTGGGGCTCCTGACTGCTGGACATAAGCCATCTCCCCGTCCTGCCGCAGGATCCGGCCAAAGGGCCCCATGGTCTGGACCACCCATCTCGTGGAATAAAGGGCGGTGCCCCGCCCCTCAGAATCTCGGGGCAAGAGGCAGGTCTGATTGACTGAGAAGGGCCCCAGGAGATGAAAAAATGTCCAGAGGCTACTGACCTCGAGGGAGGTGACCAACGATGGCTGCTGGGGCTCAGCTCTCCTGAGTGTGTGTAGACTGGCTATTAGGCACCTCTGGAACAAAAGGTCTGCCTTGACCCAGAGGAGGGCAGGTTCTCAGTCCTGGCTGCACACTGGACTCTCCTAGGGAGCTTTACAAATGCTGATGCCGGGGCCCCACCCCTGGAGATTCTGCTTGAATTGGTCTGGGGTGCCACCTGGGCATCAGGATTTTTGCAAACTCCCTGTGGAATTCCAACGAGCAGTGCATGTGGAGGACTGCTGGGTTAGGCGTTGGGGCAGTGAGACTTCTAAACCTGGACCAATGATGGAAGAAGCAGAGTGTAACAGACCAAGGGGTCAGGCGGACCAGGGTCTAAATACTGGCTGCACCATTGCACCACTCCCCGGCAGTGTGACGCTGTCAGGGGTGTGCTGAGAAACGCCTGACCAGCAGCTCTCCTGGGAGGAAAAGCTCAGACGTGTAGAGTTTGCCCTAATTCTGTGGTGTAAATACTCCCCCTCTGGCCTACCACCATGACATCAACCGAAGTTTAATCGGCTTGAAAGTGAAAGTGGGTTCAGGCACACACCACGGGACCTGGGAACACGGCTCCAACCTCTACTCCTCAGTTTTCCTCATCTGTAAAATGGGGATAATAGGGGGTAGTGAGGATTAAATGGAACCCACATGGAAAGCATTTGGAGAACGTCAGCACCAGGAAAAGGGCACTCCTATTTCTATTAACAGGGCGCTGGTGAAGCCTGATGTAGAGGCCTTTAAGACAGAGCCTCAGCGTGGGTAAGGATTCAGCTGGGCATGTCTGGAAGCAGGTCCTAGCCCACACTGAGGTCGCTTTTCCACCAGGAGCCGCCCACAACAGGATGCAGGCTCTCCCTCCTTGAATAAGGGCTTCGGCAGCTCTGCAGTTTGGCCAGACAGCCCTTAGAGGGCAGTGTGGAGACTCAGAGGCTCTCATTTTAAAGGGTGTTAGAGACAAGGACAAAAAAAGGACACAGAAAATTAGAAGCCTTTGATTTGCTAGGGCAATAAGGTCCCTGAACCAGGTGTGTCTCCGCCAGTGCCATCTCCTGTGCTACTGTGATGTCACAGTCAGGTTGTCAGCTCTCTGCATTGTGATTTTTGTCCTCATCTGCTTCTCTCCGTTTGATATTATCTTTCCTACTGTAAAAACAGTAGATACTGCAAATGTGAAATGGTGCAGCTGTTTTGTAAAACAGTCTGTCAGTTCCTCAAATGGTGAAACACAGAGTCACCGTAGGTCCTGCAGTTCCACTCCTAAGTACCTACCCAAGAGAAATGAAAACACACGTCCAGGCAAAAACTTGCACACACATGTTCAGAGCAGCATTGCTCATAATAGACAAAACGCAGAAACAACCCCAGTGAAATGCTGAATGGATAGGAGAAATGCTGAATGGGTAGGCAAAATGTAGTACATCCATCCAGTGGAATATTATTCGGCCATAAAAAGGAGTGAAGTGCTGATACATGTTACAACATGAACAAAACATGAAAAACTTTAAAAAACATTCTGCTGAAAGAAGCCAGACACAAAGGACCATATGTTACATGATTCCATTCATAAGAAAGTCCAGAGTAAAGAAATCTACAAAGAAAGATTAGTGGTTGCTGCGATCTGGGGTCAGGGCAGAGTGGGAGTTAGGAAGGTAATAGCTAAAAGGTATAGGGTTTCTTTTTGACTGTGCTGATTGTTGCACACCTCTGTAAATACACCCAGACCCTTGAATTATACAGTTTAAATGGGTGAACTGTATGCTGTGTGAATTATATCTCAATAAAGATGTTAAAAAATAATAGGTGCTCAAAATAAAACATTTAGCAAGTTCAGAAGGGCCTATAAAGGAAGGAAAAAATCTCCCATTATCCCCAAGGAGAGGAACAAACGTCTTGAGGTATTGACAAAGAAACTCACGGAAGCAGGTGCTGGATGTGAGCATTTTGTGGAAGGGAGGGAGGTACTTGTCCAAGGAGAGATTCCAGAAGCCTCCTTGGCCCCGCTGCACCTCCCTCCCTGCGGCACCACCCTTGCAGGGCCAAGGTCAGTACCTTCTCCGGAAGCTACATCCTCTGGGTCCTGGCAGCTGCTGGGGTCTCTGCCTCTTTGCACCTTTCAGGCATTCACTCACTGTTCACATTTCCCCACGTGTGAAACTTATCTTACTTTCTTTAACTTCTCCTGTCTCCCCCGGGTGGGAACATGGGCTTCCTGACAGCAGGGCCCCAGGATCTCTCTTCCTGAACCTCCTGCCATGCTGAGCACAGAGCTAGGCACCTAGTGGGCACCCGCTAAACATGTGTTGAAATGTGTGAATAACCTGGACGGAAGAAAATCCCCCAAATCATGGAGATTTGGATTTGGAATTAATTTTATGATTAAACTGGGATTTGGGGAACAAAATAGGATGTCGGTCTAGGGGAGGTGTCCTGTCTCTTCTTTCTTCTTAAGTTTGTGATCTGACTCCTACTTTCCCTAGAAGAGGGCAGTGAGGTTCCTTGGCTGACCCAGACAGCACCGGCCAGTACAGGGGCCACCAGCTGCAGATGGCTGTTCACATTTACATTTAAATCAACTGCAATGAAGTAAAATGAAAGCCCCAGCCCCTCAGTTGCACCAGCCACAGCTCAAGCGCTCAGCAGCCACGTGTGGTTCACGGTGGCCATACCGGACAGCACGGGCCTCCAGCATTTATGGCATCACTGGAGGTTCTGTTAGACCGGGGGGGGGTCTCAACTCGGGGTGATTCTGCCCCCGCCCCGGGAACATCTGGTGATGTCGGAGACCCCACGACTCGGGGGAGGATGTTACAGCAATCAGTGGGTAGAAGCCAGGGATCCAGCTAAATGTCCTACATGCATAGGAAAAGCCCCCCAACAAAGAACGATCTGGTCTCAGATGTCAATAGCGTTGATCATGAGGACACCTGCTCTGGGCTCTGGGGGGAAGCCTAGGTGGGTGGGCAGAGGAGGCAGTAGAAAGAAGTAAAGGGAAATCATTTTATATAAGAATAAAAGAGTATAATTTTTAAAAGAGACGCAATGATAAACAAAATGTGGTCTATCCCTACAACAGAGTATTATTCAGCCTTAAAAAAGGAGGAAATTCTGACATTTGCTGCAACATGGCTGACCCCTGAGAACATTATGCTCAGTGAAATCAGCCCATCACAAAAGTGCAAACGCTGTAGGATTCCACTTTTATGAGGTCCCTCGAGGAGTCGGATTCACCGAGACAGAAAGCAGAATGGAGATTGCCAGGGCTGGGGCGAGGGGGAGTTTAACAGGCACGGACTTTCAGTTTGGGAAGATGAAAGTTCTGGAGACGGATGGTGGTGATGGTTGTACAACAATGTGAATGTGCTTCATGCCACTGAACTGTACACCTAAAAATGGCTAAAATGGTAATTTTTATGTTATATATCTTTTATCACAGGAAAAAAGAGGGATACGATGAACACAGCAGCAGGTGAGTAGAGAGCAAAATAATCTCAAGAGATTTAAAATGAGGTTTCAACTCTCCTTCCAGCATCTCGCCTCTCTGCGTCCACCTGACCTCAAATTTCCTATGAATACTGGTTTACTTTGTTCCTTCCCCTCAAGTCACATTGGTTCCACTATTCTAACGGGGAGAATGCCTAGGACAGGAGAAAATTCACGAATTCTCTGATGGGAATTAGGCAGGGAATCCCCGAGACTTCCGAATGGCACTGTGCGTATCGTCAGGGCTCTGTTCCACTTCGAGCCGCCCTGCCTCCCCGCCCCTGGACGGTCTCTAGGAACGTTCCATGCCCATATCCACATACACACCTGCAATGAGATACTCCTTCTTTCCTCCAATGTCCAGTGAGACCCCGCACACTGCGGAGGAGGGGGCCGTGTAGATAAACTCTATGTCCTTGTCAGGTCCCTTGAACATCTGGAAAAAGGAGGATGAGAAATGTTAACGAATTGGGCGGCACAGCCACGTTCCCATCCCGAACACGGCGGGGCGCCCCAACCTGCACCCGTGGTCCTGCCAACATGGAAAAGGGGATGGAGATGTACCAGTGAGACAGATCAGAAGACGACCATTCCTACTGCACAGGATTCCCTGGAGTCACTCTGATTTACTTCTTAGTGTGGCAGTTGTCACCAGGCTGGGCATGAGACTGTCATCCAGAGGGACCCGCCTCAGATAACACACCAGCTCTCCCTACCACCTGTGAAGTCATCTCAGAATCCCTGGGGAAGGGCTTATGTATCTCCTGGTGATTCTGACCCATCACGGAGTATCACCACTTTTGTCTATTTCCAGGAATTTTACACACTGGCTAATTGATGGGGACCAGAGCGGAGAGGTGCCTCTCAATTAGGATGTAACTCCTTGGGCAAGTGGAGTTTGACTTTTCAACTTGTGATTTTCTTAACAGCCTCTTGGGAACAGACCTGCTGCCCAGGTGAAGGGGTGCATTGTTCCAGTGCCCGGGCAGGAAGTGAGAAAGCCACAGCCAGGGAGCTCCCGTGGCCCCATCGGGGACAGTGACAGGCGGTGGCCTGAGTGTGGACTGAGAACTGCCCTCCACGCCAGTTTTGGGGGTGCAGGCTGCTGGAAGCCGGGTGAGCGGGGGCGGGGTTAATGGAAAGGGGAGCGCACGCATGCGCCAGGACCACACAACAGAGGAGGCTAAACACGGCTGTAGATCACAGACACGCAGGCTCCACGATTCCACACGAACTGCATCAGGACTCTTGCTGTGGCTAAACCGAGATTAATAGCGTTGTTTGGTTTTGGGGGGAAGAGTTTCAACAAGCAAACTCAAATGGAACAGGGTCACCCCGATGTCACGATGAACCGGCTTTGCAAGAGCTACACCCCAACTCACGTCAAGAAAGGTTATAAATGACGTCTGTCACCAAAGGGCTGAAAGTGCTTCCTTGCTGTCAACACCTGCCTTTTCACGACCCCTCAGTGAGTCATGAGAGCAGAGATAACTGTCCTTCCCACTTCATAAGTAGAGATGTAGGCACTGAGACACTGGGTCACCTCTTTAAATGACATAGGCACAATGATTAAGCATTTCTTTGACCTTCTGGTAACATTTATGTTCTATTTTTCATTTTTGTAACAAAATTAAATGTGGATGGCCACAACTACTAACCAGGTCGAAAAGCTGTTCCTCCAGCTGGAGCCTAGAATATTCTTCCCTCTTATAGACCAAGTTAGTTATTGTCAACAACAATAACCTTCCATCAGCACTGGTCCTGTCTTCCCAACCTCCCCCCCACGTCCTCCCCTCTCTCCCTCCCTCCCAAATACGGGCTCCTTGCCATATGACCTTGAACACAACCACCATTCTGAAGACCTAACAAATGCCACCACCCCCTGGGTCTGCAGCCCCCAATGCCTCCCGTCCCTCCCCTCCCCCGTCACCAGCCAGGCTGTCGTGTCCATCTCTTCCTCAACTCCCCTCTCTCAGGAAGCTGTCCCAGCACACCTGTCCACAGGAGTCCTCCTCTGTCCAAATCCCCTCTCCTCTTAGAACATAAAGCTAACCAGGCCAAGACTAGAGTCCACCCACAGTTTGGGGGGATTAGGTCATCTGCTCTCACATTGGTCGTGGGCTCCCAGAGGCAACAGCCAAGTTCCCACCGCCTCTGAACCCGTCACGGAGAGGTGAAGAGGCGCTCACAGAACGTTCCGCAGATGCTGTGAACTTGGTAACTTAAGGCTGAGGCTCATGAATAACGCATTTCTGAAATAACCTAGCTGATGGGAACAGACCACGCCCACACAACTTCTCAGCATTTACGGATTAAGGAAAATCAGATCCACTTGTGGCTTGACGCCCTTGTTCCTAGCTGTCTGCCTCAGAGGTGGCTGGACCGAGTCCTAGGGACCCAGTGGTGCATTGAGATGGTGGGCCAGCCCCTCCTGGTCCCCGGCCCTGCTCCCAAACCTCCCACAGCTCTGCCCAATGGAGCAACCCAGGGACAGTCGCCGTTACCTTTATTTGCTTGATCTCATACTGAATCCGCTTGATGGGGTTGCCGTAGATGTCATTCCCGGAGTCCACTTCCTTCTCACTGACGGCTTTGGCCCTGATCACTGCAAAACAAAGACAGAGAGGTGAGCAGAGTCCCCGAAAGACTATCCTGGCTCTAAGGAGGGGGCAAGGGGCAGCAGGGAGGTGGGAGGTGAGGGGCAAGATGACCCCAGCCCTGGGTACAGCATCGGACTCCATCCCGAGGGGGAGACCAGGAGTGAAGCTAGAGCCCTCTGTCGACAGGGCCCCAGAGCAGAAGCTCTCGTCCCTCACGACAGGGGGCTGCTGGGGCCGTCACTGATTTGAACAACAGCTCGCTGTTGATGTCATGCTTGAGTGCTCTGGGGCTTTTCTTCTTTCTCCCCGATGTGTACGTATCTGCGGCTGGGGAAGCAGATAAGCACACTGGCTGGTCTGCAGTCCTGATCACACAGTTAAGGATGGTGAGAGTCCCCACCCCCCATAGCCAGCTGGCAATCAGGCTCTCTTGGGCTGAAGGCAGAGGGGGAGTTACCTACCTACGAGGGGCCCCATCATATTTAGGTTGGGGGGTCTTCCATCTAAAAGGTCTATCTTGTCAGCCTCCTAATCTGTCCTCAACGTGTCCCTGAGAGATGTCGCAGGGATGATTCTCTGTAATAACACACGTTCTATCAGAGGCACGGCAGAGGAAGGCTGAACATTTTAACCGTTGAATGGGGAGAGGAGACATTCAAGAGCATCTCTAGCAGACATAAGGGACAGATGCCGAGGAAAAAGGCCAAACAGAAAGAAGGATGATCCTGGAACGTGACACGAGATGAAGGAGAGGGGAAGAGGTCAGGCTGGGAAGGTTCCAGAATGTTCCCTGGGGCCTGAGGCTGCTCGAGAGCCATGCACCCCAGGGCTTCCTAGTAGCAATTAAGCCAAGACTCTGCTCCAACGCGTAACCTGACGGGGCGCGGATCAGCAGTTCACCCTGTCACTTGGGCAGAGCCCCTCCCTTTTTTCATTTCGAGGCTTATCAGCTGGTGGCACGGCCTGTTTTAATGGCTTTAAAAGCTTTGTCCTCGGCTTCCCTGGCGCAACGGTTGAGAGTCCGCCTGCCGAGGCAGGGGACGCGGGTTCGTGCCCCGGTCCGGGAAGATCCCACATGCCGCGGAGCGGCTGGACAAGTGAGCCATGGCCGCTGAGCCTGTGCTCCGCAGTGGGAGAGGCCACAACAATGAGAGGCCCGCGTACCGCAAAAACAAAAACAAAAACAAAAACAAAATCAAATTGTCCTCCAAGATTCGGCTGTTCAGGGTCACGCTGGATGAGGGTCACGTGAGTGTGGGAGTGAGCAAAATAAAGAAACAAGGAGCAGACAGGCTCAGAGGTGCCTCCCACCTCCACTCCCCAATGGGCAGCTGGAATCTCAGAGCCCCCGGGCAGGGCTGTCTTTTCCCGTAGAGCAGGGAGGCCCAGGCACGCGGATCCCCATCTGTGCCCATCCCCCTGGACCCCTGAAATGCGCTCTGGATCCCAGCCTGGCACCAGAGCTCCACGCCGCAGCCCCAGCGCCCCACCCAGGCCCAAACCCATCCTTATTTTTTCTTCTCTCGGTGCTGAGTCATGACTGGCCAAGGCCACAGGTTCCTGTTTCCCAGGCTGAGCCAGACCCCAACCTACAAAGCCACATCTAGGAAATGCCACCCTAGAACAGAGGGCCTTGCCCTTGGTAGCTGGTCAACCTGATCCCAGCGTCTCCTCCCACCCCCCACCCATCCTCCCTCCCCAGCACATGTTATCTTTTCTCAGTCACGTCCCGTGCAGTTCAAACATCTTTTTCGGCCGCACACTGCCCTCGTCTAAAACAGAAGACCCTGTGCAACCTGGTGCCAGCCAGTGACTATTTTGGCTGCTGTGGTGGTCCCCCACTCTTGCTGTTCCACCAGTCCATAATACTCCCTGAATCTGAACCTGCTCAGGGGTGTCCATACCTCTAGACAGGCAAGTTTCTTCTGCCTTGAATGCCATCTCCCTCTCTCTGCCTGGAGAACTTCCATTCATCCTTCAAGACCCAGCTGAAATAGCCCTTCCCCATCTTCCCTCTGGGAAATCCTGTCCTCCCGTAGCACTTGGTATATTCCACATCTCTCATCCACTCTGCTATAAACATCTGTACCCATCTGCTCAGGGGCCTGGGAGCTTCTAACAGACAGAAGCTACGTTCTAACCACAGAACAGTTAGGGCTCCACTATTTGCTGAGCTGACCCTGAGATACTTGGACGGCAGCACACATTAGGTTTGTCTTGGTCCCTCTTACGACTTGCCTCATCTATACCTTATTGCAATGCTGCACAAAAGTGTGTTTATGCGAATCAGTAAACATCAGGTTAGTCCTGTCCTAAGTTTGCTCTTCCACGGCATCATCCTCAGCTCATGACATCAAATGAACCAGGAACATCCAAAGGAGATAACAGTTCTAAAAGGAGCAATGCTGCCAGATTTTACTATGGTACGCCTAATTCTGCATGCTTTTTGGAACTTTTTGGCACTGCTTTTCAGAGGTACAGCACCCTGCACAATGCTTACTGCATTATAGGTGTTCAATAAACACACTGCTGGCCATTAGAAAATAAGCAAAAACTCAAAACTACAATGAGGTACCACTGCACATCAATCAGAACGTCCATCATTAAAAAGTCTACAAATAACAAATGCTGGAGAGGGTGTGGAGAAAAGGGACCCCCCCTACACTGTTGGTGGGAATGTAAATTGGTGCAGCCACTATGGAAAACAGTATGGAGGTTCCTCAAAAAACTAAAAATAGGGCTTCCCTGGTGGCACAGTGGTTGAGAGTCCGCCTGCCGATGCAGGGGATGTGGGTTCGTGCCCCGGTCCAGGAAGATCCCACATGCCGCGGAGCGGTTGGGCCCGTGAGCCATGGCCGCTGAGGCTGCGCGTCCAGAGCCTGTGCTCCGCAACGGGAGAGGCCACAACAGTGAGAGGCCCACGTACCAAAAAAAAAAAAAAAAGAAAAAACTAAAAATAGAGTTGCTATATGATCGAGCAATCCCACTCCTGGGCATATATCTGGAGAAAACTATAATGCAAAAAGATACAAGCACCCCTGGGCTTCCCTGGTGGCACAGTGGTTAAGAATCCGCCTGTCAATGCAGGGGACACGGGGTCGAGCCCTGGTCCGGGAAGATCCCACATGCCACGGAGCAACTAAACCCATGTGCCACAACTACTGACCCTGTGCTCTAGAGCCTGTGAGCCACAACTACTGAGCCCGAGTGCCACAACTACTGAAGCCCACACACCTAGAGCCCGTGCTCTGCAACAAGAGAAGCCACCCAATGAGAAGCACATGCACCACAACGAAGAGAAGCCCCCACTAGCTGCAACTAGAGAAAAGCTCACGTGCAGCAACAAGGACCCAATGCAGCCAAAACAAACAAACAAACAAATGATAAAAGCACCTTTATATTCATAGTAGCACTATTCACAACAGCCAAGACATGGAAACAATCTGAATGTCCATCGACAGATGAATGGATAAAGAAGATGTGGTACATATACACAATGGAATACTACTCAGCCGTAAGAAAGAATGAGGTAATGCCATCTGCAGCAACATGGAAAGACCTAGAGATGATCATACTAAGCGAAGTAAGACAGAGAAAGACAAACACCATATGATATCACTTATATGTGGAATCTAAAATATGACACAAATGAACATATCTATGAAACAGAAATAGACTCACAGACATAGAGAACAGACTTGTGGTTGCCAAGGGGGAGGTGGGGAGGGATTGGGAGGTTGGGGTTAGCAGATGCAAACTATTATATACAGGATGGATAAACAACAAGGTCCTACTGTAGAGCACAGGGAAGTATATTCTATATCCTGTGATAAATCATAAAGGAAAAGAATATGAAAAATATATATATACGTATAACTGAATCACTTTGCTGTACAGCAGAAATTAGCAACATTGTAAATCAACTGTATTTCAATAAAATTAAAAAAAAAAAAGAAGCAAAAACTACTCCCCAACAGCCAAGAGACTCCATTCCATTCCACACATCAAGGTCCATGCATTTTTCTCTTATAAAAGCTCCTAAGGCTCCCAGGCAGTCTGAGTTCTTAATTGAAAGGGGGCAGCAGAGGGGCTCCATCCTGCTGTAGCCCCTCCCTGCTGTGTAGCCTCAGGGAAGTTCCCTGACCTCCCTGGGACTCAGCTGCTCACATCGGAAATGGAGACACCGCCGACAGTATCTGCACACCATCAAGGTGTGGGAGGACTAAGAGATGGGGGGCACGTGACGCGGTGCCTGACACACCATGCAGGTGTAGCTCAGGACAGAACAAACACAGCACCTCGGGGACTTCCCTGGTGGCGCAGTGGTGGAGAATCCACTTGCCAACGCAGGGGACACGGGTTCGATCCCTTGTCCGGGAAGATCTCACATGCCGCGGAGCAACTAAGCCCGTGCGCCACAACTACTGAGCCCACGTGCCACAACTACTGAAGCCCGCGCGCCTACAGCCCGTGCTCCGCAACAAGAGAAACCACTGCAGTGGGAAGCCTGTGCACTGCATCGAAGAGCAGCCCCTGCTCACCACAAATAGAGAAAGCCCTCGTGCAGCAACAAAGACCCAATGCAGCCAAAAATAAATGAATAAACAGATAAAAGTTAAAAAAAAAAAAAAGAAATGGAAGGAAAGAAAGTGAAGCAAGAGAGAAAAGAAAGCCCAGTTCTATGGAAACCTTCCCCAAAGTGTCAACACCCTCCAACCACGAAAGAGAGATGCTGGGCACACACCTGTCCACGTAGGTGCGAGGGATCCACAGCGCTGAGCTGCTCAGGGCAGCAGGTACCATCTGGGCTCAGCACCACTCTGCATAGGGTGGGGTGGGGGGACACAGGCAAAGCATTGGCTGATGAACTGATCACAGCCAGAGGCTCCCACAGGCAAGTTACAGATAGGAGACCTGAGGGGCCCCACAAGGGAGGGAGGGCGGGGCAGCAGCACAGTGGACCCCAGCCAACTCGGCTGCGGACATCCCGACCCTCAGCTTTCTGCCCCCGGCATGAGCCAGAGTGGGGACTGTCTTCCATGCCAAGCTCAGAGTTCCGAGTCGGACTGTCTTTTAAGTATAAATCCAAAAAGCATGGGCCCCCTCCTGTTGCCCAAAGGGAAAAAGGGGTAAGGTGTGGAAAGGTCTTCAGTAACAGTCCCTGCCTTCGAGGAGATCCAACCCAGGAGGAAGATAGATGATGGACAGGAAAACCAAGAAGCACTCTCTTTCCAACTGCCAGTGGCGGACAGAGAAGGAGGCAAGAAGAGCTTTCCAGAAATGTGTTCCCTGCACCTAGCGCAATGGGCATAACCCTGAGCTCCAGACTGGAGGCCACTCCAAGTGAGGGATGGGCCTCTCTGAGTCCCAGGCCATTTAAAGGACAGGGCTGGGGAGAAGCAAAGAGACCCAAAGAATCTGGCAAGAAGTTAAAATGAAGGCATGGACTCATGTTTACCAAACACCTACTGCATGCTGGGCCTGGTGTTTGGCCCTGGGTTGGGGGATCAGTCTAGGTCCTGTCCACCCCCCGAGTGAGCAGCTCTGCTCCACCACCCTGCCCCTGGGGAACCAGAGGCAGCAGTAGGAGGGAGAGTCTCTATAAAGATTCCTGTTCTAACCGCTTTGGACGCAAAAATGATGGCCTCTCCCTGGGCTGCTCAGATTTTTTCTTCTTTCTCTTCTGCCATTAACACAACATCTGGGTTTGAGATCAAGGGTGATACACTGGCTGATGAATTCACTGCCAGATGTTGGCTACTGGAATGCACAGCCATGGACTTAATTCAAAGCACAAGCAACCGCAGAGCCCCTGCCCCCACCCCTCAGGCTGTGGACACCACATGACGTCACTTCCCCCCGCTAGGAGCCTGCAAAAACAATCCCTAGTCCACCCAGCCAGATTTGGGATGGAAAAGAACGGGGTGGGTGGAAAGTCAAGGTTGCGGACGATGATCCAAAGAACACAGGCTATGTTCAGACTCCGAGAGATGACAACAGCCCAGGCAAAACCAAGAGAGGCCAGACTGTGCCATTGCCCTGGGGGGAGGGGACAGGGAGGAGGCTGGCAGGAAACCTTGGGTGTCCCCAGCATACCCTGTGGCCAAGGCCGGTCCAGAGGAGCAGCACACTCGACCAGCCCAGGCCGATTTAAGTCTCTCCCACATCCCGCCAACGTCTCAGTCCTCATGTGTCTGCAGACCTTATTGGGGAAGCAATGGAAATTAACAACAAGCCAAGGACATTGTCTATGGGGGAGCCGGAACTGAATTATCTTCACTGTCTTACCACGGGTCCAACTTCTCTCCAGAGGAATGCCATATGCTACACGTACAAACGTATCCTGTAGGACCTTTCCCAATGGGGCTACGCTGCTCGGCATGGGCTCCCGACCCCAGCGCACGGTAAAACCGTGGATGTCAGGACTCTGACTTTTAGACCTTCACGGCCTTGCACCAACACACTCAACACCCCAGAATCCCCAGACCCCAGGGCCTGCCCAGGCAGAGCTTCCGGCTCAGGGCAAAATCACGGGTCTGCCTGCAACAGGTGCGGGAATCTCCAGGATTCGGAAAAACATCCGTCTAAATACAGGGTCAAAACCCTGAACCGGGCTTCCCTGGTGGCGCAGTGGTTGAGAGTCCGCCTGCCGATGCAGGGGACGCGGGTTCGTGCCCCGGTCCGGGAGGATTCCACATGCCGCGGAGCGGCTGGTCCCATGAGCCACGGTCGCAGAGCCTGCGCGTCCGGAGCCTGTGCTCCGCAACGGGAGAGGCCACAACAGTGAGAGGCCCACATACCGCGGAAAAAAAAAAAACAACCCTGAACCATCTGAGCCTTATGTGTATGCACTGACTCAGGGCGGCAAGAGTGCCTCAGCAGCAGTAGAGGCCACCGTCACCTCCCCGCCCACCTACTGCAGCCTCCAGCTCAGATCTGGAAGGGGCGCCCAGCGAGACAGGCATTAACACGGACCTCGCCGCCCTACTCTTCAGTCTTGGTCACGGCCTCATGGAAAATGCCCAGTGGTCCCTCTGGTGAGGCGCACACGGTCTCAAAGCCATCCGCCGTGCGGGAGAGGTCAGGGGCTTTCGACTGGCCGGCACATTTGCCAAAGACCCTACTGGCCCCAATCAGAAGTGGGTGGGGGCCACTCTGCTGCTGTGCCTGGAATGCGAGCCCTGGTTTGAGAGTAGAGGGTCACTTGGTCCGTTTCCTTGTCTCTGGGAAAAACTCCACGCCAACCATTTCAGAGGAATTCAAAAAGCAACGATTTTGTCCCACACGAGACCCAGCCCCCACTTACTCCAGGCCAGGCTTCGGACCCCCAGCTCTCCAGGTGTGCTCTGCACTGCTGGGGTACTTGGGGAGGGCTGGAGGGTTCCACACTCTCGTCTACACTCTCCAGAGAAGGGGCAGCGCGAGGGTAGACATCTACACCCTCAAATCACAGAGCTACCAAAGTCCTCGCTTAATGCCTACATCTACATCCCGAGGCTGCCTCTTGGGATGAGTCTCTTGTCCCTTTAGGGTGGACACAGTGACACTGTATGGCTGGTTGACCTGGCGGAGGCCCCTTAACCTTTGAATTCTGATGAACTGGCCCCAAGTCCCAGTGGAGGGTGGACTGGGGTGCATCCATCCCAGCCACCACTAACCCTTAAGGGTAGAGTCAGAAAATGAGGGGTGCCCCGCTTCCTGCGTCTACACCCCAGACACACAGCCTGCTGCTCTGCCCCATGAAAGCTGTAATGAAGTGATCATATTTTTCAGAGCCCTGCTCTGGATTACTGAGGGATCCCTAACTGCTTACAAGTAACTAAACCATCTCAGTGGGCTGTGGGGAGCATGGTAAAGACACTGTGAGCCTTTGCAATGGGCTGCATCTGCTTCTTTGGGGTGGGGGGCAGTCCACACCAGCTACAGGAGCAGGGGGCGGGTGGATGATGATTTAGAAAGAGGGTCGTGCTCACATGGACTGCAGACCGCTGGGACTCCCCAGGTTTCGGGGCCACGCCCCTCCCTACAGACCGGCACGTGGAAACGGGATGTAGCCGAGCAGCCTGGGAGATGTCACAAGGAATGCATGGCGTCAGCGCTGGCCTGGTGCCCAGAAGGCCGTGGGAACATCCAGCCCTACCTGCCCCTCTGGCCTCACTGTGCACCCAGCCTTCACCTTTCCAGCTGCCCCATGGTGGACATGGCCCTGGGGGCTCTCCCCAAGCACTCAGCTCTGCCTTCCCTGGCCTCAATGCCAGGCCCTGTTCAGCCAGGGGTGGAGCAGACCTCCTCCAAATTCGCTGCTTTCAGGGAAATGAAGTAATTAAAAACAGCCCTGTGATGATGCAGGGAACCGAGGGCTTCTTCCATCCCTGTAGCAGCTGTGAGAGACCAGACCCACCCCCAGGTCCCCCAAACCTCCCCAACCCCAGGAACCAACAGATGTCCGCGGCAGGCCTGTGGTGTCCAGTGTGAGGGCAAGTCTTGGCCAGCGTGACTCAGGCCAGGGTCAAAAACGCCTGGAATGACAACTGCTCAGAGCAGATGTGTTTTTTCAGGAGTTGAGGGTGGGGCAGGGAGAGTGACGGGTGCAGGACAGACAACAGGAAACAGCAGTACAGCCCCAGCCCTGGTCCACGCTGCCCATGAGCCCAGTACCTGGGGATCTGCCAGGCCTGCCCAGGGCTGTTCAAGATTCTAGCACGTACACGTGAGCCGCTGTCCACTGGATGCCCCGTCTCCATGGAGACCAGCTCTCCCATCTCCATTTCCTGTCCCTTTGCTTTGGCTCCCCTTGGGAGCAGGAGGGAAACATCTCTAAAAGCGCCTTGGTGATGCAGACAGAAGCTGCAGCACTCACCGCCCAGCTTCCACGCTGCCCTCCTGACCCCCAGGACCCAGATAGGACCCCTGACTCAAGCCCCGCCACCTTTCCTCCCATTTCCCTGCGGGCCCAGCAGGATCTCATGCCAGAGGTCTTGGTCACGGTCTCCGAAGCCTTGGGCTCGGGCCCTTCCCATTCACGTGCTGCTGAATCATTTGAAAAAAATGCATCCCGCTCCTGGGAGGATTTGCTGAGAACAGTGCGGCTTTGTGGAGGGAACTGCTGCTCTGCACTTTCTCCGCCAAGACCCCAAGAAGGAGCCAAGCTCAGTCCTGCAAGCCCAAGCCTGGAGCGCGGAGCGAGCGGGGGGCAGGGGCAGGACCAGGCGGGGCGGGGGGTGCGGGGGGCAGGGAGAGATGCTGAGAGGATT
>NW_006789046.1:2963131-2969998 GCF_000442215.2 Lipotes vexillifer | reverse complement strand
CCCCCCCCCCCCCCCCGATCCCTCCCCACCCCCAGGCTGAGGAAGGGGCTGGACGGACAGCTAAGAAGTGAGGGGAAGCAGACAAGGGTCCTGTCCTCACACTGCTGCTGGTGGGCCGTGACCTCGGGCAGGTCTCCCCTTCCAGAATGCCTCATTTTGGGGAGTGAACACTCAAGTGCTGGGCCTGTGGCTCAGGCCCCCGTCTGCATGGACAGAGCAGCAGCAGTGGCCCTGGCATGGGACGTTGAGGCATGTGGTCTGTGGGCCGACTCCAATCCACGGCATTTCTCAGGAGCCAGGAGCAGCGATGGAAAGGCTGGAACCCCAGAGCCACCCTCCCAGCTGCCAGTGTGGAGGGAAGCTGGGTGCACAGGCTGGGCGGTTCATGCCCCCTCTCCTCGGCTAGTTGTCGTTAGCTTAGCAAGTAAGAGCCCAGGTAGCAGCCCAGTCGGAGCGGGTGGTGTGTGGTGTGCAGTCCACCCAGCCTCCTGTCTCCAGCCAGGACGAGGGTGGGCTGCACTCCGCCATCAGCTCTCCATCATGTCTCCATCACGTGGAGGCAAGAAGCTGCCCGCATCTCAAGGCCTGAAAGAGGGTCCCCTGCCCTCCACCCCAACTTGAAAAACCTATTTTCCCATTATTTTACATTTCTGAGATTCTGGATGTTCTCATACACACTACAACCTTGCACCTGGCTGGGCAGGGGAGGGGACAGGCATAAGGACCCTCAGAGCAGCACACATGGAACGTGGGGTCACATCCAAACCGAGGGTGCCCAAAGGCCCCTCCAGGGCTGGAGCAGTCACACTGTTGAGGGAGAACTTCTGTCCCTGCTTCCGAAGTGTCCTGGTCCTTGTTGGTCACTGCTGGCCCGCACCTGCCTGTGGACAGCGGACCTCGCAGCAGGCACCACCGGCGCCGTCTTCCGCCTGTGGATCCCTTGGGCAAACGGAGGGCCTGTCCACCAGCAGGCCGGCCACGGAGGCCTTCCCTAGAGGCTGCCGTCTGGGGAGGACTCACTGGCTGGGCTGCAAAGAAGTGACCTGACAACACAGAGTGAAACAGGAACAGGGTAGCTGCCCCCAAAAGTGGGGGGATGAATCACAAAACCAGGGGAAAGTTCTAGAAGATGCAGTTTCAGAGAGGAAGAGCCCATGAGGGAGGGAGGGAGGATGCGTGGGGAAGGCCGCTGGGGGAAGGACCCTTTAGGAGGAGCCACTGTGTCGGGGTCCCCACTGCCCCCTGGCAGTACTGGGCGGAACCCTTCCAGGTGGCACTGTCCCAGGGCCCTGGGCACCATAGTCATGTCAAAGTGACCAACAGGGAGTGAAGGCAGTGTCTTCTGGGATCCCAGGACACCCCCTGGATACCAATGAGAGAGGGAAGTTACCGGTGACATCTCCTTCGGGAATCACTGGAGGGTCAGCTCTTTTTGCGGGCGGCGGGCGGGGGTAGTCCTAGAGAGCTGTTTCATTACCCACGTCACTGACCTGGGCAAGGGGGTACCCTGGCCCGCCCCCCTTCAGCCTTCTGCAGGACAGGTGGGAAAGGGCAGGGCATCTCATCCAGCTTCCAGGGGACAGTGTGGGAGTGACAGGCCAGGCAGAGTTGAGTCAGCCTCCACCACGTCTTGCGGCCCATCCCCCACACCTACTTTTAGCTCAAGTGCGGCCAAGAAGGGACAATTCCTCACCTAGAACACACGGGCCACAAACATGACCTTTGAAAGTGGAAACAAAAATAACACACTTAAAGGCAGTCTTGCCCCTTCATTAGACTGTGGCTTCCAACCCGAGTCATGAGGATCTCATTACTCAGTGTTTGGGTCCCATCGTGGCGACGGCTTTAAACCCAGTGATCCCACGGCACCCCCTCAACCCTCAGACCGAGGTGATCCCATAGCGACAGATGGGAGTTCCAGCTGAGCAGCCACTAAAGGCCAGCGCCCCTCCCCGCAGGGAATCCTCATTTGGCCTGGGAGTGACAAAGCTCTCTTGGCCCCAGGACTTTTTTCTTATTCACTGTTGGGCTCAGACCAAATTGGTGAGCAGCTCTGCAGCCCTGACCCATGGTATTCCGGAAGCAGGTGAGAGAAACCGGGCTGGGATCAAACATTTTCTCCACCTAAAATGGAAAAGCCACAGACAACGGAGACTCACATGATGGAGACGTGAGATGGTGGAAGGTTCCTCACTCAAGCTATTGATTTTAAAACAAAACTGAAAAACAAACAAACAAAAAAACACCTTGTGGGATGCCATTACTGCTCCATACAAATGGTCGCATTCAGGGGTTGTGGGCTGGATGCTCAGAGACACATATCCGGTCAGTCACCCCACCTCTCTCTATCACCACCATCTGCCATTGTGGTCACTTGTTACCTATATCCTCCACTAGAACATGTCCTGTGTGTGTGTTGTGCACTGTTCAGCTCCAGTTAAGTGGGGCAGTGTCTGTCACTCAGTACTTGCAAAGGAAAAACAGTATAATATCAGGTCAACATTTTCCAGGGACCAAAAAAAAAGGTGAACATGGGAAGAAAAGGAGGGATGGGACCTTTCCCACACCTACATCCCAGCTGTGGTGTTCAAACATTCCCAAAGCACTATTTTTTTTTTTTTTTTTTTGTGGGCCTCTCACTGTTGTGGCCTCTCCTGTTGCGGAGCACAGGCTTCGGACGCGCAGGCTCAGCGGCCATGGCTCACGGGCCCAGCCGCTCCACGGCATGTGGGATCCTCCCGGACCGGGGCACGAACCCGCGTCCCCTGCATCGGCAGGCGGACTCCCGACCACTGCGCCACCAGGGAAGCCCCCAAAGCACTTTTTGATGCCAGGCCTTCTGATCCAAATGCATTAGGGATGTAGGTTCACTTTTGGGGAACTGGCACAAAACAGAAGCAGCGATGGAAAGAAGGCTCAGAGGGTCACATGCTATGACGCTGTGGCAAGAATGACACCTACGTGTGACACGAGTGAACTAACTATGCTGGGTCCAAAAACGCTTCCAAAAGACCACACATGATATGATATCCTTTTTATAGGGTTCAAGTAGAAGACTAAACAATACAGGTTGTGTTCGGGCTGTAGTGAAGTGCAGGGGCAACTCCCAAGTTCAGCGGGTGTACGATACAGCTAAGGAGGAGCAGCGTAGAGAAGAGGGGAGTAGCACACAGGTAAAGCTGGTTTTCAGCAAATATTCCAGATCTTGGGTTTGGGTGGTAGGCTCAGAGTTGTTCATTATATTGTCTATATATGGATGGGCTGGGGTCGCGGCAGACCCTGCCTTCACTCTGTTGGTCGCTTTGACACGGCTGGGCTATGATGCCAAACATACATAAGATAAAAAAGGCCATTGATGGCCCAATGATGCCAACATATCATGAATGAAGAGGATTTATCCCACCCAGTGCATCGGAGGTCCTTGGGAGGGAGGGAGGGAGGGAGGAACATCTCCTTCATATGCTAAGTCCAGGGGTCAGTTAGCTCTGGCCCAAGGGCCAAAGCCTGCCTACCACCTATTTTTGTAAATAAAGTCTTATTGGAACTCGGTCACACCCATTCATTTATGTGTTGTCTGTGCTGTCTTCCAGCTGCAAAGGCAGGCGTAGAGTAGTTGCCAGAGACCGTATGGCCAGCAAAGCCTAAAATGTTTACTATTGGCTCTTTGCAGAAAAGGTTTGTCCATCCCCATTCCAACCCCTAAGTATGCAACAGGCAGATAAAACCCCACCCAGTGTAGGGTCTCCACGACTGCCAAGGTTTCTGGGTCAGAGGTAAAGCTGGAGGGTAGGGAACTTACCAGACCCCCTGGTTCCCCCACCACTGCCAGCCCCAGAAGGAGTCTATAGGGCTGAGTTGCTGGGAACCATTTCCCCTTTCCCTCTCTATTTCCTCTTTCTGCCTCTTGCTTCCACCCCCTTCTTTCCCTCCCTCTCCCCCTCCCTTCTCCCTCCCTCCTGCTTTCTAATATTAAAGTTCTAAGAATGTTACTGATGTCCTATTAAATGATGTTGGTTTGAAAGACTAAAAGATTTTTGTTAAATCTCTCCATTAACGTCTCAGCCACTGGCTAAGCAACAAATGATGTATCTTTTGAAACTGTGCCCGTCTGACCTTGCATGCCCCTCGAAGTCCAGTGTTTATTTTGCCAAAACATCTGAAGCACTTAAATGTACCTGGTGTTTCCATCTGTGCTGTGGCACGTGAAAACAGCCTCAGCTCCGGGACACACCTTTGTGCTACAATGGCCAGACCCTCCTACCGTGCCCCACACGTTCGTGCTAAGGAGTCTTCCTGAATTGGACTTAGTTTTAAAGGCAAGATTGGCAATAAGTATGATTCCTGCAGAGGAATTCGCTCCAAAGGATGGAAGGATGACTGATGGCCCATTTTAAAGAGGCTACAGGTTTCTGAGCAGACGGTGCAAATACAATCGCACAGTTCTGGCAGAACGCTCAGTTATCAGTGATGTATTTACCAGGGGCAGGACTCTCGCTTTTAACATATTCTCTGAAACTCTCACAAGCGTTTCCTGGCTTCTTCAAGAAACTGCTTGTGCAACTTGTTTTGCTCTAGAATTTGCTGTTGAAGGTCACAGATCATCTGACTGTGCCTGTCATCGTCGAAGATGCTGGCCGAGGGGGAAGTGGGGCTGCGGTCATACCCTCCTTTCTTCTCCTGGTCTGGAGGGGGAGTCAGGCTTCCGATGAGCCAGAGAAGCTTGCCTCTGTTCCCTCCTCCCATCTTCCAGCTCCGTCTGGAGGTCGGCCTCCAAGCTCATCTTGGGGTGTCTGATTTGCTTGAGCGAGTCCAGCTGCTTTGGTGTTCTCTGCTCCACCTGCATTTTCTGCTTCTGCCTTGATGCCGTCAAGCCACCTCTGTCTGCCTGTTCTTGCGGGTGAAGCTGAAGGGAGCCCTGCACCAGCGAGTCCAGTCAGGGAGGCTCCTGTCTGGATTCGGGGCTGCACGAGAGCAGGTTCTCTTCATCGACAGATGTTCCTGCCTCGGGAGACCACGGTTTACTGTCATTCTCAACCAAGCACTTGGCCATCCTATGGGATTTTTGGTTCCTGGGCTTGCTTAGTAACTTTTTCAAGCTGGTTCTGGACGGCGTCAGGTGGGCGTCCACCCCCGCTGGCCTCGCGGGCTCCCCGGCTGGCACCACGTCCATCTCTGCAACTCTTGCGTTCCTCTTTTTCTGGCTCTCCCTTCTCCACGCCTGCGTCTCCTCAAAGCCCTGCTCTTCACTGGGGCTCTGATCCATCCCGGGCTTGAGATCCAGGTGCAAGTTCAGGTGTTTTTTCAGCTTCCGGTTGGTATCACACAACTCTTCAGAGGCAAACTCCAGCTCTCCTTGCCACCTGCTCTTGTCACAGAGCTTTGCCAGCGGTGAGGCCCTCCTTCTGCAGGTCGAGCCGACTGGCCACAGCTGTTCCAGGTCGTCGGCTTTGCCCTCGGCGCTCTGATCCAAACAGTAGTTTTTCGGGCCTTGAAGACAAGCTGTTCGCTTCCCCAGCTGCCTCCTGCCATCCTGGGCTGTTTCGGTCTCCCGTTCCTCCAGGCATTTGATCTCCCCTACAGCAGCCAAGAGCTTTCCCAAGTCTGTCCCTCTGCTCAGCCCAGGGTCAACAGGACGGTGGCCCCCGCCGGTCTTCGTTGAAGGCATGTGTTTTCCTTTACTCCTCTCTGGTGGGCTCAGGGGACGAGGACTCAGGCCCGTGGCTCTGGAGGCTCCCTGCCTCTCCTGGTCCACCGCTCTTCTCCGGGACGTGGTGCACCAGGGCTGCCGTCGGACCAGCTCTTCCCTGTGTCCCTTCTCTTGCCGCACGGCCACTGTGTGCTTCCCCTCGGCCCTGGGCGACCTGGCTGCTCCTGGCTGGGTCGAGCCCTCTGAGTCAGGTTCATGGTCCTCGGCCAGTCTGCCCGCCACCGCCTCCCCTCCAACAGATGTGCTAAGTACAGCCTCTCCAGGCCTCGGACCTGCTGGCCTGGGGCCTCCTGCTGCTCTGCCTGCAGCTCCTCGGTCAAGCGCTGGGGCAGCTCTTCCACTGCTGGAGGTCCTGTCTCCTCTGCGGGGGCAGGTCTCCTTTCTCTCGGACGTGTAGCAATTGGTGCTTCTGCCTCAAAAGCAAACCTTCGTTGTCGGGACTGGGGCTCCGCCGAGGGGCTCTCTCCGTGTTTCCTTTCGTGTCGGGGGCCTTTGCAGACACGGCTTCGGAGAGAAGGTGGTGTGAACCAAGAGTGGAGGTTCCAGGGCACCGGGGCCGAGGAGCCACAGGCGCTATGGCCGTTTCACGGCAAGCCCACAGGGCAGGAAGACGCATAGCGCTGCCCGGAGCTTCCGAGGACAGTGAGACCCTGGACACAAGGCACACGGGGCTCTGAGTACAGGACAGGCTGGGGGACGTGTCCCTCCAGATCACTCTCCTGACACCCGCCCACGAGGGTCTGTTCTCCGGCTCCCAATCTCTGTCTCACACGCCTTTAATGAGACCCGGCAGGGCAGCTGTTCTCAGTGGGGTGTGGTTTTGCTTCCCAGGGGCACATGTGGCCATGTCTGGAGACAGTTTTGGTTGTTACAACTGGAAGGCGGGGGGTGCTACACCCCGCCTCCCTCCAGGACGGCCCCACGACAAACAGGAACCAGGCTCCAAATGTCAACAGTGCCGGGGTTAAGACCCCACCTTCGGAGACAAGTTAGGGTTCAGGTGGGGGTGATGCAAATGTCTGGCCCTCTGGAGGGAGCTACTTACAAATGAAAGGAGGAAGCAGGAAAGGAGGAGGAACCTACCAGGAAAGGTGTGTGTGTGTGTGTGTGTGTGTGTGTGTGTGTGTGTGTGTGTGTGTGTGTGTGTGTGTGGGGGGGGG
>NW_006789046.1:2959425-2963098 GCF_000442215.2 Lipotes vexillifer | reverse complement strand
TGTGTGTGTGTGTGTGTGTGTGTGTGTGTGTGTGTGTGTGTGTGTGTGTGTGTAGGGGGAGGTGAGTGTGGGTGAGTGTGCTGACGTGCACGTTTGTACTAGAATTCAGTGCAAACCAGAGAGGAGGTTAAGCTAGTGCCATTTCTCTTCTCACATCTCTTTGGCATCACTCAGGGACACGTGCTCCGCCAGGCCTTCCTAAAGAAGGTGCATTCACACCAAAAAAGAGTATCACTTGCAGCTGATGTCAAAAACGGCCAGATCTGTGGGCTATGGGAGCTGCTTCCTAGGCACTGCAGTCTGCACGGAGCGCCCCTCAACTGTGTGGGTATCCCTTCCCTTCTTTTATTTTAGGATGTGCGGAGCCAGGCTGAGCAATTTTAGCCCAAAGTAATGCTGGTCATCAGAAACACCACTGCATCAACGGAACAACTAATGTCAACTGTGTGGGCTGCCCTCTGCTTATCTTTTTTTACAGTAACCGTTGAGGTAAGGAGTTATTAGCACCCCTGGTTCACGGGTGGGGAAACTGAGGCAGGGAGCAATTAAGAAACTTGACCCAAATCACACAGCTGGCAGGCGGCAGCTGCTACTCGGGTAGACCATATTGTCTTTGACCAATGGTCACATAGCCGCTGGCTCTTGGAAACTATGATGATGCAGTTATACATGTGGAAATGCGGTTAATATCATATTCTACCAGTCTGCCAACCACCACGATGAGCAAGAGAGAGAGAAAGAGAAAGCTGGGAAATTAAACACAATGGTTGAGATTTTCAACAAAAGCGCCACAGCCATTCAATGGGGGAAGGAGTCATTTTTTTGTTCGTTTTCAACAAATGTTCCTGGGACAGTTGGGTGTCCACACGCAAAAAAGATTAATTTACACCCTTATCTCATCATATACAAATCTATATACTATATACAGAAATTAAAGTGATCACAGACCTTAAGGTAAGGTCTAAGGCTATAGACGCTTGGAAGGAAACAACTGTATCTTCATGACTTCAGGTTAGGCAAAGACTCTTAGATACAACACCAAAAGCACAAGCAATACAAGAAATTGATAAGTGTGGCATCATCAGTATTAAAAACCTCTGCACTTCAAAAGACATCGTTAATAAGTGAAAACACAAGACAAGGACTGGAAGGAAATACCTGCAAATCACATATCCAACAAAAGACTTGAATCAGTTTGTATAAGCAGCTCTTACAATAAATAAGAAGACAAACAATCCAATTTAAAAATGGGCAGGGACTTCCCTGGTGGCGCAGTGGTTAAGAATCCGCCTGCCAATGCAGGGGACACCGGTTCGAGCCCTGGTCCGGGAAGATCTCACATGCCGCGGAGCAACAAAGCCCGTGCGCCACAACTACTGAGCCCTCATGCCGCATCTACTGAAGCCCGCGTGCCTAGAGCCCGTGCTCCACAGCAAGAGAAGCCACCGCAATGAGAAGCCCGCGCACCGCAACGAAGAGTAGCCACCGCTCAACACAATCTAGAAAAAGCCCGCGCACAGCAACGAAGACCCAACGCAGCCAAAAATAAATAAATAAATTTATAAAAATAGGCAAAAGGTTGAAATAAACACATCACCAAAGAAGATTTACATATGGCTAACAAAGCCCATAAAAAGATGTTCAACACCAACACTCACCAGGGAAACGCAACATGAAGATACAACTTCACACCCACTAGGATGTGGCTACAATGAAAAAGACGGGCAATGACAAGACTTGGTGAGGATGTGGGGCCAATGGAACCCTCACATGCTGCTGGTGGGGATGCAAAATGGTGCAGCTGCTCTGGAAAACAGTTTGGCAGTTCTATAAGATGGTAAATGTAGACCTACCGTATGACCCAGCAATTGTAGTCCTGAGTATACGCCCAAGAGAAATGAACGCAGCTCCCCACACCAAGAAATAGAAGTGCAGAAACTGAGTAACTGTCCCAGCTCACAGGGAGGAGCTGGGTTTGAATCTGGGTCCCAAATGTCAGAGATTGAGCTTTTCCCACCCCAGGGAATGGCCACAGGGGTGTCCAAACAGGTGAGGAGAGGGAGAGCGCTGTGAATGTCTCTTCACCTGTAGAGAATGGGGAAAATTGCACCCCGGGATCCAAGGTCTATTTTTGGGCCTGGAGCCACTGGCTCACGCCCCATGTTAACTGGTGACAATGAGCAAAACCTGCACGAGCCTCTCCCACTCTGGAGGGCCCCCACTCACTCGGGTCACCCGTTACACCCTGAGCCAGGCCCGCTGGGGTGGGCGCCCCAATGCTGCCCAGGTGGTTTTCCTGGAGACACGCAAATGGATGAAAACCTGAAACATTTGGATGGTGATCTTAGGGATAAAGCCCAGAAATTAGAGTCAGCTCCCTCGTTCATGAACTGAAAACCCTGTACCAACTGGCAGATGCACCCTTGCCCTCTGCCCGTGTCCCCAGCTGCCCCATGCCCTCACCTCCAAGCCCTTCCTTGCGCACTGACTTGATACCAGTGTTCTGAGTGTCTGGGTTCTCTCTCGGGCCTTCTGAACTTGCTACCCCGAAGTGGGACGGGCTGGCCTGTGCTGGCTGCCTTCAACCCCTCGGGAAGCCGCAACCCTGTCCTTACAGAAGCTCCACTCAGAGCGGAAGATGGGAAGGACACTGGGCCCATTTTCCTCTCATCCTCTGCGTCCCCGGTGCGTGGAGCCAGCCCGCAGCGGTCACCTGGATAGTGGCTCAGATGACTTTTCAGCCGAGGCAGACTCCCTCCCAGGCCACCAGGAAGGGCCAGGTCCGCAGCAGCACTCCTGCCTTCTAATCCCTCAGTGGAGCCTCCAGGGTACCCCAGGCTGATGAGGAAGAAAGGTGACCACGAAGGAGGCTGGGTGGCGCCCAAACAAGGGGCTCCAATGCCAGGTGGACTGGACTCCGGTCAAAGGGTCTCACCTGAACCTCCTAACCAGGCTCCCTGTCACCACCCCCGTTCCACCCCACCTGACTCCTCCTCCCCAGCACTATGGCTACAGCCACTGTTCTAACTCGGCCACCTGTGTCACTTGAGCATCTGCAACGGGCCCTGTGCAGTCGGCACCAGCAAGTCTCCAAGCATAGCCAGAGGCCACCTGCCTCACGGGTTGCCTGAACTGCTCGTTAAGATGCAGATTTGGGGGCCCGCCCCAGACCGATCCCACCTCTGCCTCAGTGGGGAGGGGGCCCAGAAATGCGCTCAGTTAACCATCTCACCAAAGTTGGTCGGGCAGTCCCTGGCCTACAGGCTTGGGAACATTCCAGCAGCTCAGGATCTGGCCCCCCTTCCCCAGCCGGGCATCCCAAATGCCCCTGACCGAGGTCCAACACCTTCACTGTGCTCGTGCCCATCCTTCATCCTCAAATAGAGCCCCCCTCATCCTACCCACCCACCTCTCCCCAGCCCTGTTCTGGTTCTTCCTCCCTGACAAGGCCGCCCCTGATTTCCGCAGCAACAGGAAAATGCTCCTGTTTTTCTCCGGGGCCCACAGATTCAACGCCCCGGGGACAAGGTTTAGCACATTTTCTTTGAAACATTTAAAAATACCTATAAAAGGGCTCCTAGGGCTTCCCTGGAGGCGCAGTGGTTGAGAGTCCGCCTGCCGATGCAGGGGACACGGGTTCGTGCCTGGGTCCGGGAAGATCCCACATGCCGTG
>NW_006789046.1:2947165-2959227 GCF_000442215.2 Lipotes vexillifer | reverse complement strand
AAATATGTGTATATATATATATATATATATATATATATATATATATATATATATATATATATATATATATATGACAGAGTTCCTCTAAACTAAATGACCCCTGAATATAATTTGGAGTTTTTAAGTGTACTTCTTATAGCTTCCTCCGTAGTTGTAACTTTCTGTCTGTGTGTCTGACAGCACCCTATCCCCCTTTTCTCATACGGCTTCTAAACTGCTATGGACTGGGACCCACACAAAGCAGTGTCTTAAAAGTGTGTCTAAAGCAAGAAGAGTAGAGGCTGGGGCCCTGGCGGGATTTCCATGAGTCAAGTACATGAGCGTCTGAATCCATGGCCACCAGCTCTGGATGCGATGTCCCCGGCACTCAATCACCCACAGGGAGATGGAAAACCAGCCGTGCTGCTGGAATGTAAGCCTTCAGCTCAGATTTTTCACAGGCTTGAACACCTGGCCAAATCTAACAAGGCCAAGCATACTGGGAAAACATCTACAACCCACACGTGGGTCCCCACATCCGACCCTGCAAGTGCCAAGTGGGAGAATGTAGCTCCGAAGGAGCAAAGCTGGAGACGAGAGGGTCTGAGCCGGCTGTGAGCTCAGAGTCGGCAGAGACCGTGGTCACCAAAAGAGCCAATGCGATCGTTACCTGTGTTGCTAGAAACGCCTAAAACAAGCAGGGTAACGGTCCAGCCCAGCCCCTGCGCAAGTCAGACTCACCTGGACATTCCCGGCCGCAGCGTGAAAGAGGCACTTGGAGGAACACCCACCCTGTTCCCACCCCACGGGACGCGTGAAGATCAAACAGGATGGCCTGCAAGTTTTAAAATCAAAATATAACTATCGAAATTTTTAGGGGGACTTCCCTGATGGTCCAGGGGTTAAGACCCCACGCTTCCAATCCCTGGTCGGGAAACTAAGATCTCACATGCCACGCGGTGCGGCAAAAAAAAAAAAGAAGGAAAAGAAATTATTAGGAATTCACCTAATGAGAAATATACACTAAATGAGAACTACACTTTTACTAAATAAGGAGAAAATCTGAGTAAGGGAGAGGTATGTCTTCCCAGATATGGTTCAGAAAGGCAGAGAGTGGTTAAGGATGGGAAGAAGGGCCTCAGAGTTCAGGAGGAGAATGAAAAAACAAACAAAAACAGGTCATAGGGAGGAAAGTCCTAAGGAACCAAGAATGTTTGGTGGGAGGCTTGCAGGTGGTAGAAAAGTCTAGAACAGTGTACTCTGGTGGTTCAGAGTATTGACTAACTGGTGTGACCTAGCACAGGTTTCTTAGCTCTGGGTGCCTCAGTCTCTGTTCATCTGTAAAACGGGGATAATAACAGCAACACCCATCATCTACACAGATGCTAGCGCTCATCACCATCAGAAACACCCACATGCTTGGCAAGCTGCTTGGGGAAGAGGGTGGTACTTACTGTGCGTGTCTCCAGATGCCTGGACCAGACCACCAAGAACACATTACAGGGAGGCAGAAATTGGCCCGGGTGGAAAGAAGCACTTTCTACAGGGTTGTCTTGAAATCACTGGGCTGACTTGGTAGGTAGTGAGACACCCATCACTGGAGGCATCCAAGCCAAGCCCAGATAAAACAAACATCAGAAACATTTTAAACTCCATTTCTCTGAGTTCTAGCCGCTAGAAATACACTTTGTGACACCCAGTGTGCTGCCCAGAGCTTCCATTTTTGCTCACTTCCTGACTCTCCCTCAGTTAAGTTCCACAGTGGTGGTTCATAAAGCCGGCTGGGTGTTAGACCAGCTGCATCAGTATCACCTGGTGGGGAGGTGATCATGGTAGACTATGAGTCCTGGCCAGGCCCCACCGCAGGTTTTTCCACCCGAATCCTGGGGTGGGGTTTGCGAATCCGTATGTTTAACCATCTCCCTGATGCACACTCAGGATAAGGACAGTTCTAGAATCTAGGCTGAGATGGCCGGGCAGCCAGCCTCTAGGAGAACAAGCCCTTGTCATCTTGTCTCCGTTACCTCCCCGACCAGTTTCATTAAGACAGACATGAGGCACAGGCTCCTCCAAACTCACAGGAGACACCAGGCTAGCTGGGGGGCTGCTTACGGCTGATCCAACTGGCGCCTTACTAAATGTCTCTTGACGATGTCAACTGCTTTCCCTCCAACCTTACTACTGCAGCTACCCCGCCTAGGTCAGGGGTCCCCAGTGCCAACAACTGTTCTTGTTGCATGATGATGTCCCCCCTCAAGCCACCACATTCACTCCCAACCCCATCCCACCAGCTTCCACTGCCCATCCTCCCTGATCCAACTGTATATGCAGAGCCCCATGGTGCAAGGACTTTCGAATCAGCCTTCTGGCATGTGGCCTGGATACCCTTATCGGCCCACTTCCCAAGGCGCCCTCACCAAACCACTGGGAACAGAAAGAACTCCACCCTCACGATGGATAAGGGGGCAGGGACACAACAAGAACCTCGGCCCTGGGTGCTCTACATGGGGTCTCTGGGGCCCACTGACCAAAGGTGGCTGTAATCGCAGCTCCCCACCTCCACCAGCAGCCCAGCATCCGCCCCAGCTGGTGAACTCTGGCAGCCACTGCCATGGGAACAACAGAGCTGTTGTGCTCTGACATCAGAGCGGGGGTGAACTCAGGGACAGTGACGAGCCAGCCAGAGGACGAGCACCTGTCAGCACACCTGTTGTGGGTCCACCGATCACAAAGATTTGGCTCAAACAGCTGGGGTGATGTGCAGAGGGATGGCCACCTCGGGGGCACCGTGAAGATGCCTGACATGCGCATGCTTTCGGTGTTTAAAGATGGTCTGGCAGGGAGAAAATCCTTCCTGTCCCAGCCTGGCAGCACGGTGACGTTCCTCATCGGGGTGTCACTCTTCTGAGCTGTTGCAGCTCAAGGTCAGGGCTTCCCGACAACGCTGGCCACCCCTCCTCCCACAGGGAGGGCGTCTGGTCCCACTCAGGTTGGGGACATTTGCCCCTCCAGAATCCACTGTTGAGCTGAGCTGACTGGAGGTTGGGGGAAGGAATGCTGGCCTGGGGCCCCCATGTCACCCACCCACCCACCCATCCACCCAAAATAAGAAAGAGGACATGCCTGACCTCGTTTCTGGGGCTAAGGGCACCCTCCACAAATCTGACAATCGAGAAATTTAGTTTGGGGAACATGATATCGGCCCCAAGATGTCAAAGCAACCGATCTCAGGGTTTGGTTTCTCGCGAAAGTCAGCAGGGACTTGGAACCTTGGAGGCAGAGCTGATCCAGGGAATGAAAGCCTTTGTGTGGGGCTGGAAGGGCCCTGGGGAGGTCATGTGGTCCCCGACCCGGCGTGGGGCAGGAAGTCTGCCCCTGAACTTCTCAACCACAGCTCCCCACCCACTTTTTGGGCCCCTCTTCTTGGCCCCATAGACACAAAGTCTTATGTCCATTTCTCCTTTCCCAGAGCATACCCAGCCCCCAATCCCTTAGCCTCTTCTCAGCAAGGTCATGTACACCCACCTTCAGCATGGGACAAGTTTGGGGCGGGGCCTGGGAAGAGTGCAGCTATCATGGTGGCCAACAACTTCAGCTTGTGGGGCCTTTGACACATTCCGGAATGGCCACCACTGCCGTGCTCTCCAGGTAGTTCCTGCATTGAAGATATTTCACCCAAGCCCGGGCTCTCCCGACACCATCTTAGTGATTCCTAGGATGCAGCTCCCATCCTCTGGATGAACCTGCTCTGCTCAGTGGTCTCCGCTCCACGGGGCCCATCAATGAACTAGGACCAACCCAGCTTTAATAGTGCGGGCCCAACCTACTGCTGAGCACAGTCAGGCCCATACTTGAGCAAACTCTGACTTTAAAAACGACACACATCATTCTAGTTCAACAGAGAAAAATTAGAACACACACACTTGCAAAAGAAAGTCTAATTTCCCCTCCTTTATCTGAACGGTTTACATTTCAGTAAAAAATTCTACAACCTTTGGTCCCACAGAGCATCCGAGGCTGTGATTTATTTGACCACTGCCCTGCCGCTGTATCTAAGTGTTTCTAACACCGAGATAAACAAGATGGAGGTGAGCATCCTCGTCACGAGATGCCAGCAGATGTTCTTCATTATTTCGCACAAAAAAATTCCTAGCTTTAGAGTTGCTTGACCAAAGGGGAGACTCTTTCTTTTTTTTTTTTTTAATTAACGTATAGTTGATTTACAATGCTGTGTTCATTTCTGGTGTACAGCGAAGAGATTCAATTATACATACATATATTCTTTTTTGTATGCGTTGCCATTATGGCTTATTACAGGATACTGAATATAGTTCCCTGTGCTCTACAGTAAGACCTTGTTGTTTATACGTTTTATATATAGTGGTTTGTATCTGCTAATCCCAAACTCCTACTAATTTATCCTCCCCCCCTGCCCCTACCAGCCTTCCCCTTTGGTAACCGTGTTTGTTTTCTATGTCTGTGAGTCTCTTCTGTTTTGTAAATAAGTTCATTATATTATTTTCTTAGATTCCACATATAAGTGATATCACATGACATTTGTCTTTCTCTATGTGACTTACTTCACTTAGTATGATCTAGGTCCATTATTTTCTTAGATTCCACATATAAGTGATATCACATGACATTTGTCTTTCTCTATGTGACTTACTTCACTTAGTATGATAATCTCTAGGTCCATCCGTGTTGCTGCAAATGGCATTATTTTACTCTTTTTTATGGCTGAGTAACATTCCATTGTATAAATATACCACATCTTCTTTATCCATTCCTCCGTCAATGGACATTTGGGTTGTTTCCATGTCTTGGCTACTGTAAACAGTGCTGCTATGAACACTGGGGTGCATGCGCCTTTACGAATTAGAGTTTTCTCCAGACACGCGCCCAGGAGTGGGATGGCTGGATCACACGGTAAGTCTTACTTTTAGTTTAAGGAACCTCCATATTGTTGTCCACAGTGGCTGCACCAATTTACATTCAAGGGGAGACTTAAAGTCCTTGATCAGCATTGTCAAAATGCCCTTCCAAGCTTCTAAATTGCTCAGGTTAGGACCAAACACACCTACTTAGCGTCAGCCCTTCCAAGGACAACAAGCCTCTTGGCCACACAGAACAGAGCAACGGAAAGGCCAAAGCTGTGACGTCTGATCTATTTCCAGAGACTTGAGCCAGGATCCAGCTCCTCAGATTCTTGGTGCCGCCCTTGGCTGCGCGACCTTGGGTAAATCAAGGACTGCTCTCCATCCAGACAGGGGAGGACACCTGCCTGACCTACCACCTACCTCATGAGTCCTTGTGAAATGGAAGAGATGAAGTCCTTTTGCACTGAAAATCCCTAGACAGTCGATGTTTTTTTATCGAAGAGACTTATGATTGGTGACTATTTGCCAGTGGTTCCCCCTGCCCCCCGCCCCCGCAGAACCGGTGCACAAGAAACAAACACCACCTTAGATTTATTCCTTTGTTCCCTGCCCTGGATCCAACAGGGCCAAGGGGCCAAGATGTCACAACCAAGAATTGGGGACTGACAGTACTCATCATGGCTCTGCTCCAACACCATTCCTCCTGAGATACCTGGTTTCTGCCTGGGCATAGCTGGGCCATTTCTCCCAGGGGCTTCTGAGGATTGAAAATTAAATGCTGGAGGGTTGCAGAGAAAAGCCCCCAGGAGAGAACTGTGCCTGCCCCCAAAATCGCCCTGTCACAGGGTCAACAGTCCTTCTGAAAAGGGATGTTCCCCTCGGAGCAGAACAATCCACACGAACCTGAAGCCCACGAGTGACCTCCGGCCTTCTCTCCCGGCTACACGGAATGCTGTCTGTTGACAGCACCCTGGACTCCAGAGGCTGGGGCGCCCAGGGTCACCGCGAGCTCAGACCTCATCGCATGCCTGCAAACGTTCTAGACATGCGGCCCAATAAGATCATTCCTGCGCATCTCCAAATCTAATGCGTTCCTGGCATCCTTCCCACCCCGTCCTTGTTCTCCACACCCTCACATGCCCTGGGACCCAGGTGAGGACAAGGCGGCCTGGGGCGGGTCAACCAACTCTGCACAGTGAATTTTCAACGACCTGGAGTGACCAGGGAGTTGCGGCACGGAGAAGGCAGAGCAGGGGACCATCAGAGGTACAGTTTCCATACAGTGCTGGGAGCCGGCGTGAGCGCGCCTCCCTCACATCACGTGGCCTGTGCTGAAAACCCATCCACCGGCCCAGAACTCTTGATCTGGACCAAAGGAAGGGCAGCAGAAGTGAGCTGGGCCACAGAGAGAGAGGCCAGGCTGAGTTTTACACGCTGTAGGAAGAACAGAGAAAGCAGAGGGGGCCAGGAATGTCAGAGGAGGTTTATTTCCCTTTTGCACACACATGACTTTCTTCTTGAGGAGCTCTGGGGACAGAGGCCACAAGGTTTCATGGAAGCATCATCCAGGGTCTCAGAATTCTAGATGGAGTGGGTGGGGCTGACATCTATTGAGTTCCTCTCATGCTTTTGCACATTTTACTCATACATCAGAAATTCACTCAGCATCTGCTATGGCCCGGCCCTGAGGAGTTTAATTCTGCTTTTACAGAAGAAACCGAGGCTCACAGAGGCACAGAGTGAGGACTCAGAGCCACAGCTCTAACAGGCTCCAAAGGCCCAGGCTTCTTCTCCCAATACCTTCCACTCCGTCTCTTTTCCTCTAAAATGTTGGTCCATTTCATTCTGTCTTTGGTTAAGAATCAGCTGTGGAAGCACCTCCTAACTAGGGCCTTTTTTTTTTTGCGGTACGCGGGCCTCTCACTGTTGTGGCCTCTCCCGCTGCGGAGCACAGGCTCCGGACGCGCAGGCTCAGCGGCCATGGCTCACGGGCCCAGCCGCTCCGCGGCATGTGGGATCTTCCTGGACTGGGGCACGAACCCGCGTCCCCTGCATCGGCAGGCGGACTCTCAACCACTGTGCCACCAGGGAAGCCCTAACTAGGGCCTCTGACTGTCATCAGAGGGGCCTCGGCCATGCCTGGTGCAGAGCCGGGGTGCTGAGGCAACTCGGTGAGGATGCCCTGACCCTAAGGGGTCTCCCGGAAAGCCCAACCAAGATCTCCAGACCACACATCAGAAAGGGCCACATGAAGACTCATCCCAAGCCAGGCTCTGTCCCCAGGAACTCTCCACCCAGAACGTTCCACTACAGAGGGGTTATGGCCTTTAAACTCATCCCTCCCTCTCTTAGGCTCACAGGTTCAAGATTTGCTGCATCTTCGGGGTCAGTTCAGAGAATGATATCCACGAGCATCATTTCTTCTGGAAAGCAGGGAGCGGGCCACCAGGTGAGAGGTGAGCCAGCCCCAGGAAGCTCACACCCAGGGGTGGGGGAAAGTTCTCATAAAGGGCCAGATGGTACAATAACTAACATAGCTCTGTCGCTACTACTCAACGCTGCCTTGTAGCTCAAAAGCAGCTACAGACTTTGTATTAGGAATGGGCGTGGCCGCATCCCAGTAAAACTGTATTTACCACAATAGGCAGTCTGGGGCAGGGGTGCAGTTTGCCAAGCCCTGAAAGGCCAGCAGAGTTTTGGGAGGCCGACTGCATCCTGTGCGTCCTGTTGTAGGGCACGGCCTTGCTGGGGCAGCACCAGGCGGAAACACACCACCTGAGTCTCACCTCGGAAACCTCAGATGTACTCAGCTCAGGCGTCCTCGGGATGTTGCAAAATCAGATAGTAGTGATGGCTGCACAGCTCTGTGACTGCACTAAAAACCAGTGAATTGTACAGTTTAAATGGGTGAACAGTATGTGAATTACACCTCAAAAAAGCGTAAGTCTCTGAGGCAGAAAAACAATAACAGTCTTCTTAAGAGGCAATAAACCCTTCCCTAATCTGCTTCTTGGGGGACGAAGGCAAAGGTGGGCAGCCCTGGACGCGCTCCCCCTCCCTCCGGGCTCAGGGCTCTCACCCTCTCGCCCGCAGCCTGCTCCTCTGCCTCCCCCATCCTGAAGAAACCTCCACCCGTCTCCCCATTGCCTTTTCACTTTAAAATAATTATACAACTCACACACGTTAATCACAGAAAATTTAGAACATACAGATAAGCAAAACGAAATAAAAATCACCCTTGATCTCACCCACTGCCTAGAATTTTGACAGTCACCCTTCCAGACTTTTCTGTACATGCACAGTAAAAAAAAAAAAAAGAAAAAAAAAAAAAAAAAAAAAAAAAAAAAAAAAGGATAGGGACACATACAGAAGCAATAAAACTTCTGTATGCCAGGGAATTTTCACCATAAAAACCAGTGACAGTGGTTATCTAAGGGAAAGGAGGGGGTTGGGACCAGGAGGGATTAACTGAGGTTTCAGGGTGGCAATGACTTGTCTCTTAATTTGAGTATTTGCTTAATAACTTTTTGTTACAATGTACAGTTACGCATTGTGCACTTAAAAATTATATTAGACAGTGCTTGAAATGTGAAAGCATACTGACTGTAACTGGGCTTTTAAATTTAATGCACTCTGAACATTTTTCTAGGTCAAAAACATGAATCTATAATACTGTTTAAAATGACTGCTTAATATTCTGCTGTCAGGATAGAGCTGAATTTAATTTAGCTCATCTCCAATTGATGAGCAAATCTCACGAACAAGGTCAGCTTCCAGGAGTTTCCATCCTTCATGCTCCCCAGAGACCACCCCCTCCAAGCCAAGGTGGACCAGAATCGCCACGTTCAGCCTCCTCGCTGTTAAACCTCCTTTCATTTTAAAACCCTCTGTCTTCTTACTCTGCTATTTGATAGTCATGTGACCCAAGCAAGTTAATCAGCCTGTGCCTCAGTCTGATCATCTGTAAAATGGGGATAATTGTGAATCAGACGCGTTAACACGAGGAATGTGTGGATCACAGTTCTGAGCACTTAGCATGGATGATGACAGCTGCTGTTACTGTTACTTGTCACAGTCACTTTTCCTTCACAGAACTACCACGGTTTCCCTCCTAGTTCCCTGGGCCCTCCTGGAGGCACCAGAGCCCAGGCTTGTGTGTCTCTGCGCCCCCCTACCTGTGTGATAACCAGACCTCAGGGCTGGGTGAAGATTACACGTCCAGCGCAGCATCTGGCACAGAAAGAGCCAGCCCCCCCGCCCCAACCCCGAGAGCCTCCATGGACACCGTCCTAGGCACTGCACCTCTGCCCTTTCTTGTCATCTTTGCTCACAACCTTAAAAGGCAGGTAAATTATTATCTCCTCTTTGGTGACGGAGAAACCGTGGCAGAGGGCACTTGCCCAAGATCTCTCCCCTGGACTGAGTCGTGGGGCTACAGAGCAGCTGCCCTAACTATGCTGCTCCAAACCTATGTGTCCCCACTTCCCACTGCCTCTGCTCCCACTTCCTCTTCCCTCCGAGGCCCCTCACATACTTCCATAATCTGCTGTAGCTACTACAGCCGGAGACCCCACTGTCTGTCTGTCAGCAGAACTCAGCAGGGAACCCCACTGACCACCTGACCACGTTAGGGGATGCCTGGCCCTGAGGTCAAACCCCAGAGGCAGCCCCCGTCCCAGCCCGTCACCCCCCTGCTTGCCTTCCGTTTCCTGAGTCCCTCCCTCGTGCAGGTGCCTGCTCCGCTCACCTGGGTGACTGACTACAAGCCCTTAACATTGCTCTCCTGCCTGCAGCTTCCTTCCCCTCCCCGCCATGTCTAACAGCTCTCGGGGAGGTGGGGCGGGCAACAAAACCCCCCTTGGTTCCCACTGCCGGGGCTTCAGGCTCTGCTGCTGCACCCGGGTGCAAGGCTGCCCACCCTTTGGTTTCAAAGCCCCTTCCCACCATGTCTCTCACCCCTCCCCACAGGCCATAAAAAAGTCTTTCACAGGCAGTGATTAACCTTTTAGGGGTCACATACCCCTTGGAGAACCTGGTGGAAGCCATGGCCCCCGTCCACAGAAAAACATGGACACGGACACACACACACACACACACACACACACACACATGTAAAAACCTATAGAAAAGATAAGAATCCATGAAATTATATAGATACACACACAGACAAAGACACAGACACACACACACACACACACACACACACACACACACACACACACACACACACACACAGCTTTGCTTACAGTTTCAGGGCTCAAGACCGCCCCCCACCAGGCCCATCTCTGAACAGACATCCATGCCTCCCAGGTTAGGAACCTTCTTTATAGAGATTACATCTCAATTTGATTTTTACAGAAAACACTTGCCCAGTCCACCTTGCTGGGGTCTCCAGTAGCTTAACCTAGGATGCTAATCGGACGAGGCTGACCCCAATTTTGTCAGCTACAAAATGGGATTCCCCTGGGTCTCTATCACTTTCCCACTGGAGCTGCACATGCACGCAGAGATGGAGGCGCCAAAGGCTCCAGGATTCCAGCCAGCCCAGGCCTCAGGGGTCCTGGAGGTGGGCCCTGGGAGGGCCTGGGCCTGGGCTGGGGGAGCCAGCTTCATTCCTGCCCTTTCTGAGACGCTGGTACCCAGACTGCCCCTCAGTCTGGAAGTCCTCCTCCCTCCCCACTTCCCTTGGCTGCCTTTCCTCCCAGCATTCTGGGACATCTCACATACGCCTCCCCCCACCCCGACACCCTATGGCCCTCGCAGTCTATGGACCCTAAACAGCAACAGTTGCTACAGCAACTTCTGTAGCAACTCAACAGAAGCCTAGCCCAGCACTCAAAATCTACCTGTTCGTTTAAAACTATGCACAAGTGCAGCTGTCAATCCGTATAGTAAGGTATCTATAACGTTCTCTTCTCACACTCAAATTGTCTTGGGTACCCGCTTTGGAAATGACTGCTCTGTGCAAACTTTGGTGGGTGTCAGAATCACCCGGAGAGTCTGAGAGATACCCATGCCCACGCCCTGAGCCCCAAGGGTCCAACATGGGACGCTAATTCAGACACCTGCCTTTCAGCCATCTCCCTGGGTGATGCCCGCTCTCACCCACAGGTACACACTCTCGATGCCTCTCCTCAGGCCCTCGGGATGGAATGCAAACTCTATGTGATAAACCAGATGTCCAGTCCCACTCTGCCTCTTGGGCCCTCCTGCCCCAGAGCCTGCTCTGTACCCAGACTCTCTCGCACCTTTCCCAGGCAGCCTGTCCCTGTCCTTGGCGCTGCAAAATGATGCACTGAACCATGCCTGGTACATGTTCCCCCAGCTCCATCCCCCAATTTAGGGTTCTTTACGCTTTCAACCTTGATTTCTCTTTCCAGAAAGACCATCCTAGCCACAAGACCACTTGCCCTCAGCCCCTTGTTTGTGTGTGTGTGTGTGCTCTCACACACACTGCAGGGTGGAGGGGTGCCCAGGGCAGGCACCTGAGTCGAGCTCCAGGGCAGGGGAGAAAAATCGGTGGCACTTACACCCCTGCCCCTAGTCTGCCTTCTCTTTATCTCCTTTCACGCTTTTTCCCCCCCAGTTTTATTGATATAATTGACATACAGCACTGTATAAGTTTAAGGTGTACAGCGTAATGATTTGACTTAGATGTATTATGAAATGATTATCACATGTTCAATTAACATCCATCATCTCATAGATATAAAATAAAAAACAAAACAAATGTTTTCCTTGCGACGAGAACTCTTAGGATTTGCTCTCTTAACTTTCTTATATGTCATACAGCAGTGTTAGCTATAGTCATCACTTTGTACATTACATCCTTAGTACTTATTTATCTTATTGTTTTTTAATTTTTATTTTTTTACCTTTTTATTTTATATTGGAGTCACAGTTAATTAACAATGTTGTGACAGTTTCAGGTGTACAGCAAAGTGATTCAGTTATACACATGCTTTTGCTTTTTCCTGCTGTTTTTTCCCATCCTTCAGACCTCCTGGGGTCCTCCAAGCATACCTCTTAGCCATTTTGGAACCCAAGGGGTTCATCTGCTCCCACAGCCCCTTGGGCACTGGATCAGCAGCTCTGCATCAGGATGAGGGTGGCTGCGTCCACCCCCCCGACCCCCAAGCCTGGGAGTCGTCTAAACCCGCACCAATGGGATGCTCTGGGCAGCCCAGCTGAGATGACAAGGAA
>NW_006789046.1:2942267-2946324 GCF_000442215.2 Lipotes vexillifer | reverse complement strand
AAGAGCGGCAGGACCCAAGCCCACCTGCAGCTCAAGGACCAGCGGCCAGGACCACCGACTCCAGGGGACCCAGCAGGCCCCAGACTGCAGGCTGGCACCATGTCCTCAGATCAGAGAGGGAGGAACACGTGGGGTGGGGAGAGCTCCCTCCCAGCCACGTGCCATGCCCGCAGCACAGCCTCCAAGCGCTGCACACATCTCTCCCCATCTCCCAACCCAGGTTCCAGTCACTCCCCTGGGGAATACAGGCTTCCAGGAACACTGTCCAAGACCAAGCCCAGCAAATCAAGGGCCCCCCATGGCCCCCTCCCCATCCTCTCATCAGAACCCGTTATCTCTCTTCAGATGCCCAAATGCGTTTCACCTTGTGACAGTTACTTGGTTCATTTATTTGCCCGAGGCACATGGAGGCTGACTTACTTTAAGCCATGCCCCCGGCGGTCAGTCGGGGTGGGGGGAGTCTACATGCCTTCTGACCCACACAGTCTTAAACGTGCTTCCACAGTGCTTGGCACCAGTGTCCTAGCGCTCCTTCCTGAGGGCAGGGATCATGCCTTGCTTCTCCCTTATGTCCCCTGGGGCAGAGCTGGGCACCCTGTAACTGCTTATTGCAACACAGGTGAGCCCGATAAGAAAATCGGGATTACGAAACACAGACTGATTGTACACTTTGCGAAAGGAGTTGCCAACAGTGTCTTTACACAGCACCACCCCCATCCCAGACCCCGTGCACTCAAGGCCTCACTCAACTCACAGGAAGCTCACCTGCCTTGGTTTCCCCGAGCACATGTTTGGTGCGGATGCTGCCGTTTCTGAGTCCGTTTCTGAGTGCCTACTGTGTTTCTCCCTGAGTGGCCGCTACCTCGCCCCCATCAGCATGTGCCCAAGGCCAGCCTGTTTGCCCTGGCAACCAGCACGTGCCCTCGGCTGTGGGCCCTGCCCCACCTGGTGCTAGAGACCACCGGAGGGTTTGCAGAAAGCGGCGTCTAGAAATGGGAGCATCCTGAGAAAGACGGCACGGAGGCTGCCCTCCTGGGAGACAGTGGCCCTGGGCCTCGCCATCCAGGCCGTGGGCGAGACTTTATCATCTGGGCCCAGAGAGCTCCTGGATTCACCCTCGACTCCAGAAACCGGCCCAAGCGGCCCAGGTCTGCCAAGCCACTCAGCTGGCTAAGGAACTCCAGGCTCCCGCACTGTGGCAATACCTGAAGAGCAAGCCCAAAGCTGGTTTCCAGCCAGGTTACTGGAGCCGTGTAGGCCTGTAGGAGATGGCGTGCAGGCCTGTAGGAGATCCCATTAGATGAGAGGGAATGAGGCTGGCGGCACATCTGAGCAGGGCTCTGAGACGTGAAAAGACTTCCTGGAAAGGAAGCTCATCCTCACTTTTCTGGAAAGGACAGGGAGCGGGGCCTTCCAGGAGGAGCCCCGGTCACCTCTTCCCACCCCTTCATCCTCAATCTCATAACCTCATAACAAACTCTTTTGCCGACCCCAGTTCCAATCCTACAGGCTGCAAGAGCTAAGGAGATGCCTCCCAGAAACCCTTACACAGGCAGACAGAAAAATGACTGTTTCCTAAGCCAACTGCCTCTTGTAGACACCAAGCCATTTCACAAGCCTGCATCCAGCCAACAATTAAAGGAGCCAGCACACTGCATTAAAGGTCAGTCTTTAGGGACCCCAAGTACAGCAGACCATCACCCTTCCTGGACCCCTGGGCCACCGCCCTGGTGGCACAGTCACCTGTAGGGCTTTAAAACTACAAAAGCCAAGGTCTGAGCCAGACTTCTGATGTCTGCAAAGAGATCCAGACCCAAGGCAATTATGCTCTCAGCCAGAGTGGGGAATCATCGCCAAGGAAGCCATGAACTTGTACCACCTAAAGGAGAGGCAGAGGTGGAAAGGCTACAGCTTTCACTGTGGGGTTTACCCCATGGCCATCTGGGGCCTACACCCTGGGATGTCTCTGGGATATATCCTGAGTTGACTAGGCACAGAAGGGCTGCCCATGGAACAATACTGGGCAGCACCCACCCCAAATTCATGTCCACCCAGAACCTGTGAATGTGACCTTATTTGGAAATAGGGTCTTTGCAGGTATGATCAAGTTAAGAGGACGTCATAGCAGACTAGGGAGGGCCCTGAATCCAACGACTGGTATTCTAATAAGAGAAGAGGGCACCGAGACACACGCACAGAGAACAAGGCCACCAGAAGACAGAGCAGAGATTGGAGAGATGTGTCTACAAGCCAAGGGACGCTAAAGATTGCTGGAGCCACCAGGGGTGGAACAGATTTTCCCTCAAAGCCTCCAGAAGGAACCTACACTGCTAACACCTTCATTTTGGATGTCAGGCCCCCTAAACTGTGAGAGAATCAATTCTTGCTGTTTGACGCCCCTCAGTTTGCGGTCACTTGTTACAGCAGCCACGGGAACCTAATGTAATGGGCTTTGTGGCACGACCCTGGCATCAGTAGGCCCTGTGGAACCTCTGAGCTGGGCTGGGGTTACAAGTTTTGGCTCTACGATGATTCTGATGTGATGACTTGGGCACAAATGCCACGAGATGCAGGTGGCGGAGAGGCTGACATGCAAAGCAAGAGGGGGCCTTGGGGCATTCGGACACTGCTGGACCCTGACCCTTGCTGCCCTTGATCCAAACCCAAAGCAGAAACGGCCCCAGCGCTGCCTCAGGTGACACTGGGCAAGGATGGGAGTGGCTCGCTGGGCATTCTCTCTGTGCGGCCGAGGGGTGTGAGGTGGACCCAAGGCCCGACCCCTTCCTGCTCAGCCCCTGTGAACCAAGCCCTAGAGTCTCCTGAGCCATGGATTCCTTCTGAGCCTGGGCCTGATTCTGCCCTAGAAGCACAGCCTCTCTCTCTGCAAGGGGCCTGGCAGGCCTGGGCTCCCAGGGGACACCGCAGGCAAGGCCGATCCTGGCTCTGCCACTGGGAGGAGCCTCTCCTCCCCCACCCCCCCCGCCAGTCTTGCTGAGCAGCGAAGCCGAACTGGAGAGCTTCCCCAATTCGGGTTGTGTGGAAACCACTCTGCAAGCACACACCGTGCCCCAAGTGCAGGTGGCCTGAGCTACGTGATGCGCACAGGTAGGGTCACCTGAAGACTTCCCGCGCCAGGCCAACAGCGGCGGCTCCAAGGGCCAGCTGAAGCGTGGCCAGGAGCCGTGGGGAGTGTGGGGAGATCAGAGGGGCATGGCTGACAAGAGGAGAAACCCGGAGACCCTGCCTTTGAGTCTGCACAGGTGAGGGCAGCCCAGCCTCACCACAGCTGGCAAGAGGATGCGTGGCTGTCGGCTGAGACTTAGTAGCAGGAAACCTGTCAGGAAGTGAGAGTGAGCTGCAGAGGCCCACCTGCTATGCATCCGTCCTTTTGGTTAAACTGAACCTGCCCCAGGAAAACCTGGCTGACTGTCACCGGGGCGGGAGAGGCCTGCAAGTGTCAGAACTGGATGGAAACCTCTAGGGCCCAGCTGGTTCCTCCCATTTCTGCTGCATTCTCCCCACTTCTGTCTCCTGCCCCTCTGTGTATCAGAACAAATAACTGGGCTCTCCTTTCCTCGCTAGCTCCCATGTGTGGGGAGCAAGGGGTCCTGAGGGGAAGAGATATTTGCTGGGCACTCTAAGCAGCCATACAACCCTACCTGCAACCTCCAGTCACCAAAGTCCCCAGCTTGTGTGGATGTCCTGAAAAAGCAGTCACCACTCAAGGACCCTCCTGCCTGTCCCTGTGTGCAATGCCTCCTGGGCAGGACGTGGGAGGAGCCGGCCCCGGGGCTCTTTCCAGCTGCTCCACTGAGCCCTTGGGGAACCTGACCAGGGGAGGGAAGCTTCCATCCAGCCCCAGCCTAATCTGGTGAGCCCCACAGGCGGCTTGGTGGGAGAGGCCCAGGCAGAGTAGCTCTTCCCCACCCAGCTCCAAGCCCAGAGGAGCCCAACTCCCCTCTCACCCGTGAAAGTTTCTTCCTGGGGTCCCCGGTCCTTCAACCCACCGAGGTCGAGAGTCCCCCCACCCCCTAGGCTGTGTCCCGCACTCTCCCCG
>NW_006789046.1:2941624-2942152 GCF_000442215.2 Lipotes vexillifer | reverse complement strand
CCCCCCCCCCTGGGCCGTGCCCCCCCCCCCCCCCCCCCCCCCCCCCCCCCCCCCCCCCAGCCCCCGCGCTGGCATCCCGGGGCCCTCCGCCTGCCAAAATCCAATCCGTTCCCTGGCTCCCTTTTCTGGGGCTGGAGCTGCAGCGGAATTTCGGTGGAATTTTGAGGTTGAGAAGCATCTCGGCAGAGAGGAAAATAAAGGAAGAGAAGGAAGGGGGGGAAAAGTACGATTCTGGCATCAACTTGCAGGATTCTAGAAGGCACCGAGGCCCCGGAGGCGGGCTCTGGGTCCCTCTGCAAGATGCGGGCGGGCGGGGCGCCGGCGAAACCACCGGGTCCAGCACGTCCCGTAGGGGCGGTGGGCGCCTGGCCGGGGCGGGGTCGCCGTCCTTACCTACGTCTGCATTGCAAAACGCCTGTTGCGGGTGCACCGGGGAGCAGCTGCAGGCGTCGGTCGGGCGGAGCAACGTCCCCAGCAGCAGGAGGCCGAGCACAAGCCGCAGGCTGCGGGCCGCGGCGCCCATGGCGG
>NW_006789046.1:2922266-2941614 GCF_000442215.2 Lipotes vexillifer | reverse complement strand
GCCGCCGCCTGGGCTCGGGGCGCTCCCCTCTCGCCGGCCGGGGCCGCGCGGGTCTGGGCGGCGCTCCGCGGCCGCGCCCTCCGCTCCGGCCCGCACTCGCCGCACAAACTTTCTCGGCTCTTGGTCGCGGGGGCGATGAGGGGGCGCGGGACGCGGCCGGCAGCGCGGAGACGAGAGCGGGCCGGCGCGCAGCGAACGAACGAGCGAGCGAGAGAGCGAGCTAGCGCGCCGCCGGCCTGGTCGCCGATACTCCGCAGCCTTCGATGGTTGTGTGCGCCGCGGGCGCGGGCCGAGCCGGCTTTTTATTGCTCTCGGAGGATTGTTGGGCTCCGCCCCCCAGTGGCGGGCGGCCAATGCCGGCTCCGGGAGCTCCCAGCCGCCTCCTCCCCGCACGCCTCCCGCGCCTCCCGGCCCTCCCCCAAGCCCGGCTTTTGTTGTGTCCAGCCTGGCACCGCCGGGACCCGCCGCTGCGCACCTGGCTTCCTACCGCCCGGGACCGTATCCCGCAGCCTCCCCCAAATCTCCAGAGCTTGGGAGAGGGGGGGCGCTGCGGGAGGACAGTGCCCAGTGGACCCTGACTCAGCACTTGGGACTCGCAGCCCACCCCTCCAGGGTACAGGCGGCCCACCCACCACCCCTTCCCCTCCAGCTTGTCACTGGAGATGTACACTGCCTGATTCCCTTCCACCCCTGGGGGCCCTGAGATTCTAGCCAGGGATTGAGGAAAAGGATGTGCGCTTATGGAGCAGGGGTCGTTCCCTGCCGTCCCTCTCCCAGACCCCTTTGGCTGCGTGGCCTCCTGAAATTTACCGAGGATTCCTTTTTCAAATGGAGGCCTTAGAATTTTAAGTGCGCTTGGCCAGTAGAGTTGGAGGGGGAGGGGAGAGTGGTTACTATGAACAAAACAGGATTTTATATAAACTGGCCATATTTTTTTTTTTTTTTTTCTTGCGTTATGCGGGCCTCTCACTGTTGTGGCCTCTCCCATTTGCGGAGCACAGGCTCCGGACGCGCAGGCTCAGCGGCCATGGCTCACGGGCCCAGCCGCTCCGCGGCACGTGGGATCTTCCCGAAACGGGGCACGAACCCGCGCCTCCTGCATCGGCAGGCGGACTCCCAAGCACTGCGCCACCAGGGAAGCCCAAACTGGCCATATTTTTGACCAGCCAGCGGGGCGGGGGGTGGGGGCAGGAGCCCAGGAGACAGTAGGATTGGATGAAGGCATTTTCCGGGCTCTGCTCCCTTAGCCCACAAATGTGGGAGCTGAAGGACTTTTCCCAAAACAGGTCTGTGTTCCACGGAAGGGCAGAGGGTCTTAGAGGTGTGGATGGCACAGAAAGTGTGGCCCCTGGGGTCCCTATCTACCTGTCAATGAGCCCTCTCTGTGGTGGGCACTGTTACACATAAAGCCTCGTTCTTGGCAGCAGGATGTTTGTAATCTAGCCGGGGAGTTGTAAACTGAGAAAAATGACACAATTGAAGAATAATTTGCCCGCTAAACTGTGTTGCTGACTTGAGATGTGAAACTGGGAAATACTGAAACAATGGAAAAACAGCTTCTTTCTGTTTATGCGTGCTTTGAAACAGACAACTTGAAAAGTTAAATAGGCAGGGCAGTTATTTTTAGTACTCTAACAAGTCCAAAGTCACTTTTTCCGCTTTTGTTTCTGTAAAATAAAGTCGTGTCATTTGTGAAATGCTAATTTTTTAAGTACAGTTAATTTGGAAAATTGTCACAAGTTGGCTGCCGGTAGCCTTTTCATTTCTTTCTTTCTTATTTGCAAGTGGAACGAGATGCTTTTGCACTTTACAGAAGCTGAAATCAATTTGTCAGTTTATGAAAGAAACAAGTATCTATCTTAGGGGCTCTCAGCCTTTCAGGCAAGATAAACACATAAATGATCAGGTGTAGCCGAGGGTGAGAAATACAGGTAGGTTGATGATGGTGCAGAAGGGGATCGGGGTCCACACCAGGCACAGGGCAGGAAATGAGGGGCCTGGGCTGGCCTTCCTTCCTTCCTTCCATCAACACCGCTTACTTGAGCATCTGCAGTGGGCACTGTCCTGAGAGCTGGGCATTCAGGCCTCCACAGAATGGACAATGGTCCCTGGGCCAGTGGGCAGAAAGACTCCTCAGCTGGTGAAAGAGAAGAGAAGTGAGGGGAGAGGAGCCATGGAGGAGATTTTAGAGGGTCTGGGAGGGGACCACGTTTTATTCTGAGGTCAGAGCTTCTGGAGGGTTTGGAGCAGAGGGGCAAAGCGGGCCCCTCTGAAAGGATGGAGCTCTGTGGTAGGATCGGCGGGAGTGAGGGCAGAGGATTTACCTGTGACTCAGAGTTGCAGCAGCCCAGCCTCCTCGCTGGCCTTGCCAAGCCTCTGTCTCCCCATCCACAAAATGATGATAAAGTCCCCTTCCTAGTGGATTTCTGAGCATGGCTGAGCAGAGGCTCTAAAATCCGGTGCATGTGGTGGCTGCCATCAGGAAGCATTGAATGTTAAATGACTTTCACGAGGGCACAGCAGGTGAAGGGACAGAGCAGCCCCCGAAAGCTCACCCCACCCTGACCGGCCCAGACATTTTACGGTACCTGTGGCGGCCTTGACTCCTGGGCGCCCCGCCTCATTGCCCCAGCCTCTCCATTCCTCCTCGTCGTCCTCTGCCTGTGATCCTAGTTAGAATCTTCCCATCTCAGAACCACGGGAACTGAGGCCCCAGGTGAGGAATCTACTGAAGACAAGAAGTACATTAGGATCTGGCTACGGTGTCAACAGATGCCCTTTCACACGCTCTCTGCTCCACCGCCGAGAGGGCTCAGCTACTGGGGATGAATGCGGGGAGGGGGCCGCAACTCTGACCTCTGCCCAAGGAGGGAGGTCAGGGTCAGGGCGCCCCACGTGCAGGAAGAAGGAGGACCCGAAGGCCGACAGCTCTGTCCATGGGCTTCTCTCCTAACTAGCTTCCCGGACCTTGATCTCAGGGGGCAGGCTAACAGGGGAGCCATACGGGAGACCCCCGCCCAACCCCCATGTGCATTCTGACCACAGCCTGCTGGACCTCGGCTTGTATCTGTGACTCCCGGCAGGACTCAGGACAGACAGGAGGGGGCAGCACCTGCCAGGCCGGCCGGGGAGGGGGGCTTCTAGGACCCTCAGATCACCACCCGCACCCCCTGGGGCCACTAGTTCCCACTAGTGACGCCCCCTTTGCCCCTGCCTCCTTCCCAAAGAGACTTTCTCAAGGCGGAGCCCAGCAGAGCTGTCAGCTGGTCCCACCCCTGTGGGAGCACACCTAGCAAACACATCCTGGGCTGGGCTTGGCAGCGTAAACGCTGTCCAGGGTCAGAAGGAAAATGCCAGCTCCGCCTCCTTCCTGCTCCTCTCAGGTAAACCGAGTCAGAGTGACCTCACCAGCCTCAGAGAGGAGGCCCTGTCCAGCCAGCACGAGGATAGGCATCAGAGGCACCTCTTCTCACTTGATTCGCTCTCCCAGTTTACCGAAGATCCATTTCCTCCCGAGCTTGGAGTGTTTTCTCCCTCAAGACAGCTGGAGTGGAGCTGAAGGCCTCACACTCCTTCCGGCAGGTTCCAGAGAGCCAGACGCTCTACAGTATGTAGTGTGAAAATCGGTCCCACAGGCTCAGGAATCTGGCCCCGAAAGAGTGGGTGTGTCTCAGGCAGGTCCGGGGTCGCGGGAGCTGGTGGCTGATGAGGGTGAGGGATGTGTCCCTGTGCCTGGCGGTTTGTGATGTGTGGCCCCCAGAGAGGAATGGGCAGCTGGCAACGGGGTCTTGATGCCCACCCCCACCCCAGCGTCGACTCCGGGCATCAGATTCGTGGCCACAGTAGGTGGCGGTGCCACACGCAGCCCAGACATCGGTCCCCAAAGTTCCTTGGCGGGGCTGTTTACCATAGGACATCCCAAAGGTGACAAGAAGGTGAGTAAGAATGACCTGTGTGTGGCGTGAAGATGGGCCGCGGTCACTGCACAGTGAACGTGAGCATCTTCGTGATCTACCCTCTAGATGCCAGTAGCATCTTCCCCCACAAGTTTTCACAACCAAACTGTCCTCAGACGTTGCCTAATGTCCCCTGGGTGGCAAAACCTCCCTAGTTGATAACCCCTAACTAGGGAAACTGATAAAAATCGTTAGTCTTGAGACCAAATGCAGAGACATAAACAACAAGGTTCTGTTTCTGTAGGTCAAATAGTAATGTGTAGGGAGGGTCCCTGTACCCACGTATCACCCAGAGAGCAGGCTGGGAGTTGGTGCTCTGTCCATACTGGTTCTCATGGGAGAGAGCGAAGGCAAGAAATAGTATAAAGATTGTTGTTTCAGAAGTGCCCATGGAAATTCCCTGGCAAGTTCAGTGGTTAGGACTCCACGTTCTTACTGCCGAGGGCCTGGGTTCCATCCCACAAGCCACACGGCCAAAATAATAATAATTAATAATAATAATAATAATAATAAATATGTGCATGAGCATACAGCATGCGTGATAGTCCATTTATGGGAAATTACACATATGCAGGGATGCAGACGGATGTATGAACAGGTGTTCACCAAAAAGTTCATTGCATGTCTCCGGGTGACGGGGACTTAGGTGATGAGATAGACGTCATATCCTGCTCCTCGTGTGGGGAAAGCAATTTTCAGATGATGGTCCAACCCTAAAATGGGCAACACTTGGGGCAGAAATATGGCTATTTTTCTACATTTTCAGTACATCACTACTAAAGCCTGGCCTGGCTGCAGCTCCTCTAGGCATTTACTTTCCAAAGCTCCCGCTCCACCCTCTACACTGCTTTTGGCTCACGCCTCCCATTGGGGTTTCTTTGGCTGTGCCTGTGGCTATATACTTTATGCCATCCCATAGAGCATCTTTAAGAAGGCGGGACCTGGCCTCTCTCCTTCACTCCCTGCCTCTGCACCTGTCAATCCCCCTTCCTCCCCTCCCAGGCAGGTCCCCCTCTGGGCAAAGGCAGCCTTGAGCCAGGGCACACACCTTGCAAACCTGCCTGCGTCTTAATTCCCTGCTCCCCACTATGCAGAGCACAGCCTTCACAAACCGGGCAGCAGTAGTCACACCATCCATGCTGCTCTGATCCATTCTAGAGTGACTCCAGAAAGAAAGGAGGGAGGGAGGGAGGGGGGCTGTCCTGGGGGTGAACAAAAAGCCCATGAAGTAAGTTGTTGGCTTGAAGACACTGCCGCATCTGAAGTGTCCAGAGCAGACAGCCTAGACCAGCAGCACGTAAACACTTCCTCCAGGGAGGCGGCTCTGGCACAGCCGTGGTTTCATCCCTGGGCCGGGAAGCTTTTTCAGACCTTGCTTCCCATGGACTCTCAGATGGCACTGCCTCTCCTCCCTGTGGCCGCGTTTTGCCTCCCTGTGACTCAGAAGGGACTCCAGTCCTGCAAGGGAGGGCACGCCCCTCCTTCCCGTAGCGAGGGAGGGACAGGGAGCCGCTCCTGCAAGGTCTGTGCCCCAGAAGTCCACAACCCAGAGCTGTGCTTTTCTACTCCAGTTCCCCACCTGTCTGTCTCTCATCTCTCCCTGAACTGGGCTATTCCCGGAGCCCCCTGTAGGCTTCATTTACATGGAAAACAAAGGACTATGAGAGACACCAGGCAGTGGCTCGCTTTGGGGCACTGCTCTGGATTTGCTCGTGCCCAGGCCATTTCCTTCTGGCCCTGGGCATGCGATCACGTGCTTCCTCGCATGGGCGGGTTAGGGAGGAGGGTCAGCGAGCAGAGATGGGACCAGTGCCTCTCCATCCCTGGCTTTCTCCCGGAAGCAGCCACAGCTGGCATTCTGAGGACCAGGGGCTGGCCAGGAGCGAGGGGCGGGACAGCCGGGGGACTGGCTGCCCAGCTCAGCAGGGGATGGTTGGGGCTGAGTTTTCGTGGTTTCAGGTTCGCCTCCCTGCAAGCCAGAGGCAGGAGGCTCAGGTTTCCCGCCCGCCATCCTGCCCTTCCTTTGGTGTTGGGAGTGACGGCCCATGGCCATGATGTCATCGCCTAATCCAAACAGAAGAGGGGCTGGTTTGGCGGCTCTGGCTGGCTTCCCATGCTGAGTGCAGCAGTACATTTCATTTCAAGGCTATGATTAGGACTATGCCCAAGAATTTCCTCTCTCTCCCCTTACTCTCCCCAGTCCTATTTTCCTTTCTGTGCTCCTGCCTTGTCTTCTCTCCCCCTTGCCGCCCCCCGTGCCCCGCCCCGGTCTCTCTTCTCTGGGGATGCGTCAGGTTCTCGGCGAGGTCAGCCTGTGGTCAGCATCACCAAGCTCCTTCCATCCCCAGTCCGGTTTCTTGTCACCTTCAGATTCCAAACTGTCTCACTCCCTCCCTCTGTGACGAGCTTTGGAGCAAACGGATGAGGTCCCAGCCCCTGGAGGTCATCCACTGGAGTCCCGGGTGAGGGCGAGGGGACAGAATGCCTAAAGGCCCTCGTTCAACCTTGAACTGAACTGCCAGACAAGATGGAGAGCAGGGCGTGGGTGGCTCTGGTCCCCAACAAAGAGATCAGAAGGCAACGAACAGAGCCAGGTGGAAGGCGAGGAGAGGCCCGGCTCCCTGAAAAGTGATTCATCAGGTCCTTACCGCCATTTCCAGCTGCTCTCTGGAGTTGTGGGCCTGGCTCGTTGACTCTCTGTTTTTGGCACTCCCACTCTCTCCTCAGCCACGAGACAGCAGCCCAACTCCACAGGCAAGAGGGGCCAAAAGGCAGTGGCTCGCCCTCTGGGACTCCATGTCCCCGGGCCTGCCCAGCCCCTGGTGGAAGTGGGATCACATGTGCAGTCCTGCCCCAAATCCCACTGCCTCTCTCCTTGTCCCGCACAGCCCCAGTTCTGCCCAGGCATTCCCTGGCCCGGGAACAAGGCCAACACCTAGTCACTGCTGGAGATGACTTGCATCCTTCAGCACAGCCTCCCCTGACAGGTGTCATCTGACCACAGAGCCCGGTCACCTGGATGCCCACAGGTAAGGCAACAGGGGCTGGGTGGGCTGCGTCTCTCAGCACCCAGGCAGGCTGAGCTTCCTGAAGACACAGAGGGGGCCCTGGGGCCCCCTCAGCACTCCCCATCGAGTTGGGCTGTGGTCTGACTCCTCAGGCCAGGTAGTCAGGTGTCCCAGGTGTGGCCTCCTGGCTGGCGAGTAGCCCCCTGTGTTTCCCCCCGCAGCCGCCGCCAGGCATATGGCTCTCTAGCTGTTCTCCCCAGCTGAGCCTGGACGTGGCCTCAGAGCCTCCCTCGCCATGACCCAGGAGCCAGCCCAGACAGCCAGAGGGGGCTCGTGATTGATTTCCATCCCAGGGAGGTGCCCGGCTGGGGCGGTGTGGAGAGCGGGCCACCCTAGGGAGGGGTAGATATGGAAACTGCCCTTCTGTGGCCCGTTTACCTGGAATCCTCAGACCCCTTGCGTTTTCTCACACGGGTTACTTGTCTTCATGTCTGCCTTCTCCGAGACTCCCGACTTCTTAAGGTTATAGCTCACTTGTTTACTCATTCATTCATTCATTCATTCGACAAATTTGTATTGGGCCCCAGCTGTGTGTTAGGCATGTGCAGGTGCCGGGGATGTGGATGGAACAAAAACAGCCCCTTTCCTGCTACAGCATGATCCACCTTTTACAGACAGAGATGATGGCAAAGTGTGTTGGGGGCCAGACAAGGAGCAAGGGCACCAGCGAGGTCTGGATGGCCTGGGGTAGAGACCTGGAGGTTGGTCAGAATGATTCAGATAAGGTGGGAGCACTGTTCTAGGCAGAAGGACCCAGAGGTAGGAGGACGCAGGAGCTGCAGGAGGGGCCTGTCAGCTGAGCACAGAGCTGGGTGGGGGCAGGGCGGATCTGGACGACGTGAGGGGTGGGAGTCGGAGACAGGCAGCAGCTGTCCGTGGTGACTCACTGCTGAGCAGTGATTGGAAACACATGTCCCGCCGAGAGGCGCGTTCATTACTCACAGCCGAGGGTTCTTGGACAACATGGGAGTCAAGAGGGAGACTGGTGGGGGGGGAGAGTTGGTCGGCAGGGCCAGGGAGGGACTCCGGGCTCCCTCATGGTCGGTGCTCACCGTCTGCACCTTGACATCCTTTGCCGAACGCTCCTCAACTCTGGCCGAGTTCCTACTCCATATGTTAAAAACAACCTTTCGTTATGAGAACTTCCAGACATATTCACAAGGAGAGAGAACAGTGTAATGTTCACCCATGTCCCAATGCCCAGCTTCGAAAATGATCAACTCATCCAATCTTCTTTCATCAACACGTGCCCCAGTGGACGATTTGGAAGCAAATCCCAGACATTGTATGTAGTTCCTCTGTAAACATTGGAAGAACATTTCTGTTGAAGGTCTACTTTCTCTTTTTCCGGGTAGAGAAGCACACTAACTTCATTTTATGAGGGTTTCTCACAAGATTTTTTCTTCTCTTTGGGCTAAACCTGCTCCCCAGAATCAGATAAACCAGGGTTTATCCTCCATCACCAGCTGTGTGACTTGTGCCCCATGGCTTAACCTCTCCTGTCTCTGCTTCCTCATTTGGAAAATGGGATCCCACTGGTAGTACCCTCTACAGGAGCTCGCAGGAAGGCATCCAGCACATGGCAGGTCTCGGATGATACTGGTGATGAGGGCTCCAAGAAACAAAGCAGATACCACAGCCAGGAGGCTGCTGGGCCAGGATTCAAACCCTAATCTGCCAGACTCCAAAACCTGTTACTTTTTCATACCTTAGGCATGGTCGGCATACCCAATCAGCATGCTTTTTTTTTTTTGTGGTACACGGGTCTCTCACTGTTGTGGCGACTCCCGTTGCGGAGCAACAGGCTCCGGACCCACAGGCTCAGTGGCCATGGCTCACGGGCCCAGCCGCTCCGCGGCATGTGGGATCTTCCCGGACCGGGGTACTCTGTGCCATCGGCTTGGGAGAGGTTGGCTCCAGCAGAAGAATCCTGTGGGGCTGCACCTCCCAGGCCTTGTTATTGCTCACACCTTGATGGGGCAAAGAGCCCTATTCAGGGCTGTGAGGTCAGAACCCTGGCCTTGTCTTTGACCTTGTCTCCTGGCAGCGGTGGAGGACAGCAGCCGCTCCAGGCTCGGACGTCGCCTGGAAGGCATGTCTGGGGCTGCTACTCTCTGACTGCCAGAGAAAATATTTTTTGCAGGTTCCTCGTGAGCTGAGAATGGAAACACAACACCCAGCAGGATGAGTGGGGGAGGGAGGCCTGCCTTTCTCCGAGAATCAGGAAGACACCTGGGGATGGCATTACCCAGGCACAGCTGGGATGGCAGGTCCCTGGTGGCCAGGAGGGGCCCAGGTGAGCAGAGTGGCCAAGGGTGGGGAAGGCCCAGGACCAGGGCAGATGATGGGGTTGTTAGAAAAGTGTGGGCTCTAAAAAGGCAAATGAGATGAGTCAGGCTGAACCGAAGGGCTCTAGCTTAAAATAAACAAACAGGAAAACAAACAGAAAAACCTTCTAAAAAGTACAGAATTCAGCCTGAGTTTTGAAAGTTCAAATAAACAAAGAAAAAAATATATAATCAATACTCATACAGAGAGAACCAATGTTAGTATTTTGGCATCTATTACCCATGTTTTACGTGCAGGTATATATGAACACTTATGTAGCAAGTAATATTGTATGTTCTATTTTGTAGCTGCCTTATTTTAAACCCAGGAAGGTATCATGAACATCTTTCCATGTGATTAAATATTTTCCTGCAATACTATTTTAAACATCTGCATGGCATTCTGATGTAGGCTTTGCCCAGAAGGCAAGATGAAGTTGCCAATGGCAATGCCAGGCTTGATGGTCCCTATAGCTCCCAGTCCCAAAGAGTAAGCAGGTGTCCTCAGCCGTTACTATGGCAACATACTTGAGGAAGGCTCTGATTGGCCAGGCTTGGATCCTAGGCCCATCCCTGAGCCAATCACTGTGGGCAGCAGGATTGAGGGCTTTGATTGGTTAGGCCTGAGGCACATGCCCATCCTGTAGCCAGGAGGTGGCTGAGGGGAGGGATGCTGAACAGACAAAAAGCACAGATCCCCCACAGACTGCAAGCCAACAGGAGCTCCACAAATATGCGTGGAAGGACTGTCCAGCAAGGTACTGGGTCTAAGACTAGAGAACTGTGAGACATGGTCCTTACCCTGAAGAGGCTTACAATTTGAGGGAGACCCCAAAATACACAAAACCAATTAAAGAAAGCTTAAATGCCAAAAATGAGATAAACACAACAGGAGGATTTTGTGGCAGGACAGACTTGGGTTCAAGTCCCATTTCCACCGTGATGTTGGCCAATCTCTTTACTCCTCTGGGCTCGAGCTTTCTCATCCATAAAGTGGAAATAATACCACGTTCTTCGGGGTATGGTGTGAATTCAGTCTGTCGACATAAGAAGAGCCTAATTTGGAGTCTGGCATATAGTAGGTGCTTGGTAGAGGGTAATTAATATTAGTAGTGGCAGGATTTGTGCAGAGGAGGGGGAGATTACAATGCACAGACCAGGTGCTTGGAAAAAGTTTAAAGGTGAATGGTGGATTCATCAGAGCAAAAGGTGGAAACTTCTCAAATGTCCATCGAGTGATGACTGAATAAACAAAATATGCTGCCTCTGGGCAATGGACTAGGATTTTGGCATCAGAAAGAATGAAGCGCTAACACATGCTTCATCAGAACTTCAGAAACATGCTCACGGAAAGAAGCCAGACACAAAAGGCCACATATTATATGATTCCATTTATATGAAATGTTCAGCATAGGCTTAGGGCTGAGGGAGGGGAAAAAGGGAGATAGTTTCTTTTTGAAGTGATAAAAATATTTTAAAATTAACTGTGGGGATGGCTGCATAACTGTAAATGTGCCAAAAACTATAGAATTGTACACTTTATTTTTTTTATTATTATTATTATTTTTTTGGCGGTACGCGGGCCTCTCCCTGTTGTGGCCTCTCCCGTTGCGGAGCACAGGCTCCGGACGCGCAGGCCCAGCGGCCATGGCCCACGGGCCCAGCCGCTCCACGGCACGCGGGACCCTCCTGGACCGGGGCACGAACCCATGTCCCCTGCATCGGCAGGCGGACCCCCAACCACTGCGCCACCAGGGAAGCCCTAGAATTGTACACTTTAAATGGATGAATTATATGATATGTGAATTATATCTCCATGTAACTTTTTTTTTTAAAGACATGTGAATGGTGGAAGTTGGGTCTTAAAGGTTGGGTCAAGTTTGGATAGTCAAGGCAGAGAAGCTTTCCCCGGGGAAGAGGTGGGGGCTATAGAGGGGAGCCAGTCTGGGCTTGTGGGCACTGACCTGGCGAGGATAGGCTGGTGGGGGAAGGGAGCCCCTGAGGAGAAGCTGGCAGGGAGGGCGAGGCAGGGGCTGAGGACATGGTTCAATGAGAACCACTGAAACAAAGTCCCCCTAAAACCGAGTTTCTCTGCCAAGTTTGTGATTAGCCTCTCTGTTCAAAACGTGATTTCCAGGGACTTCCCTGGCAGTGCAGTGGGTAGGACTCCACGCTTCCACTGCAGGGGGCATGGGTTCGATCCCTGGGCAGGGAACTAAGATCCCACGTGCTGCACAGTGAGGCCAAAAAAAACCAAAACAAAACAAAAAAAAGAAAAAAAACCGTGATTCCCTTTCTTGTCCAACACCTGTTCCCCTCGAGACTGAGAGGTGTCAGAGAAAAGGGGGACTGAAACAGCATGCCAGCCCGTGTGTCCCTGTCCTTTGAGGTAAAAGGCTTTTGCTTCAGTCTCCCAGGCCTCCCCTGAGTCTCAGAAGGGCTGGCTCCAGAGTTAATGATTTGGAAATGTGAAGATGTAGAAACAAAGAATATCTGTTGGTCGGGAAAACTGGTAACAATTTAGACTATAAACCAGACACATAGCAGGTCACCAAACTCCCAGTTCCCTGAAATATATAGATAAATAAATGTTTGACACTCAGTCCTAAGTGGTTTTTATGGGATGCAGACCCACTCCAATGAAAACCGCTGACGCAAGCATGTAGACCCCAGACCGGTTGAAACCAGAAGGCTGGTGATACTCAAAACTTCACCTTGATGCCAACCAATCGAGAATTGTACGCAAGCTGATCAGGCGCCCTGCGGCCCCCCTCCGTCACAGGACCTGTAAAACCTTTGTCTCCCAACCGGCAACTTGGAGATCGTCTTAAGACATCAGTCTTTCCAGGTTGCTGGCCTCCTGAATAAAGGAAATTTTCCTTTTCCACCAACACTTGTCTCTTGGGTTTGGCACCTGCCTTGTCTGGTTACACCAGCACTGAGGCCCCTCCAAAGAGGAGCCTAGGCACGGGGCCTCAGCTTCTCCTTCAGGCCTGAGACAAAGAGGAAACGCACCCAGAGCTCATCCGGGGGACTCGGGGAACAGGATGGGAAGGTGAGGCAAAAGCTCAAACCTTGTGCTCCCAGGAAAAGAGCTTTAGTGGCACAGCCATCTCTGCTTGCTTGGACTCTGTCCTCTGCTGAAGAATGGCCTCTCCCCTCCTCGGTGCCCTGCACGCTTTCCATCCAGCTGTCACCCTGCTCGTCTCTAAGCCAGGCCCCACGAGAACCAAGCTCATCCATCGTGATCTAACCAGTAAGGCATGGGACTCCCCACGGCATCACCATCAGCTTCTCTGTTGCCCTCCTCTCTCTTGGGCAGGACAACCTCCAACCTGTGAGTATTTGTTGCCACCCGGCACCCACCGTAGCCCCTGGAACCATGGGGTCTGCTGGCTTGGCTCTGGGTCTGGGGACCCAGGTGGTCCGATTGGGGGTCGTGGGTGAGGGAGAGAAAAGAGGGAGGTGAGAACAGCTTCTCTTTCTTGGGCTGGCAAGAGCAGAGCTTTGCTGGCAAAAGAACAAGAGGAATCAAAGCCATCGGAAGATGGGGTGGGAGAAAAGAAAGGTGTGTCAGACACAAGGACTGGGATGGAATGACAATTTGAGGGCCGCTAGTGGGAGGGGAGGGGGAGGGGGCCTGGGGCTTGTTTCCTCTCACGGGGCATCTTGGCAGGTGCCATTCCTGTGACTCCTACCTCCGGCTTCAGCAGCTTGGAGGATGAGTGCCTGCCTCTGACCCTCCCTGAAAGAGAACATCATGGGTTCCCTGGCTGGAGAGGTACCGAAAGACATTTTTTGTTCCGGGACAACATACATACAGAGAATACACAAATCTTAAGTGTTGAGCTTGATACATCCCTGCAAAGTAAAGACAGTGAGTGACCACCGTCCAGAACAGTGGAGAAGTGGACCATTGCCAGCACTGGAACACCACCTCCCGGTCACTCCCCCATGTAGACCTCGCTCCTGCCTGCTAGCACTGGGCACCCACTGTGCCAGGCTTCTCTTTTCAGGTCTGATCACCCCAAACCCATATCCCCATTTTTCAAAAACCTGTCCAGTCATTTTTGCAAAGATGATTTTATTCGTATAGAAAATGCGGGGACTTCCCTGGCAGTCCAGTGCTTAAGACTCCACACTTGCACTGCAGGGGGCATGGGTTCAATCCCCGGTCGGGGAACTAAGATGCCGCGTGCCATGTGGTGTGGCCAAAAAAGAAAAGAAAAAAGAAAAGAAAGAAAATGCAGTCACTGCTTAGTTGGGTTCAGCTTTTAATTTCTTGCCAACAGTTTGTACTTATCTGTACGCGGGTGACCATCTCAGAGGAAAAGGTACCACGTGACAGGAATCGTGTCTGTAGAAATTGCTTGACACCTGGAGGAATATCCAGAATTTGGTCTAACAATCCTCTTCCCTTCTTGGGGGTAGCAGCCCAGAACAGAACTAAAGGATGGTTCTGCCATGGTTAGGATGTGAGAATCACAGTCGAACACCGTGAGAAAGGAAACCGTATCCGGCAATGATAGCTGCATGCGGTCGGGCTGAGCGTGTCAGTGAGGACCCCTGGGACGCTGATTCAGGGCTCCGTGTTAAGTGAGATTTTTAAACTGTTCTTCTTGTTTACACCTGTTGAGTTGGAGTTTTATTTGCAGGGGAAAGCAAACCAAATAGAGACTGAATGTCAGAACAAGAGCCAGCTCCATCAGCTGAAGAGATCCCATTTTCTGAAAAGACTGATTCATCTTCCTTATTTTGCTAATTTCCCACAGATGGGGGAGACGGATGACCACCGTTCTGGGATCAGCCTTAGGACTGGGCTCCAGCCAGCTGCTCTGAAGAAAGTGCTGTGGCCCCAGGGGTGGGCATGGGGAAAGACCCTGCTGCCCACACACTGTGACAAGGGTGAGGGTGGGTCCAAGTCTGGGAGCTGAGTGGGGGGGAAGGAAGGCTGCAGAGCAAGCTGGCTGGGCATGCTTTTCCCAGAAACGTTCTCGCAACACTCGTATGTTATTTTTTTTGAGGCTTTCTTTTATCACGCTCAGCAAAGCTTTATATGCCAAAGCTCCTTGATGAGGCTGGATGAGTAGGAGGAAATTTAACTTGCGAAAAGTTAACCTTCAACAAAGAAAACAAGAAAGGTTGCGTGTCTTGGGCTGAAGGCTTTTACAGCAACGAGGCCAAGTTTTTTGCCATGAAATATGCTGATAGTGTAAAAGCATCCAGGCTCGCCTCGTCCCGGCCACACCCCTGTTTCCCACGAAGGTTCTCCTCGGTCTCTCTACTGCCACTCTGCCAAGGGCCACCTCCACAGCCCAGCTGCTCTGGTGACCAGGCACCTACTTGTTTTCCTCCTCGCTTCTTTTGCCAAAGTCACATCGTGGGGGACTCAGTTGCAGTGTGGGTTCTGTGTTTGGGCTTTGAAAACAAGAGGCAGTGAAAGAACAGCACCAGATATGGAAGCAGAGAAGAGAAGGGGGTTTTGATATAAACACCTGAAAATTCTGGAAGAATAGCTACACTTGTTCTCATTTATTTTCTCTCCAAGTATGGTTCAAAAAATGGAGTGTCACCAGCTGTGCTAGGCACTGGGCATAGAGAGATGCTTGAGGCCTGGTCCCTTCTTCTAAGCCACTTGTCTAATCACATAGACAGACATACAGTCAATTCCTATAAGGAAATAGGAAAAATATTACAATAGCCTCCTTCGTTGGTTAAGATACTCTCAATTATAAGTAACTATGCATCAAACCCATACAGTCTTAAACAGTAAAGTAGGTTTACTGACTCACATAACTGAAGAGTCCCTACGGAGGGCAGATGTTGCCATAATTGATCAAGGTTCACCCCTTCTCGGTGCCCCTGCTTCTTTCTCAAATTGGACCGCCTCATGGTCACAAAATGGCAGCCAGTGAAACCAGGCTCTATGCTTCCACATTCAAGTTGCTTTCTTCCGCCATGGACCAGAAGTCTTGAACTTTGCTATGGAGTGGTTAGCAGCGTAGACTTAGAGCCATACACGCCTGACCTTTAACTCTGTCTCTGTCGTCTTCTGGCCTTGTGGCCTCGGGCAAGTGACAAACCCCAGTTCCTGTAAAGTGCCGAGAACAGTAGCACCGTCTCCCTGAGTTGTGGTGAGAAATAGTGGAGTAAATGAGACCAAGCACTTAGCACAGCCCCTGGCGCGTAGTCAGTATTCCGTGAATGTGGCTATCGGGGCTCAGGCTGCATCCTGAGCTTCTCCCTTTCTCTGGGGGACCCACACCTCCCCCACGCAGCCCAGACACTCTGGGGAGAGCCAAGTCTTCCATGGCTCCAGGCGTGACACACAACCCATCCTCTGGCCCCGGGTATCAGTTTAGTTCTGGGCATGTGCCCCGGACTGGCTCAGTGAGAGTGGAGAAGATGTTTGCAGGGGGTTGTGGCCGATCATGTGTCCAAGATGGTGACAGCAGTAGCTCCCATCCCACAAATTCCTCATGGATGCAGCCTTGACGCTCCTCCCATGCGTGGTAAGGACTATGGCTCGTCCCCTTGGATCCGGGCAGGGCTTTGTCGCCACTGCAACCAACAGAGTGCAAAGGAAGTGATGCTGTGTGACTCCTGAGGCCAGGTCATAAGAATGCCATGCACTCCTGCCTTGTTCTCTTGGAGCCCAGGCACCATGCTGTTAGGAAGCCCAAGCAGCTCTGTATGAGGAGGAACCAAGTTTCCAGCCAGCATCAGCACCAGTTTGTCAGCCACGTGAGTGAAGCATCTCGAAATGGGTTCTCCAAGCCCCGGTTTAGCTGCCCCAGCTGATGCCATGTGGAGCAAGGATGAATTGTTCTCGCTGAGCCCTGCCCAAATTGCAGATTTATGAGAAAAATAAAAGATTTAGTCACTAAGTTTTGGGGTGATTTGTCATACAGAAATACGTAACCAGAACAGGAGTTCAGAAAAAGAGATACACTCTGCCATTTAAAAGTTTGGTGTAGGGCTGGAGGCGCTGCAGCCATTTTGGCAACATGAAGGAAGCCAGCGTGAGGATTGCTACTGGCTGTAGCAGTGTGCTGCTACAGAGGATAGAAAGGAGAGGTGGACCTGAACCTGGTCCTCTGGACATGGCTGAATTGCTAGCTCAACCACCCATGAAACCCACACGGCTTCTGGACTTTCCAGTTAATATGAACAACCACATCCTCTCCAAAGTTTTAGCCTTTCTGAATTGGATTTGTCACTCATAACCCAAAGCATCTGAACTAGGATATCGACTGTCACTAACAGGGGATCACCACCTGGGTTTAAGCCTAGAGAAATGTCCTGATCAGGTTATCTTAGAGCAGTAATGATGGTGGCTCTATGGGGCTGGGCTGGACAGAGCTGGGAGGCAGCGAGACCACCCAGGGGGCTGCAGCACAACTCCTGGGCAGGAGAAGGTGGGGCTCCAGGGGATGGGTCTGGAGAAGAGCGTTGCTGAGGGACAGTTCACAGGTGCTGTGCTTGGTACTCCGAGTGATAGAAAGAGATACTAATCACCACTCGGACTGGCAATTGAACTATCAGCTGTGACTTGGAAAAGGCTGCACCGACCTTTCCCTCCCCGCCCCCCTCCACTACCACGGGACTGATACCTTCCTCTCCTGGCTGCAAGGAGGGGCTAGAGATCTCTGGAAGGATTCAGAAAAGGCCCCGAGGGAGGTGGAAACTTTCAGGCCCAGCGTCTTGGAGGCTCGTCCACTGCCCACCGCACTCGGACAAACCTCTGTCCCTGCTCAGCCCGCTGCCCGCCCTCTTGTGTTCTCGGCTGGGCCCCACCCAGCCTGACCTCAGCCCATCCCACCCTCCAGCCAGCTCCGTGGGCCTCCCTGCCACCCCCAGGCCCCCCTCACACAGCTGGGAGTTGTTACTGCGAAGCCCTCAGATGTTTACTGAAGGCCTTGCTCTGCATTTTCTCCCTCCTGGTAACACAGATTCTTAAAGAGGCCCGGCTAGTTTCCATGCTCCCGGGCCTTGGCACCCCCTCCCTCTGGGTTCTTCCCAGGGGCGCCCTCTTGACCTTGTGTGGGGGGCAGGTGCCGGGGTTGGGACAGCTAGGGCCAGCAGGCCGGGTGACTCCCTCAGTGGTCAGCCCTGGGGCTGCAGTGGCCAGGCCACGCTGACTGTCCGGGTTGGGGGGGGCCCCCTACCCAGCCTCCTTTTCCTCCTTGGCTACGGGGCATTCACCCCCACCCCGAGGAAGCTCAGGACAAGTCCCTGAGACCCACTCCTCAGGGGACGCCGTGCCAAGGTGCCCTTGGCCGGGCCTCACCCCCAGACCGAGGGAACAAACACAGGCGCTCCAGGGCTTGGGCAGCTCGCAGCCCAGAAACACCCCACTGTGCCAAAATGAAGAAAATCCTTCTTAAAAGAGCTGAAGCTTTTAAGCATTTTCAGAAATCCTCTGACCTTGCATGAGACCAGGCAGGCTGCCCGCGCACGTGTGCAACAGGCCCCACCAAGGTCAAAGGGAGCTGCCTGGCCCAGCGGGGTGGGAGGAGCTGGCCTGGCCTGCCGTGCGGTCAGTGGTGAGGCCTCCTCGCCATTCCCGAGGCCCGGGCCGCCAAGGGGGGCCGCTGCTGGGGCCTGCCCGGCTGCAGCGTGGGCTCCGTGCCAGCAGGGGCCAGCTCCCCTCTCGTCCTCCCTGAACCCCAGTCAATGCAAAGCCTTCAGATTACCGGGAAGCCTGAACCCCAAACCTGCAACACTGCCTGTGGCCTGGAGGGAGTGGAGGAAAGATTATGGCTGAGCTGGCCGCAGTCAGGGGTGGGTACTGGGATCTCTAACTGAGGTCTTTAAAAGAGTCAAGGTTCCTGGAGGACCTGGCGCAGTGCTGGACCTCCACGAACATCTGGTAATGGTGATAGAAGATGCATGAACGTCCCACATAGACTGAAGTTTTGTGCCCACACCTCCAAATCCTCATGTTGCAAACTAACCCTCACTATGATGGCGTTAGGAGGTGATCAGGTCAGGAGGGTGGAGCCTCAGGAATGGGGTTAGTGTCTTTATTGAAGAGAACGCAGAGCGCCCCTTCACCCCGTCTGCCCTGTGAAGACACAGCAAAAAAGATGGCCATCTATGAACCAGGAAGAGGACTTCCACCTGACACCAAACCGGACTCCAGCCTCCAGGACGGTGAGGACTAAATTTGTTTTATAAGCCACTAGGTTATGGTGTTCTGTTATAGCAGCCCGAGCAGACTAACACACACCCTCACCCTCACGACACGAGGGACTGTGGCCCATGGGAGCCTTCAGATCCCCTGGCGACAGCCCCTGGAGAGAGGAAGGGTATCAGCACCCACTTTACTGAGATCAAGCTGAGGCTCAGAGAGGTGAAGCCTTCTGCCTACGGTCACACAGCTGAGAGGAGTCAAGCCTGGAGAAGTGATGCTAAGGCTGTATTTCACCATCTTTTGCATTGGATCCACCTGGAACTCAGAGGTCACCTTGCTTGTCTGGTTATAGACGCACGGTGAGCAGCAGGTGTGGCCCAGGGTGGTGGCCACAGGGTCAATCCAGGACAAACAGGGGCTTAGCTTTGGTTTAGGTGCTTTCAAATGGTCACCTCCTGGGGAATTGTGTTTCATGGTGATGTCCTCTAAGATAAGAGGGTGGATGGGAGGGGGCGGCCAAAGGCCTCCCCTGAGGTGGACTTCTCATTGCAGGCTTGGGCATGGCCCCAGCGTCAGAGCAGGAGATGATAAAGCCACCAGCCCGAGAGATGGTGGAGGTCAAAAGCAGCCCTGGTTACCAGCACCACCCTCCTAAGTCTTTGTGTTGCCAAGGCAACGCTCCTCCAGAGCTACCCATCCCCACGTGGGGTCTGCTGTGACTAAAGCGAAAGCCTCCTTCGAAAAGGTTTGAGGCTGGTCTGATGGGCTGAGCTGCTCAGCACGCCACACACAGAGTCCCAAGGAGCTGCCATGGGTACCGTCCCCTCCCAGCCTCCCTGCTCGCAGGCAAGGTTCTAGGGA
>NW_006789046.1:2915799-2922173 GCF_000442215.2 Lipotes vexillifer | reverse complement strand
GGAAAGAGACCAGTGCCCCCTCATCTCCCACCCGTGACAGCCTCCCTCCCCGTTGCTTTGTTGAGCTATCCTGGCCACACACCTGGTTGGCCCCTGCCTGCTCCTGTCCAGCCCCTCCCTCACCCCCATGGCAGCAAAAAGGAGATGGAGCTTGGGGAGCCTGAACAGAGCCTACCCACCCAGAATGGGATGGTGAGGCTGCGATACTGTAAAATATCACATACTGAGAGATACACGCTGCGTCTTTGTCCCTGGTTCCTGGTATAAGAGCTTCTAAAGCCCTTGGAATTTCCTGAGTGACTGGGTGAGAGGAGCATTGTTTCGCATTCATAAGGAGCCCTCTGGACCATACCTGAGTTTATGAGAATGAGGTGACTCTCGGTGTGCCCCTCGGCAGCCTTGGGATGGGGATGGTTGCCCCAGGGACCAACGCGCTTCATTAAAGCTTGGAACATTTAGCCCCAACCCCTGACCTCCGGGGAGGGGAGACAGGCTGGAATTACTCTGGGATGGTGGCGGCTGGTGAGAACAGAAGCTCTGCGCCCTCTCCGACACCTGTGCATCTCTTCCAGTTGCCTCTTTCTGCATTGCATCCTTTATAATAAACTGGTATTAGTAAGGACAGTGTTTCCCTGAGTTTGAATCATTCTAGCAAATCCTACACCTGAGGAGGGGGTCATAGGAACCCCTCGCCCCACCCCAACTTGCGACTGGCATCTGAAGTGGGAGGCAATCTTATGGGACTGAGGCCTTAACCTGTGGGGTCTGCACTAACTCCAGGTAGTGTCAGAGAGCTGGAGATGTGGTGTTGGAAAGGACAATACAGATTCGGTGTCAGGAGGGAAAATCCTCTCATTTGGAGTCAAGCGTTGTAACGGCAGTACAGAGGGGCAAAGACATCAGAGCTTTCACAGCTCCCAGGTGGGCTTCCCTGGTGGCGCAGTGGTTAAGTAATCCTCCTGTCAATGCAGGGAACACGGGTTCAAGCCCTAGGTCCGGGAGGATCCCACATGCCGCGGAGCAACTAAGCCCGTGTGCCACAACTACTGAGCCTGTGCTCTAGAGCCCGTGAGCCACAACTACTGAAGCCCGTGCACCTAGAGCCCGTGCTCTGCAACAAGAGAAGCCACCGCAATGAGAAGCCCGCGCACCGCAACAAAGAGTAGCCCCCGCTCGCCGCAACTAGAGAAAGCCTGCGCGCAGCAACGAAGACCCAACGCAGCCAAAAATAAATGATTAAAAAAAAAAAAAGCTCCCAGGTGGTTCCAATACACAGCCAGTAGCTGTCACTGGTCTAGACCTGGAGGGGCTTTGCAATTGAGTGACCCACAATCCCTGGAGGGCTCGGAAATACAGATCGCAGCCCCCTCCGTAGGGTTTCTGACTCAGTGAGACTGGGGCAGCCCTGAGCATTTGCACCGCTAGCAAGTTTCCCAGCCATGCTCGGCTGCCGTTTTGCAGCTTTTTCACTCCATCTTCTTATGACTCCAAACAAGATTTAAGTTCTAAGTGTTTGAGTGTTTTTCCCCAAGGTGTAGATGTGGGAGCGGAGAAAGCTGGCATAGGTCTGTGTTGACCTTTCGTTTGAATGCATGAATGGATCCATTCATTCAACCAAGATTCAAGGGTTACCATGCTCCTGCACTGTGCTGGACGTTCCTGGGACCTGATGGTGGAAAAGATGAAATCAGTCTAGTGACAGCACAGACACACGTGGGGATTGGCCATGTCCTGTGGAAGGATTACTGAGGGGGCGCGGAGAGTGTGTCATGGACACAGGGCGGGGCAGCTGCCTCCAGGCTGAAGACAGAGGCATTCCCAAGAGGTTGGGGATCTGAGCCACTGGTCCCCAGAGCGTGGTCCCCAGAGCGTGGTCCGAGGACCAGAAGCACCAGCATTACTGGGAGCTGGTTAGAATGCAGAAGCTCAGGCCCCTTTTAGCAAGAGCCCAAGATCTGAGGCTCCTCTGAGGTTGAGAGGCCCCCAGACCTGAAGGATGCATAGGAATTAACCTGGTGAGGAAGAGGGGAGTATTTCAGAAAAAGAAATCATCTGTGTGTATTCTAAGGAAGAAAAGAAGTTCTGTTGATCAGAGCTAGGATTTGGGGGTGGGTGGAAGAGAAGCCTCTTTCCTTGTGAAGGGCTACCACTAAGGACACTCCTGGCTGCTCTCCGCCACTTAACTGGGCAACCAAACCTCTGGTTTTCCAGGTTGGGGGGCTTTCAGTGCGTCACCCTACCCTTGACTGCCCCAGGAGGTGGGGGGACTCCTCATTGGTAAACCGGGAGCATTGTTTTGCTGAAATTCCAAGAGCAGATTTGCTCTTTGGAAAGTTAGCTCTGGCTTCCCTGTGGCGCCTGGACCAGAAGTGGTGCCCAGGTGGGCTCTTTAAACAGACGGAGGCCGAGCAGTGTCACCGCAATGCTCCAGAAAAGAGAGGCAGGAAAAGGACCATTTGTCTCAGCCTCCTTGGGAGAGGCTGGTCCATCTGGGCAGGGACTCCAGAGGTGAAAGGGGGCCTAGAAGCCGGCAGGGTCCCACCTTACGGAAGAGGAGCCTGGGGCTGGGTGGCGTGTAGGGGAGCAGGGAGGGCCCCTATCTGCTCAGCTCCACAGCTAAGCACTGGAACTCAGGACCCTGGTCCCCGGTCCCAGTCTCAGCCGGCTGCCTCCATGATCATCCCCCAACAAATGCCAGCCGTTCCATCCTGTCCCCCTCTGACCATTAGAATGGGCCTCCTTACAGTACGCCAAAACCTGTTTCAATGGCTTTCCTGCCTCGGCCTCCTGGAGCTTTGAAAGATGTCGTGGTCCATGATCCATTCAAACCGTCCTTGCCAATCCCACCGGGAACACCGCGGACGGATCAGACTCACTGTTGGTGTCTAAACGTCACCAAAGGAGTCCCGTGGTGGGATCGAGGGGGCGTCCCCTTGGGACAGGACTCCACCCCGCGGCACCAGCAGGATTCGGATTGCAGAATGCACGTGAGCACTGAGCAACTCCTGTGCCTGGAACTCTGAACAGCCCCATAGTAGGATGAATGGTGTCCCTCCAAAAGATATGTCCAAGCCTTGGTCCCCATAGCTTGTGAATGTGACTTTGGAGGAAGGGAATTTGCAGATGTAATTAAGTTAAGGATCCTGAGAGGAGACCATCGTGGGTTTAGGGTGGGCCCTCCATCCATTGAGAGAAAGAAGGGGGTTCGAGGCACACAGAGGCAAGGGGAGAAGCCCAGGAGCTGACACAGGCAGAGACTGGAGTGATGCAGCTACAAGCCAAGGATGCCTGGAGCCCTCAGAAACTGGGCTCAAGGCCAGGACGGATGTTCCCTCAGAGCCTCCAGAAGGAAGCACCCCTGCCAACACCTGGATTTCGGACATCTGGCCTCTAGAGCTGTGAGAGAATAAATGTGTGTTGTTTCAGGCCCCCGCAGTTTGTGGCGATTTGTGCTGGCAGCCCCAGGAAATTGACATGAGCCCCCAGTTCCCGCCCCTCCCCCCGGAGGCAGGCCTGGGCATCCGTGCAGCCCCCTGGATGTGCAGTGGGCAGGGCAGCCCCGGGCCCCTGCTCCAGCGGGGTTTGAGGCCGTCTCCAGCATTAGGATCAGAGGGGTCAGAGGTGTTGGCGAGCTCTGCGAGGCAGAGGTCCCCAAGCCTGCTCCCAGCAGGCCCTGCTTGAGCAAGTTCTAGTAAGGAGCCAGGCAGGGCAGCCGTGACTCAGGCCCCGCGCCCTCCCTGCCTTACCTGGGCAAGGCAACGACGCCTCCGTCCTGGGGCCCCTTGGCGCCCTCTGGACCAGCTGCCTGCCCTCCATCTTTAGCACTTGTTTAGCCCATCTCCCGACACCTCCCTCCTTTTCTCTCTTCAGACCACAGCCCACGGGGCCGCTCCTCTGGCCTGATTCCTCCAACCCGGTTACAACTCCCCCTCTCCCCCTCGGGCGCATGCGTCAGTCATTCTGTCTATATCTCGGCTGTCTCTGCCGGTCGTTTATCTCCTGCAGGCAGAGACCCCAGCTCAGCCTGGAGGCGCCTCCATGAGATCCTCCTGCAGCGATGGCCTGAACGCACACATCCGGTGCGGGCATCTATGCGGATGAATCGGCATGGCATTCGGGGAGCGATCGCGTGGGGAACAGGGAACCGGGAAGAGAGCTCCACATTCCTTCCCTGCCGTTTTGCAATGACCACATGCTTGGCTCCGAGCTCCTGGCGTCCCCACCAGTGACATTCTTTCAGCAGATCAGCTGCTGCCACATCAGACCTTTTCTGTCCAGCACTCCCTGAGGCCCCGGGGCCTGCCACCTTCGCCTGGGGCCACATGGGTGGGGCACCACCAGGTCACTGTGCATTCCAGGCCATTTTGGGAGGTCTGAGCAGGTTTGTGTGAGGTTGTGGCTGAAACCTGGAGGGGTGAGGGCCTGAGTAGTGGGGAGACAGCTTTTAAAAAACATTTCATTATGTCACATACACCTCTATTAAAAAGTAAATTTAGGGCTTCCCTGGTGGCGCAGTGGTTGAGAGTCCGCCTGCCGATGCAGGGGACACGGGTTCGAGCCCTGGTCTGGGAAGATCCCACATACCGCGGAGCAGCTAGGCCCGTGAGCCACAGCTACTGAGCCTGCGCATCTGGAGCTTGTGCTCCGCAACAAGAGAGGCCGCGACAGTGAGAGGCCCGCGCACCGCGATGAAGAGTGGCCCCCACTTGCTGCAACTGGAGAAAGCCCTCGCACATAAACGAAGACCCAACACAGCCAAAAATAAAATAAAATTAATAAAAAAAAAAAAAAAGTAAATTTAATACGTTAAAAACAAACGAACACCTCTCCTTGCCCGAGGGCTATACAAGTGTCTTCAAGGGGAAAGTCTCCTGTGAAACCCTCCCCCAACAGAAGCACCGACATGGGTCATAAGCTCTTTGCTCCCAACCACGTGCGCCCCAAACCAGTAACTGTGACTCCCCTGGGCCCCTCCCTGGGATCGCCCAGGACTGCGGCTCAGTGGAGGGGGGATGGGGGTTAGGTTCCGGAGTGAAAATCTGCGTCGTTTTGGGAAGGAACGTGTGAGACATGGAGACTCAATAGACAACAGTGAATGTTCAAGGCAGGATTGTTGTACATGTTTGCTCAAGTTGATGGTGTGTCTTGAAGATCTTTCACGTCAGTACACAGGGGTCCATGAAGTCCTTTTGAACAGCTGTATGATTTTCTACTCTACGGAGGGCCTGTAACATATTTATCCCTCAGTGCATCTGAATCTCCCTCCTGTGTTTGGGAAACCTGTCATAACGTGAGCTGAAAAGACCAGGTCACTGCTCTCAGATGGCCTCTTGGGGCCTTGAGTGTGCAGCCTGTGCCCGGCAACGCAGGGCTGGTTCAGGGTGCTTGTTGGGGGCAGTGGAACGGACACGGAGGCAGCATCCGGAAGCCAGGGTCCCACAAGGCAGTGAGCAACTCCACGGGCCGGGGACTGGTGGTTTCAGTTCCAACCTGACTCTGGGTCCTGCTGTTCTTGGCTTCCTAGTTACAAACAGCCGATTACAAATAGCAGTTACTCGCATCACGAGGTGGTGTCTATTTTCCTAACCCTTGGATCCCTGCTGGCCCTGGGATGTCGGGGGGGTGAGTTCCAAGCCTGGGCCTCGGGAGGCCTTGAATCTCGCATCATGGAACACTGCCCACCATGTGACCAAACCTGGGTCAGTATCCACCAGGATGGGAGACCATATGGAGGGAGCCCTCCCCGCCCCCCGCCAATTCCTGCCGTCCCAGATGAAGCCTCGACATGAGTGAGCCCAGCCAACCCTGTGCAGAGCAAAGATAAGCCGTCCCAGCCGAGCTCAGCTGGTCACACACAGATGAATGGTGGAGGGAATGAGCTGCTATGTTTCGCAGTGGTGAGTTACTTGTTGAAAGTTACCTGGGACACTAACCTTCCTTAATTCCAGCTCAGTTCCTGGGCCTGGTTCTCTAGCCTTCCCACCCATTCTGTGAGCTTCCTAATTCCTTCCACAAATCCCTTTCTGCTTCAGTTCACCAGAGTTGGTTTCTGTTTTTAGCAACTAAGGATGTTGGCTGGTATAGTAATTGATGCTGGAAATGCATTTCAGGGAATGGACCCTCAGAGAAGTGGGGGGCTGAAAGCAGAGGACATCCCACACATACCAGAGCGGCTGCAGTTAAAAAGATGGAGGCTGGTTGCCCTGGTGGTGCAGTAGTTGAGAGTCCGCCTGCCGATGCAGGGGACATGGGTTCGTGCCCCGGTCCGGGAGGATCCCACATGACGCGGAGTGGCTGGGCTCGTGAGCCATGGCCGCTGAGCCTGCGTGTCCGGAGCCTGTGCTCCGCAACTGGAGAGGCCACAGCAGTGAGAG
>NW_006789046.1:2868783-2915661 GCF_000442215.2 Lipotes vexillifer | reverse complement strand
TACCGCAAAAAAAAAAAAAAAAAAAAAAAAAAAAGATGGAGGTTTTGAGGTACTGTTGAGGATGTGGAACAAATGACTCACACACGCTGCCGGGGAACGTGGGCCCTGGGACAGCTAAACGCACTGGCCCAGCAATTCCACTCCTGGGTACACTTCCAAGAGAAATGAGCCCACGTGTCCACCAAAGATGTCACAAGAATGCTCATAGAAGCTTCACACAAAACACCAAAACACTGGACACAGTCCCAAAGCTGCAGAACAGGTTGAATTGTGGTCAATTCAGACAATGGAATTCTGCTCTGCTGCATGGAAAAATACACGTGAATCCCAGACAAAATACTGAGCTAAACAAGGTCACCACTGAAAGGCACATGCTGCTCTTCCACTGAAGAGCACTGAACTAAGCTCTATATACTTGTATATACGCATAGATATAGACGTGCATAGGTATATGTATATGTTATACACCAGGAAATCTGTTTCCCCCAATCCCACTGGCATCCAGCGATGGGAATCTGGCATTGCACACAGTCATGAAGAGGCTGATTCAGTTATTGCCTGTGGTTCCTTGGAATGAGGTGTTCAAGGATTGCAGGGTCAGAGGTGATTGTTTCTAGTGGGACAAAAGCAAGGATGAAGCAAGTGAGGCACCTTAGGTGAAAATTTTAAGATGTGTTCAGTCTCGGGGGATAGACAGCTGGGGAAAGCCCTTTGTCTTTTTCTGCTACCTCCTTCCTGCCTCCTGAAAGGCAGACATGATGGCTGGAATCCCAGCAGCCATTAAGGACCACAAGGTAACCTTGAGGATGGCAGTCACATACTAAGTGGTGTAGAAAGAGGAGGAGCCTACCTCTCTTCCATGTGAGAGAAAAATAGAGTATCTCTTATAAGCCACTATTTTTGGTTTTCATTATATGAAGCCAAATCTAAAAATATCGAATACAGATACATCCATCAGAGATCTAGCGTCCTTGCTAGCTTGAGCAACTGAGAGTGATGCTAATTATCTCCTCAGTTGGTTGACTGAAAACTGGCCTCCCTGGGGGCCCATGAATTCCTCCGCAAGATGTAGAGAAAGGAATCCAGGAGCCAGGACCCCTGAAGAGTGTACTGTGTGCAGCCAATCTCTAGCCCCTGATCTGGAAAAACCCAGACAGCTCTCCTTCCTACAAGACCTGGTGAAATGCACTGGGGAAGGAAGCACCAGCCTCTTAGAAAGTGCCCTTGTGGCTTATTTCTGAAGGTCAGAGAGGGCCCCCCACCAGAGACACTGCCGTTGAGAGGGCTTCCCTAATGCAATGGGAAGGATGTGGTTAGCTGTCCATGAGATGCTCAAGACCGAAACAGATAAGCAGCTTGCAAAACTCTTGATTTGTATCATTGAAAAAACAATAACAACAACAAAACCTGAGAAGTGGTAAGCAGAAGTGATTGTGCTATCATGATAGGGGTGTGGTCCCCTCACAATTCCTGGGTTGCCCAGAGCCCCCTCAGAGGCAAGCGGTCAAACGTCTTAGGGCCTGGACTTAAACAGTCCGTGTGGTACTGACAACCTTCCTCCGGGCCATTAACCAGGTGACCGACAGCTCCCGGGAAAGGCTTCACGGGCTCTCGTGAACACTTGGTTTGTAGATAATCCTGAACTAGACCAGGTGGAGATCCCAATAGGCCCTTCTGTTCCAGACACGGCCTGATCGGAGCAAAGTGTTATAGCCCAGCAAGTGGAATGCAGCCGTTGTTGGGAGCAGTTCTCTCTCTCTCTCATGTGTGGATACGCACACACACACGCACACGTACGACCTGCCTCGGGACCACATCAGCTCTCTGATTCTGGGCCCACCTCCTGCCATCTCACCATGCCACAGCCATCGCCCTGGGCCGAATTGAAGACAGGTGGCCCTGGCCACTTAGAAAAGGGTACCACCTCTGGACATTTGAGGTGACACGTGACCCAAAAAGGCTGGAGTCAGAGCAAGAGGCAGCTTGCCCCGAGGTATCAACGCCCTCCATCCAAGGAATCAACGTTGAACTAGATTTGGACTGGTCCTCCCCACTCATCAGTCTGCCTTAGTGCTACCAACCCTGGACTCACCAAACAGCATGGTGCCTGGATGGCTGCCCCCAGGTGATGCAGGTGCTGAGGCCCAGGGACTCACTCTCGTATGAGTAGCCCATGACACGGAATTGGTTTGGGAATTCTTCCATGACAAAAGATGGAAGAACCTGGGTCTGAGGACAGGTCAACAGCCCATTAGCCAATCCTGGAATCAACCTACTTCCAGATTCCTTAACGAATTCTTTTATCATTTACTGCCAAACAAAGCAAAACAAAACAAAACAAAACAACCCCAAACAAAAACCCAACCCTGTCCTCCAGTCTGTGGCACACACTGGGCTCACGGCCAGTGTGTGGTTCTCCCTGACCTGGAACCCCAGTATGGGAGCCAGTGGTGGCCAAGCAGGACAGCAAGTCCCCCAGGGGCAGATGTTTTGCTTCTGGTCCCCCTAACTCTGGGCTCTGCTGCTTTAGAGGTTTTATACCTATGAGAGGAATGTTTCCACCAAGAGACACCTCCACGCTGCATTGACCAGAAGCTGAGAGCAGCATCTGGCCTGTGGGACCACTCATGTGCTCGGGCAAATGCATGCAGAAAGAAAGCAGGAGGCCTGCCCTGGGCTGGTGGGCCCCGATCGTCAGGGGGACAGGTCCGCCACTCAAAAGCCCACAAGGAGGATGGAAGGAACTCAGTGATTTCTCGGGTGTCTCCTCAAACTGCCGGATCCAATGGCTCAATGTGGGGCTGTAGATGTCCTTACAGCCAGGATCCACCAGGGCCTTGAGCTCTCTGGAAGGTTCTGGTTATCTGACCAGGCCTGTACCTTCACTGCCGAGGTGCTGTCTGTGGGCAGAGGTCCACGGAGTGGGTAGGAGAGAGGAGATGCTGTAGTCTCTTGACTCATTGCTACAGCGAGGACAGCATTCCCCTGTGTGTGTCTGGTGCACATTGATAATGAATATTTCCTTTCTGTCTTCCTTTACGTGCTGATGTGGCTGAGAGTGGTGATGGCAATGGTCAACGGTGTGATTTAAAGTCATAGATTTTTAAAATGTCAAAGGACCGCTACAGAGGTGGCCAAGATGGTGGGCCTGGAGCCTGAGGGGCCTGGGGGCACTTTTGGGAAAGGGTGAGGCTGTGTGGGATCAGGTGGAGGCTTTGTGTGCCTGCTTGTGTTTTCGCAGGGCCGCTGGGGAAGAGGAGTGTGTGGTGGGGACGGCTGTGTCTTGGCTGCCCAGCCTGTGAACCTCCCTCCCATTGGGTGAGCCTTGTGCCGCCTCCCTCCTCGAGGCCAAAACAGTCCAGACACTTGTTCTCTCAGACCCTGGCTGAGAGTGGAGGGCACATGGCCTGAGCCTGGCCAACCAGATGCTTCCACTGGGGCCCGGTGCCTGGAGTGTGCATCACAAAGAAGCAGGGAGAGTTTAGAATTCCTGCCCTGCTCTGGTAGGGGCAGCCTCCAGCACCCCGAACCCGGTGATAGCATTCTAACGGGATGTACCCACGGAACCCCAGGCCCGGTCCCTCCCGCCTTGGCCTAGATTCTGTGGGTCTTCTTGTATCTTTCTAGTACATCCTTCTGCCTGACCACCCCATCGTGGGTGTCTTTTATTTGTGGTCAAGCACTCTGTTGGTGGCCTTTTAAGGTTCTTTGCAAATTTCCATTTTTACAAACAACGCTGAGATGAGAATCTCTGCCCCCATCCCTGTGCACATGTGCAAGGATTGATGGAGAGAAGATTCCAAGCACGTGCTGTTCCTTCTACCTGGAACACACCCTCCTCCCATTTCCCCCACATCTGCTGCCCGGCACTTTTCATTTCTCCACTGAGATCCACTAAAGTAGCTCCAGCCTATGCCTCCCCCTGCCACCCTCTGGTTTCCATCACCTGTTATTCCAGCTTGTATTTACCCCAAGTGTTTTACTTGTGATCACCTGTCTCACCCACAAGACTGCAGCTTCACACGGAAAGGACTGGGTCTGCTCATTCACTGGACCCCAGGGCCCAGCACACCCAATGTCCGAACACCCAGTGGACTCAACAACTCTTTCTGCATGAACAAGAGAACTTGGGAACCACAGGGCATTTTTTTTTTAATATAAATTTATTTATTTATTTTTGGCTGCGTTGGGTCTTCGTTGCTGTGCACAGGCTTTCTCCAGTTGCGGCAAGCGGGGGCTACTCTTTGTTGTGGTGCCCGGACTTCTCGTTGCGGTGGCTTCTCTTGTTGTGGAGCACAGGCTCTTGGCGTGCAGGCTCAGTAGTTGTGGCTCACAAGCTTAGTTGCTCTGTGGCATGTGGGATCCTCCCGGACCAGGGCTCGAACACGTGACCCCTGCGTTAGCAGGCAGATTCTCAACCACTGCGCCACCAGGGAAGCCCCCACGGTGCAATTTTAATGATCTCAGATAAGGGACAGCAGAGGGCGGAGTGAAAGGCCGGGTAGGAGACCCGACAGCTCCTTGTTCATATCTTGTTGCTTCCCGACAAACCAGCTGGGCAGTGGGAAGTGGGAGTTCTCGGTTTGTGGACTGCACTAGTTGAAACCTTCCAGTAATTTCTTTAAGCTCAGAGAGATTAACGGATGCCGGGGGGGGGGGGCATCTGGTGGCTGGTGGTTGGAGATGGTTGCAGAGAGGAGGTGAAGGATGGGAGGTGCCCAGCCTCCGGGCGCTCCTGCCACCCTGGCTCCCCCAGCCTCGGGTCTAGTCCACACCTGTGGAGTTGGTCAGGTAGAAGGGACGGATGACAACTTGGAAGGTGCTGAAGGACCCTGCCGGGCAGGGGAAGAAGGAAGCACTCCTGGAGCTGTTGGTGCCCAGGGCGCTGGGGATCAGGGCCTTCCAGCCCTCGAAGTTGGTGACGTCCGCCACGAAGTTTCTCCCACAGAGCATCAGGGCCTTGTTTTCATAACCGATGGTGGGACTGGAGTAGCTAGACTTGGAGAGGGCCAGGAGTGGGGGGTCGTCAGAGGAGCACGAGAACCCATAGTTCCAGCAGCTCTGGATGGTGGGGAGGTAGACTAAAGACCAGGAGACTGAGCTGGCCTGGAAGAGGAAGCTGGGGTGCTGGGGCGTCTGGAAGGACCGGTAGGGGTTGTAACTGGAACCCATCACGGAGGCGCTCCACGTGGGCGAGGTGTAAAGCCGGGGCTGGTAGGTGTCCTCGGTGAGGTTCAGGCCCCTGTACTGAGCCAGCAGCTCGAAGGGCACGGTGTGGAACTCCAGGGCCTGCAGCATCTTCTTCTGGAAGAGCGCCTCGTGACTCCAGTACAGGGACAGGTTAAACTGCAGCGTGAATAGGTCCCTGGGCGGTATCATGGGGAACCGCACCCTCTCCACCAAGCCCTCCACCTCCCCGCGGGACATGCGCCTCTCCCGGCTCCATTCATCCAAGGCCAGCAGCACGGCCAGCTCGCTGGGAGTGACCAGCTCGCTCCTGGAGAGCAGGTCTTGGAGCACGGCCGTGGGGACGCTCGGCCAGGCCTCGGCCTGCGTCAGGGCCCCGAAGTTCCAGGCCAGGAACTGCACGCAGATCTTCTCCAGCACGGGGTCCCGGGTGGCCAGGGCATAGGCATAGAGGTCCAGGGCCGTCCGGAAAGAGGGGTCCTGGGGGAGGAGGATGGCAAAGAGGTGCCCGCAGTAGCTCTGCAGCCGCTTGGCCCCGGAGGCAGAGGCGAGCTTGTGCAAGCATTTCACTGACGACAGAGAGACGTCGATCCTCCGGGAGTAGAGGTACCTGCGGGGAGACAAGGGCTGATGCCTGGAGATACTCCTGCCCCGCAGGACAACAGGTGTGCCCTGGTGCACGTGTGCTATTGACCGCTGACACCCGCGGTGCTATTTCAAGGGGCATTCAGAGCCCCCTGATTTATCTCCTGGGTCAACGCACATTCCAAGCTCCCGTTTGCTTAGAGCCAGGTGTGGGCGGATCCCAGGCTCTTTGAGGATGTTGCTTCATCCTCATCCATGAGGGAGGTGGTCCCACCACCTCCTCCACCATCACCATCGTCCTCACGGGCCGGACCCTGGGTGCCAGGGCCTGCCGGCCATCCCGGGCATCAGCGTTGCCCTGCCCTTCCCTTCCCACCGTCACGCACCTGACCAGACCCCTTCGGGCCCCCACTGGGTGCCCTTGGGCACCCCTCTGACTCCAGCACCTGTCTGGTGTTCCCGTGACATAGGCATCGCCGCTGGCCACCTGCTATCTGCCTTCCCCACCAGCCGTGAGCCCCACGGGCGGCACCCAGTCTGTGCCATCTGCCATGTAACTCAGTGAGCCACCAGGAAGCCCTTTGCTGCATGAAGACGCGTGAGGAGGGAGCCTGCTGGGAGGGGAAACGATAGGCTGTGGCTGCTGTCTCCTGGGACATGGTGAGTGGGGTCCTGCTTTGGGAAGAGCCAAACTCTCCCCATGGCTTCTCTCGAACGCTGAGCCTTCCAGGGAGCAGCGGACTTGGTGGCTACCCTGTCACCTGAACATGGAGCTGGGAGCGCCCAGAGCAGAGCTGGGACCCCACAGTGTCCAGTGCCGGTGGCAGAGGTGGGCCCGCCCTCCTCCCGCCCTCTCTGCCCTCGTGCACTCAACACATCACGTGATCCTGCTGCTGACCGTGAACTCTGGGGCAAAAAAGGGCATCTGCACCCTCTGGCCCGTCGCCCATAGCTGGGTATCTGCCTGGTGGTGGCCTGAGCCCAGGAACCTCCGCCCTGGGCAGCACCCGGACAGCGGATGGGGCACTGCCTCTCTCACAGGCAAGGGGTGCCACCGAGGGCCCCGCAGATGGCCATTGACAAAGGGAGCAAGGAAACCGCAGAATGTTTCTGTCACCACCTCTTAATCTCGCTTTGGGGCCAGAGAGGGATGGTTGCCAGCCGCTGGGAGCTGTGCAGCTCCCACCCGGTGACGCCCCAGCCGGCTGGCTCTCCCCGGTCTGGGCACACTGGCCACCCTCAGCTTCAGGCGGGCACCCGAGTGGCTGGGGACAGGGGGTCGCAATCAGCCCTTTGGCCCTGCCCCACCATCAGGGAAGAAAACATCCTGAAAGGTAGAAAAAAGACCAAAGGCCCTGGGGTGTTAGTGACCCCCCAGAGACCCCAGAAACTGGTGAGAAGCCGGATTACTGACAGAAGGCTCTGAACAGCAGGTGCCGTGTGGGGACCACTGGGCAGAGGGAAGGGGAGCGTGCGGGGCAGCCGCAGTGAGCAGGGGTCTTCTGAGGCTTTCTGGGGCCTGGACGGGGCTCACTGCAGCCTCTCTGCCTTAGGGGAGGGAGAGAGACAGGGGCAGAGAGAAAGGAAGAGAGAGAGAGGGAGGGAGAGACAGAGACAGAGAGAGACACAGGGAGACAGAGAGACAGAATGAGACAGGGAGAGAGAGCCGGAGCACATGGCCAGACAGTCCAGAAAATCACTGAACTCTGACCAAGGGCGGTGACTCCAGCTGGGGCTGGGAAGCTGGGGATAGGCGCAAACACATTACAGATATCAGTCCCGCTACGAGGGGCACAGGATGGCTGCCAAGTTCTTATATTGTCCTTGGCTGAAAAGAAACCACTTTAATCTGTTTTAACTGCCATTTGTTGTTTTCTCTTAAATGTCACTTTCAGCTACCTACAGCTTTGGGTCACGAGAGAGAACAGCTTTCACAGACGTGGTTCTTTTTTCAAATCGATGCTCTCAGAACACCAGCCCCCCGGGAGGGCCCTCGGGTGGGGACAGAGTGGCCCCCAGCAGGGTGGTCTGGGGGGAAGGGGCCGCCCCTCGGGGCCCATTCTCATCTGGGAGACGGGCTCCTGAGCGTGGCCGGCCCGCTGGTTAGACCCGAGGACTGGGCTGCCCCGCCTGAGGGCTTCCCCCCACTTTTCTCCAGCAACAGATTCGGATTTGGGTTTTTTAAAAAAATTTTCGAGTGAGCAGATCAGTCAGGTGAGAAGAGGGAGAATCCTTTGATGGTTGTTTCCTGGATGCTTATGACACCTGAGAGACAGGGGTGTGCGTGCGTGTGTGTGCGCGTGTGTGCGTGTGTGTGTGCGTGTGTGCTGGCCCATCTCTCACAACCCCTGCAGAAAGAATGCATAAGAATGTGCGTGTGAATGTGAGGATGCGTGGCTGTGAAGGCAAATGTGTGAGTGTGTGTGCACACAAGTGTGAACAAGTGTGTTCACCCAAGCATGGCTGCTGTCGGTGCCTCATCCCTCATCCCTGCGGTTTGCCTTGGAGGGGATGCTGCCCAGTCCCTAGCCCCCGGCCCCGAGGACACTCACTTGATAAAGTCTCTGACGACAGGCACACACTCGGTATCCACCTCCATGGTGACCCTGCTGCTCGGCTCCTTCCACAGGCCGTGTGCCTCGGGGTTGGTGGACAGGATCAGCTTGTGGGCACAGATGCCCAGCTCATCCTCCTCCTTCGTCTTCACCCTGATGAACAGGTCACAGCCCTTTTGGCTCTCAAAGATCTGCTCTAGAGCTGCGGGGAGCTCGCTGGACAGGTCGAAGGTGTGGATGCCTCTGGTTTCTAAGAGGTATAAGGGAGCGTGCCGTGTTAGGAGGGGCCCTGGCACTTGCTTCCTTTGTGACCTGAAAACACTTTTGCTTCCTGGAGTCAGTTTCTTCCCTTAAATCGTGGCCCCGCTCCTGCCTTATCCACTCAGAAAGGCTCCTGGGGAGGCAAGGAAAGAACAGCCCTGGAAGACAGGGTGCTGTTGCCCTCTGTGGCCCAGAGCCCCCGCTCCATCAAACACCCCTACTTAGCTCATCTGCCTCCCCCAGATTCAGACAGCACATCCAGGTGGGTGTTTTGGAGGCGCTGACTTCCAGAGCCTGGGGCCCCATCCCAATCAACCACTCACCCAGATATGACCTTTTAAAACCCAAACCTCCTGCCTGGTTTGGTCTGAAGAGGGAGGGTCTCATGGCAACCCTATTTAGAGTTTTGAGGTTCTCAGCAGCCTCCTTCAGGGGACCGAGGCCTAGAGAAGCTACTTGAAGCCCCCAGGGTGGTTTGGGGGTGACGCACTGCCTCTCCTGGCCCCTCCCAAAGCTTAGCAGGGAATTAAATTCCATCTGTTTTTTCTTTGCCACAAACAGGTTTGAATCAATTCTGACAATTAAACCAGGTGGGTTCAGCCCCCCCATTCCTCCCTGCACCCCAAACTCTCCTTTACTCTCACCCCGGGGCTCCCCACCAGGCCAGGGCTGCTTCCTGCCTTGCACCCCGGCCCCACGGCCCAGGTGTGTCTCCTGCACGTGCCCCGCGCTCCCTGTGCGAGTCGGGGGGGAAGGAGGAGTGGTCACGAGAGACGAGATAAAACCGGGACCCGAGGACTCAAAACTGCGGGGCAGCCTTGGTCCCTTTAGAACGTCGGATGGCACTAGGGAGAGGGCAGGGCTGGGGCTGTTTGCAATCAGGCCTTTCTGCCCCCAAGAAATGTCTAAAGCACGTTCAGCACGCTGTCTAAGGCCGGTTCGGGGGTGTGCTGTAATATGTTTTGGAATGCGAACTAGCAGAAACGAAAGGCTGGCGTTTCGAGAGATAAGGCTGCAGCGTGTAGACACGGGGTGCACAGGCACCTCGTGTTAATGTGCTTCACAGATGCCGCGTTTCTCTGAAACTGAAAGTTCTGGCAACTGTGCCTTGAGCTACACCATTTTTTTTTTCCCAACGGCATTTGCTCACTTTGCGTCTCTGTGTCACATTTTGGTAATTCTCAGTCACCTTTGATGTTACTATTGGAAAAAGATTATGACTTGTTGAAGGCTCAGATGGTGGTTAGCATTTTCTAGCAATAAAGTATTGTTTAATTAAGGTATGTACATTATTCTTTTAAAAATTAAGGTGTGTAGAGTGTTTTTTTTTTCATCGATAGCTTTTCTGGTTCACTGATTTTATGCCATCGATCTATTATATTTAGAACTGGCTAGTCTTTAAATTTGTTCTCTACAAAAAAAAAGAGAGAAAATATGCATATTTATTTTATCTGAAACTCTTCAGCTTCAATCCTTTCTTAATGCGACAAGGCCTTGCCCCTGTACAGCTGAGCACGGGTGTCAGTCTCCCCGCACCTCCCCCCATCACAGGGAGGGGGCGCTGCTGGGCCAGGAGCCTGCACCCGGTGACAGCTGCTTTCTCTCTCGCAGGAGTGACCTAGAACTCTGGACTAGGGTCAGAAAATCTTTGCTCCAGTTCTAGCTCTGCCTCCAACTAAGTGTGCTTGCTTATTTATTTAATTGAAACATAGTTGGTTTACAATGTATTAATTTCAGGTGTACAACATAGTGATTCAATATTTTAGTGTGTACATTGTTTCTTTAGACATAATACTATTGCACACTCAGTAGACTACGGTATAGTGTAAACATAACTTTTACAGGCACTGGGAAACTCAAAAATTCCTGTGACTCGCTTTACTGTGATACTCGCTTTCAGTGGTTTGGAACCGAACCTGAGATATCTCCGAGGTGTGCCTGTATTTGGAATGTGGCTCATTGCCCGAGAATCGGGTTAAATGGAGCATTTCTGAGCGGCTCCGGTCGGGGCGGTGGGCGGGGGGAGGCAGTAAGGAAGTGGGGATCTGTTGCTGTGAGGTGGTGGGAACTGGGCCTTTCCCGCCCCTCCTGGAAAGCAGGCACCACCTGCAAACATTTGCACGGGGAGGTGTGTGATCCGCGTGGAGGGGTGGGGAGCCGGCGTGACCACCATCCCTGGGATCCAGGGCTCGGGCCTCCGTGGCAGCTCTTGGGCGGGGGGGACAGGGAGGGCCCTGGGGCTCAGGATGGGGCACGCCCCCCCGCCCCCGCTCACCGTTGGTGCAGATCACGCCGGCGTCCTTGTCATGTCTGCAGTTGCTCTTCATCCAGCCCAGGGATGTGCAGTTGGCCAGCGAGGGCTCTGTCCCTGTGCACTGCACCTCGTCCAGCATGACAGGGCCCCTTCCTGGTGGCATAGCAAGGACGACAGAGCCTGGAGGGGGAGCTGGGGCTCTCGGGGCTCTTGTAACGTCATACCATGAACTAGCTTTGCTCCCACAAGGTCTGTCTGCCTCGTAGATATCAAATTATTATACCGTAATTTATGCGTCTACCCGTCTCTGAATATTTGGATGATTTCCCTTTTTTGAATCACAGGCACCGCACACAGACACACAGACTTTTCTTTTGGGGGGAAACTGTTTCAAGAAGGTAAATCCCGGAGTGGAGCCACTGGGCTGGAGGACACGGCCGCCAGCGCTCAGCCAGCGTGGGGCTTCGGCCCCTTTGAAACCTCTGCCAGCACTGAGCTGGCGGGAACGCCATTTGCCCGCCTTAGGTACGATCCCTTCCCGGGCCTGGTTACTTAGCAGCGCGTCCAGCTTTGGAGGACCTGGGGAACCGCAGGTTACCTGGCCCGAAGGTGGCTCTGCCTAGAGCCTCGGTGGCATTCTTGAAGCCCAGGGCTCGGCAGACAACGCTGGCATCTGTCAGGTCCCACAGGTTGTCACACACCGTCCCCCACTGGCCGCTGTAGTAGATCTCCACGCGGCCCTCGTTGGCGGTGTCCCCGTCAGCCAGCCGCATGTCACCGTCTTTCACACCTGCAAGCTCCCGAGGGAGAGCAGAGGTCAGCAAGGATGAAAGCCGTGTGCTGGGCCTCCAACCCAGGGCAGCAGCATGGCCGCCCCACCCTCCTCGGGGGTCATGTGCTTTCACGGGGGCACCCCCACTAGGGGGTGACCCCTGGATCGTTAGCTTTGAAGACCCCATCCATCCTCGAGGGGATCACCCCCCGGGGAGGAGTGGAAAGTACACATAGACCGCCCCCCATAAACACAGTGAGGGTAGACGCCACCTTTCTTGTCTCTGAGGTCTGAACCCTTCATTGATAGAGGAGGGTCAGAGGGGCGCCCAGTGCCACCTGAGAGTAGGGTGGCAGGACCCCAAGGAAAGAATGGGGCATGGGGCGGGGGCCCACACTGACCCCACTGGGGGTGTCTGGGGCATGGGGTGCAGCCCGGGCACCACAGCGAGGACTGCTGGAAGGGGCGTGCGGGAACGCCAGGGGCAAGCAGGCCCAGGGCGCCCCGGAACTCAGGCAGAGTGTGCCAGGCAAGGAGAGGAAGCGGGGTCCTGGCCCTACACCTGTTCCTCTGGGACTCGGCCCGCTGACCTCCCCTGCCCAGCCTCACCTCAGCCCCCACCGGAGCCGACAGGGTCAGGCAGGAGCTGGGCGCTGTGTCAAAGGGCACTTCTCAGATGGGGGAGCAACAGGCCTCTGTGGGGTCACCAGGATGAGGAAGGGCCTCGAAGTGTGAAGGGTGAGGACAGCCGTCCAGGACTCTGGAAGTCTGACTGTGTCCAAAGGGCACTGGCCTCGGGTCCCCCAGGGTTTGGCCAATCTGTGGGCCCCTCCTGCCGGGTCCCTCTGGTTCCCACCGGGTGAAATGGTGACTCCCTTGGCATCCCCCCACCGAAACATACAAGCCTTGACTTGGGACACCCGGGGCTTCAAGCAGGAGAGAAGACCTGGGCTGACTCCCGTCACCCAGGCACTGGGCAAAACATTGCCCTGACTTTCTGCAAAGAGGGGGCTGACCCCGCAGAGCAAGGGAGCAGCAGCTTCACAGATGCTGCTTTCCAAATCTCCGGGGCCCCACTCACCTTGAATCCCCGCGACCAGCAGCCACATCCACAGGAGCCGCAGGGGGGCCATGGCCTTGCCTGGGAGCCCCATGTCCTGCAGCGAAAGGAGGAAGCCGAGTGAGACGGCGGAGCTGGAAAGCCCTTGGCACCAGGGCCGGTGTGCCCACCCAGCCTTTGGACCCTGCTCACGGAGGGCGGCCGGTGGGTGCAGGGCCTGCACCTTCAGAGCCGGGAGCCTGGGGAGCGCCCGGTGGGGGCCCCTTACTTCATCTGAAGGTGGTCCTCCGAGGACGAGGAAGACCTGCCCAGAGGAAGGTGGGGGGGTCTCTGGGCAGCGAGAACAGTGGGAACAGGAGCCCATCTCAGAAAGCTAGGCCCTAGGCGTGGCTGTCGGGGGGATGGGTGGGGAGGGTGGGGAGGGAGAAGGCAGGGGGTGAGGGGCCCAGATTGGGAGGGCCTGGGGAGCCCTGCTCAGGATGGAGCTTTGTCTTCAGTCAATGGAGCCCTGAGGGGGTGCCCTGAGGTCTGCAGCAGACGGAGAACATTCTGTGGGTTCTGGACCAAGTGAGCCCAGGAAGGGAGGGGGCGGCAAGAGTAGGGCAGGGGGACGCAGCAGGAGGAGGCCCCAGAAATCCAGGCAGGAGTGACAGAGGGACAGCCAGCAGTGAGAGAGCTTGGGCTGGGCGCGTCGGGTGGGGAGGACAGGAGTCAGGGCTGAGGCCCAGGCCTCTGACTGTGCAGCCGGGTGTGGATGGGGAGAGGCTGCGGGGAGGGGCACAGGATGCGAGGACCTCTGAGGTCAGTGTCCCCAGGGAGCAGAGGCTCGAAGAGGCGGGGGACCACCAAGGCCACACAGCCAGCCCTGGGCAGGCAGGCAGGGGGGACCCAGGTCTCCCCACTTTTGTCTGGACTTCTTGGCTCCGTGTAATTGTCACTGCTCACTTTTCCCCTTCACCCCCATCCTGCCCCTCACTTGCCTCCCTCCCCTCCTGTCCGCACAAGGGGGCGGTCACTGCAACACCCACACTCGCCCCCGGGGCCCAGCAAGTAGGGATGTGGCCTCTCCTGCGGCTGCCCCTCAAGTCAGGGCCTGGTGACCTTGGGGTGGCGCCCCGGGCCTGCGTTAACCAGACCCCCAGGGGCTCCCAGGCACGAAGGCCTGTTAACCATCATTGAACGGCATCCCTGGGCCAGGACCGCTCACACCACCGGCTCGTGGGATCCTGACCACGAGCCTGAGAAATGTTTCGTTGACCCCACCTTACACGTGAAGGAGCTGAAGCCCAGAGGGGTAGCCGGCTCGGCTCACACAGCTGGGGAGCCGTGGGTGGTGTGTGTGTGTGGGGGGGTGCCCTCTCTTTATTACACTGACCTCAGCAGATGGCCAGGGGGCTAGGATGACCAACCGCCCAGTGCACTGGGGCCTGTCCCGGCTTTAGCACGGGAACTCCTGTGTCCTGGGACATGCCCTCGGTCCCAGGCACACGGGGATGGCTGGCCACCCTCTGCACTCCCCAGACAGTGGCAGCCACCGGCTTTGCTCATCCTGAAACAGGAACTCGAGGCCCCAGACAAATGGCCATTTAAGCACTTGGCACGTGGTATGTAAATGTCAGAGTACTTCCGGTGGCTGTGACCACCCGCTTTTGCCTGTGACTCATTTGGGAAGTGGGACAGAGTTTATGCAGACTGGAAAAAGGTGCTCTTCCTTTGGGCAGGTTTAGCGTGGGCTGAAAAGCACTGATCAGAGAGAGCACCTTGGCTGAATTCCGAGCCTGCTTGCCCCTTGGGCTGGTGTCCTTGTGTGCCGGTGAACAACTGCCCAACTGTACACAGAGACCCTTTGGACATGGGAGCCGCAGTGATGGTCCCTGGACTCAGGAGAAGCACCAGATCCCCATGTGGGTACAAGCAGGGAGGCTTGGCCACCATCAGATTACATGGTATAGAGAGAGGGACACCCACCTGAGAGCAAGAGGCACAAGCTTACCTGCCGGAGACAACTACTGATGGCTGTCCTAAAGCCTCCCACCTGCAGGATCCCTCTGCAGACCAATCTTCAACCCAGAAAACCCTTCCAGTACAGAGCGTGGTCAGGCTTGTCTCAGGAAATGCTTCTGAAAGCTCAGTCTAGTTTCGATTTCTAGAAACCACCTGACACTGTTTTCTTCTGGGGTTGGCTGCCGCCAAGGCTTCCTGCACCACCCCAATCCCCCTCGGTGCTGACTGGGGCGGTGGGGATGGCAGCGGCCCAAGGCGGCAGTCTGGCTGATTTTGTAACCAGAGCAAGGCGGCCGACAGCCACATTTCAATTTCAATACTCTTCCGAGCTGGACCGGTGCCAGGCCCCGGTGCTGGGGGAGGGGAAAGGAGGGGCAGCAGCGGACTGCGGTCAGAAGAGCAGAGGGTGGGCATGGACAGGCAGGATGTGCATCGGGGACTGTGGGCTCTTTCACCGCACAGCCTGAACCATTTCCCGGGTCTCAGGCCTGACCTGAATGTTGCACCCTGCTGGGGCGGGGGCAGAAGCTCTGGAGTGGACATAAATGGTTCTGCCCGCCTCACGCCCACTCCCTTGCCTTTCCTCTGACAGGGAGCCAGCACCTTGATTTTCCTCTGGGGAAGCACCCCCGTCTCACCCTCAGGTTGTGTGGCTCCTCTGGGGCTGACCTGAGCATGGTGGGTGGGAGACAGATGGTGTCAGGGAGGCGCCGTGATCCCAGCCGGCCCAGGGAGTCAGCTTCAGACTCCTGGAACGGGACCCTGCAGGGAGCAGGCGGCCTGGAGATGCTGATGTCCGTGGTGCCCCAGGCTGTGCCTTGAGGAAAGCCCAGCTGAGGATGCAGGTGAGGGAAGAGCTGAGAGACGGAGGAACCTCCGTCCTGATGCTACGGCTTAAGCACCTGCGTCCAGCTGGCCTGAAGTCAAGGCCAAGCCCTGGCTTCAAGGTTAAATGAGGCAATCGATCTCTTCTATTTCTCTCACTTGCATCCCAGGTTCTGGACAAGAGTTGTCCCCTTGGAATGTCCCCAGGTCTCTCTAACCCAGTGGCTGTCGACCTGGTCGGCACATGAGAATCACCCAGGAGTTTCACAAACTCCCAAGGCCCAGACCCCTTAAATCACAATCTCTGGGGTGGGGACAGGCATTGGCATTAAAGCCTTGCAGGTGGTTCCCATGTGTAGCCGGGGTTGAGAACCAGTGGGGGAGACAGAGTTTCCCTGGCAGACTTGCGTCCAAGAGAGTGAGCCCCCAGGTCAACCATTCAATGACTATTTGCCCAAGATGTGAGGTCTGAGGGGGCTACCAGCTCATCTAATCTCCTCCAAAGGAACCGTAAAGATCAGTGGGGAGAGCAGCAGAAACAAAAGTGGCAGAAGAGACAGGGGAGTTTTAACACGCCACCCAGCTGAAGGAGCCTCAGTGCTGGCTGACACAGAAACCCCAGCACTGTCGCTTCTAGTGTCCATCGGTACTTGCAGCAATAAGTGGCCAGTCTGGGTCAGGAGTGCATAGGAAGTCCTTTGGGAGGTACTGGTGGCAACGTCGAAAAACCCAAGTTGCCGAATCTTTATTCCCTGAGTCCTTTCCTGCTGGAAACTCTTTTGTGTGCAGGTGGTAAAATGTCAGACTGAGGCCCAGACATGGAATCAAAGCACGGGTGTCTGTTACCCTCCGGCTCTCAGGGTCTCTCCAGCCTTAGGACCGCAAAGGGAACGAGAACAGGAACTGAGACCATCTGCTCCAGAGAGGAGTGGCTCAGCTCTGATAAGGAGACCAACTGAAAGCCCCGACACTGTGGACAATCGGGCCAGTGGTGACAGTGTAGAGCCCGCTGCTGTAAGCAGGAAGCCACAGCCGAGACATGGTGGCGAGCGTGCTGGGGGCTGTCAGAGATCAGAGCCCTTAGACATTCTTTGTGCCTCCTCTCCCGCACCCCTCCCCCCCCGCCCCCACCAAACACGGAACGCTGCCTGTAATACTAACCTCGAGGTAGCCGGCACTGCAGTCAACTTTTGACAGGACCCATTCAATACTCCCAACCTCTACAGGGAGTAGCTGCTCTTATTAACTCTTTAATAGATGAGAAAACGGAAGTGCAGAGAGGGGAAACCCAACCAGTTACACAGCTGGGAGCGGGAGAGCTGGGATTCCAACCCACACTTTTCCTTCTTTTTTAAAAAATTGGCTTGAGGGACTTCCCTGTTGGTGCAGTGGTTGGGAGTCCCCCTGCCAACGCAGGCAACACGGGTTCGTTCGGTCCCTGGTCCGGGAGGATCCCCCATGCCGCGGAGCAGCTGGGCCCGTGCGCCACAGCTACTGGGCTTGCACTCTGGAGCCCGTGAGCCACAACTACTGAGACTGCGTGCTGAGGCTGCTGAAGCCCGCGCGCCTGGAGCCTGTGCTCCGCGGCGAGAGGGGCCGCCGCAATGAGAGGCCCGTGCACCGCAGCGAGGAGTAGCCCCCTCTGGCCGCAACTAGAGAAGCCCGCACACAGCAACGAAGACCCAACGCAGCCAGAAATAAATAAATAAATTTATAGAAAAAAGATTGGCTTGAGATCTAATAATTTACACACAATAAAGTGCATCGATTTAATGAGTTTTGCCAAATGTATACAGATGGTAACCATGACAATCATAATATAGAAAACATTCTCATCATCCCCAAATGTTCTGTTATGCCTTTGCTGACAATCCCCTCTGCCAGCCCCCAACCCTGTCAACCGGGGATCTGCTTACTGCCACTGCAGCTCTGCGTGTTCTAGAATTTCATATAAATGGAAATACACAATATATAACCTTTAACTTAGCACATGCTTTTGAGATGTCACTGAGAATATCAGTAATTGGTTCTTTTCTCGCGAGTAGTAGCCCACTGTGTGGACAGACCTCAATCTGTTTCTGCACTTATGCATTGATGGACATTTGGGTCACTCCCAGTTTTGGACTACACTCACCTCCCACCACCACCCCCTTCTCCGAGGCTTTGCTTTCTGCAGTTTCAGTTATCCGTGGTAAACTGCAGTCCAAAAATATTACATGAAAAATTCCAGAAATTAACAATTCGTGAGTTTTAAATTGTGCACTGTTCTGAGTAGCGTGATGAAATCTTGCGCCGTCCCACCTGGGATGTGCATCATCCCTTCATCCAGCGTATCCCACCTGTTAGTCAGTTAGTAGCCGTTGTCGTTATCAGATCGACCGTCCAGATATCACAGTGCTTGTGTTCAAGCAACTCTTATATTACTTAATAATGGTTCCAAAGCACAAGAGTAGTAGGCTGGCAGCTCGGATATTCTCTTACGGTGCCTAATTTATAAATTAAACTTTATCATAGGTAGGTATGTATAGGAAAAGACAGTGTATATGGGGTTTGATACTATCCACAGTCTCAGGCATCCACTGGGGTGTTGGAGAGTATCCCCTGTGGATAAAGGCGGGACTACTGTATTACAAATAAAGCTGTTAGGAACATTTGGAGACAAGTCTTTGTGTGAACATAAGTTTTTATTTCTTTTGTGTAGGGATAAGATTACTGGGTCATATGGTAGGTGTATGTTTAACTTTTTAAGAAACTGTCAAACTGTTTTCCAAAGTGGCTGAACCATTTTGCAACCCTACCAGCAATTTCTATGATGGTTCCGGTAGCTTTAAATCCTTACCACTACTTGGTATTGCCAGTCTTTTCAGTTTTATCCATTCTGGTGGGTGTGTAGTGGAATCTTACTGTGGTTTTAATGACTTATGATGTACAGCATCTTTTCACGCGCTTATTTGTCATTTATGCCTCCTCTTTGGTGAGGTGAAGTGTCTATTTAGATCTTAAACACATTTTAAGTTGGGTTGTCTTATCACTGAGTCGTATAAATTCTTTATATATTCTGGCTACGAGTCCTTTAGCGGATACACGACTTGCAAATTGTTTGGAATGAAAAAACTTGCCTTTTCATTTCCTTAACGGTGTCTTCTGAAAAGCAAAGATTTTGAGTTTGGGAAAAGCTCAATTTTCCATACTTTTGGTGTCACATCTAAGAAATCTTTGCTTAACCTAAACTCACAAAGATTTTCTACTGCACAGAAATTTATAGAATTTTGTAGTTTTAGCTCTTATATTTAGGTCTATTATCTAACGTGAGTTAATTTTGTGTATGGCGGGAGATGAGGGTTTCAGTCATTTATTTCCATATCGAATAGAGTTGTCCCACCACTACTTATGGAAAGACAATCTTTTTCCCACTGAATCACCCTGGCACCTTTGTCAAAAATCAATTGACCACACACATATGGGTTTATTTCTGGACTCTCTTCTGTTCGCCTGACTTTATATATCTATTCCTCTTATGGCACTAATACATTTTGATGACTTACAGCCTTACATTAAGGCTCGAAGTCAGATAGTATCAGTCCTTCAACTTTGTTTCCCTTCCTCAAAATTTGAGTCTTTCCACCCGTGAAGACAGCATATTCTTTGATTTATTTGGGTCTTCTTTGATATCTTTCATCAGTGTTTTATAGTTTCAGCATATAGATCTTGCACATATTTTGTTAGATTTATATCTAACTATTTCATGTTTTCCGGTGCTATTATAAATGACGCTGTTTTAAAAATTTTCCACTTCCAACTGCTCACTGCAGCTGCACAGAAACAAAATTAATTTCTGTATTTGAACTGTGTATCCTTCAGCACTGCTATACTCAGCTGTTAGTTCTTTTTTGAAGAGTCCTTAGGGTTTTCCTATCTAGTTGTTCTTGTCCTTGGTGAATAGAGACGGTTTTACTTTTTCTTTTCCAATCTAAAGACTTTTCTTTTTCTTGCCTAATTGCACTGTCTGGGACCTCGCATAGGACAGCGGGTGAATGAAAGTAATGAGCACAATGGCGGTTCCCTGGTTTGATCACTGAGCTGTGGTTATGTGAGAGGCTGTCACTGGACAAAACTACATGAAGGGAACACAGCAACACCATTCTAGTTTGGCACCTTCTTTGTGGTTTAAAATGACTTTAAAATAAAAAGTGGTGGGGGAAAAAGTGGTGAAAGCTTTCTTGCCTTGTTCCCAGCCTTCGAAGGAAAGTCTCTCACCATGAAGTATGATGTTAGCTGCAGGTTTTTCACAGATGACATTTACCAGCTTAAAGAAGTTCCTTTTATTTCTAGTTTGCTAAGGGTTTCTTTGCTTATTTGTTTGTTTTTGTTTTTGTTTTTGTTGTTTTTGCGGTACGCGGGCCTCTCACTGCTGTGGCCTCTCCCGCTGCGGAGCACAGGCTCCGGACGTGCAGGCTCAGCAGCCATGGCTCACGGGCCCAGCCGCTCCGCGGCATGTGGGATCTTCCCGGACCAGGGCACGAACCCGTGTCCCCTGCATCGGCAGGTGGATTCTCAACCACTGAGCCGCCAGGGAAGCCCGGCTTATTTGTTTTAAAATCGTGAACGGGTACTGGATTTTGTCAAATGTTTTTTCTGTATCTTTTGAGATTATCATACGTTTTTTCCTTTTTCGTCTGTTAATATGGTGAATTATGTGGATTTTAGAATATTAAACCAACCTTGCATTCCAGGAATAAATCACACTTTGTCATGAAGTATTCTCATTTTTGTATGATGCTGTGTTCAACTGGCTAAATATCTGCCCAGGATTTTTGGCTCTATGTTCATGAGCGACACTGGTCTATACTTTCTTTTCTCATATTTGTCTGGTTTTGGTATCAGGGTAATGGTGCCCTCACAGAATGAGTTGGGAAGTGTTCCCAGTTCCCAAAATCATGGAAGATTTTGTGTTGGCTCGTTATGATTTCTTCCTTAAATGTCTGGCGCAATTTATCAGTAAAGCCAGTTGCCCTTGGAATTTTCTTTGTGTGAAGGTATTTTATTTCCACTTTACCCAAATCTTTTAACAATTTTATTAAGGTATAATTTACCTGGAAATTTACCAGTTTAAAGTGCACAAGAAGACAGGGTTCACATTTGTAAAGAAACTAAGCTCATTTTCTTTCACCCAGTTCTGAGACGACTTCGGGAAATTTCTTTTTGCTAGTGACACTCAGGCGTGAGTGGCCGGCAGGCACGAGTCACTGCGAGTCCAGGGTACAGAGGTTACTTAAAGACACAGTCAAGAGCCGATTTTCCGTGCCTTCCTCATCCGTGTGCAGCTCTCCATCCTGTTCCCACTCAGCCCCATGCACTCTGGCTCCCCCCGCCGACCCCCCGGAACTGTTCTCACAAGGATCGCCAAGAACACCACGTCTTCCTTGTTGCTCGGCCCGTGGACACGCTCAACCTTCTTAACTTGACCTCCTGCAGAGTCTGACAGAAGGGACGAAGCAGGATGGGCACGCTGCCACTTGACCCCACGCTCCCCTGGTGTCCTGCACCAGTGCAGGTCTCCCTTCCTCACTAGTCCCTTCATTCCGTGCGCCTGAGGCTTCTTCTTAGGGCCCCGCGTGTCCTGCAGAACGATCTCATTCTTTCCTACAGACTCATCAGACTCCCTAGTGACACCTGGACCAGTCTAGACCTCTCGCCGGGGCCCACCTCACTACCAGTCTTCCAGCACCTCCAACAAAATGGGTGAGCGGCTGCTAAGGAAGAGTCAGGTGATTTTCTACTCCCCTCTGTGAATAGATTCACTTACTGTTCACGACAGCTCTGTCATGTAGCTCCATTATCATCGTCCTTTCACAGTGCAGGAAGTCAAAGGACAGAGATGTTAGATGATCTACCCACAGTCATACCGCTGGGAAGTGTCAGAGCCAGGACTGGAACCCAGGAGTGACTCAGAGCCTATATATTGTTTCTTTAGGTAAGAAGTGGATTTATTCAGAGAGAAACACACTCCACAGACAGAGTGTGGGCCATTTCAGGTGAGAGTAGGCTCAGAGCCTATATTCTTTTTTTGTTTTTTTAGTATTTATTTATTCATTTCTTTGGCTGTGCTGGGTCTTAGTTGCGGCACGAGGCATCTTTGTTGCTGCGTGCAGGATCTTAGTTGCGTCATGTGGGATCTAGTTCCCTGACCAGGGATCGAACCTGGGCCCCCTGCATTGGGAGCATAAATTCTTAAGCACTGGACCACCGGGGAAGTCCCAGAGCCTATACTCTTAACCACTCCGACCAAAAGAGCATCTTCAGACTTGGGGAAAGGTTGGACTGGATGATTCAGTTTCCAAAAAGTCTCCTCGACTGCAAAGGTCCATGGGTCCCTATCCTGTGAACTCCCACAGCACATCAGCCGTCCTGTGTCAAGAAGGCTTCTGGCTTGTTCCTTGCCAGGAACCCCTCTTCACCCCGACAGGGAGCGCACCCTTCACTGAGCCCCTGTGTGAATCAGCTCTCATATCCGCTGGGGCAGCGCCAAAAGACAACACAGACCAGGAGACAAAGAGGATACACTTTATTGTTTCCAAAACAATGGCTCCAGTAGGAAGGAACACAATCATTATGCTTACAGCAGCGACTACAGGGGGGAAAGGCTAGCTTTAAAATATTTGAAAATCACTGTGTGAAAATGGTGCTTCTGGGCACCTGAGTCTTGGATCTCAACTCAGTGACTGTCCCCAGTCCTCCAATCTTCCTAATTCCATCTTTGTATTTTTAATATCACACAGCCCTGATGTCATTCATGGATGTTTATCAAGGAGGTGTGTCAGAGAGCCCAGCTGGGCAAAGTCAGAAAAGACTTGGGCCTTCAGACTGTGTCCAGTGGGAGCTGAGTTCCAGAGAAACATGTCACGTTCAAAGGTTTGTTTTCTGTTCTTTTGCTGTTCGTTTTACAGTAGAAGAAACAGACAACCGGCACAAGAATGAGGGATCCTTCCTGGGTTCCCTCCAAGCATCTGTATTAAAGTTTCAAAGCGGGAAAAGTCTGCGAGACAGGGGGTCCACACAGTAGCAGCCAGAGCCTGAAACACAGCCCTTCCCAGCCATCACGAACCCTATATTCTCCTGAGGGGGGAGGTAGCTTCTGGGCGAGGGGGCGCCGTGGGCTGATGGCAACGGCCCTTCTAGGCTCTGGTCCCGGCTGACCTCTGTCCCAAACCCTCCGCCTTTACCCTGGAGGGTGGAGAGGAGGCCACAGGTACTGAGACACACCAAGGTTTCTGTGAAGAGTTTCCAGGAAGAAGAGGCTGAGGAGAAATAAAAGGCTAGGAAAGAAACCACAGGGCCAGGCAGGCCTCGTCCACAGCCTCCAGGGTAAGGGAGCCCCAGTGCCTGGGGCAGGGTGTAGGCTCGCCAGAACCCAGGGCCCCACTTGACTCAGGAAATACAAATTCAAGTCATTCACGGAAGTCTTCCAAGGAATGGCAATTCCTGATAATTGCTAGAAAACAGCAATGTATCCTTATCCTTATCTTTGTATCCTTTGACCAAGAACTTAGAAATGGTTGAAAACTTGCCTGACCAACTGTAACTGCTTGATTACCATTTCCTTCACTGCTGGGAATGAATTTGTTAACTACAAGACTTTGTTCTGATAAGATTTGCCAATTCCATTTTAAACGAAAGGAAATTACTTTAATTAATATAAGTTAATAATAAAACTTCAAAGTGCTACACAGCCGCAGAATTTTCCTGAAGGCAGAAAACGGGGTCGGTCATTTGAATGGAGAAGTTTGATGGGGGGGCAGATGGTGGGCCTGCGTCCCCTCTTGCACTTTGGGCACCTGCGGCGTTCCCAGAGGCCTGCCCTCGCTCTCACAGCCCTGTGATGTCCTGTAGCGTAAACAGGTCCTTTTCCAGGGGTCTGGAGGGGTGGATTTAATGCCCGGGGCTCACGAGGAAGGAAGAGAAGGGGGCAGCCCAGGAGCACCTAACTGGCAGGCCTGCTTCAGACTCACTGCTGTGTTCCCAGAGGGGGCACAGTGCTTGACACACAGCAGGAGCTCAAGAAATATTTATTGAACAAAAGAAGAAATGGAGAGAAAAGAAAGGTAGGTCAGACGGAAGAAAGGGCTGAATCAGAGGATGGGCCCCAAATTAAGATGCCTGCAATGACTAGCTTATACCACCAGATGGCAGTGCAGGGAAATGTCCGGCCTGCAGTCCCAGGACCCCCACCCCTTCCCCTCTGAGAAGCCACATCTCAGGCTGGGACTGAGCTCCCAATTCTGGAAATCTCTAAACCAGGCACACACCTCAGAGTTCCGAGGAAAAAATAAAAAAGCAAAACTAAACATCACATAAAAGTGCAGTCCTTGGGTTTTTATAAAATTTTGAGTCCTGACGTAGCTTAAAACCGTCCACCCCCCAGCCTTGCTCATCGTCTTGATTTTTCCCAGCTTAAATGAACTCTATGCCCTCGTACTTCACACTTCCGATCTTGGTCTCGGGCAGGAGGAAGCGTCCGTCGAGCGTGAAGGCCATGATATAGGTGGCGATCTGGCCGCCGTCCTCCTCGGACTTGAGGGCCACGATGATCTGGTCATCGGTGTTGGGGATGAACTTGAAGGAGGAGAAGCCGTGCGTGGGGACCACCTCCCCCACGTGGCGGACGGAGATGTCGCCGAAGTCCTGCGCGGCACTCAGCAGCAGGTTGGTGCCCCTGCGCTCGTCATCCTCCTCGCCGTAGCGCTCGTGGCTGGCGCGGCGCGGCAGGAAGAACCAGCGCTGCAGCGTGTCGCTCCAGCAGGCGGACTCGTGGATGAGGTAGCCTGGGGACACACAGACCGGTCACCGTCCGCCCTCCGCAGAGCCAGGGCGGCCTCGCCCCTGCACACAGACCCGCGAGCGGCCCGGCGCCGCGTCACCGTCATCTTTTCTTTAGGTTCCCGTGTGCTTTTGCTCCCACCTGTCCAGAGTGACTGAGCCCGGGACAGCAGCACAGAGCCCGCGGGGCCGCGCTGAGTCTCTGCTGCGCCACTCTCTGGCCACCCTTCCTCGCCGGCTTCCCCAGCGCTGCAGAGTAGCCGTGGCTACGAGGTCTGTCTGTATTTCGCCTCCTTGGTGCTACTCAAGTGGCGCAAAGGAGAGCGCCAGGGGAAGAGGCACGAGGAACACTCAGGTCCGATCTGTGAAGATGGATCAGGGCGGGTGGGGAGAGGCTGCCTCGAAGCAGGAAAGTACAGGAAGTGAGCCTATCTGGGTGTGAAGCCATGTCCTCAGTCACATGCCCCAGGCCTAGGGGTGACCAGGCTGCTCTAAGCACCACCATCCCCACTACAAACCATGACTCTTGGAAACAAGGATGAAGCAGCAAAGCTCTGTGCACCTGCTCCCACCACGTCAGATGCGAGGCCTGACCCCAGGGTGGCGGCCGGGAGGACGCTGTAGACAGGGCTGCCGGGCCGTCTGTCTCGGTGAATCGGGGTGAGAGAAAAAATGTCTCATTGGCCCCTGAACCCAGTGGCCTGGTGGGAGCAACCGTCAGAGACAGCCGAATCGCCAAATAAGCAAGAAGCGAAGCCCATGCTCGGCAAGCAACACGTGGAGCCCGCATGCTCGCAGCCACCCGTCTGCGCAGCGCCTGCTCGCGGGCCTGGCTCTCACCTGGTGGCCGGATCCCAGCAGCAGCCCGCAGGGCGTTGTAGCTGGACACCCAGTTCTCGTGGTCCACGCTGCCCCTGCAGCCCACCACCTTCACCCACTCCGGGTTCTCGTTCAGCACCTCCCCCGTGGCGGTGGTCCATTCCTTGCCCAGGCCGCCCACATACAGATGCTCGTCCTTCACAGCCAGCCACTCGGCTTTGAAGCCTGGGGACAGGGAGACAGGGGGTGGGCCTGAGGCGACGGCCAGCCCTCTGCTGGCCTGGCTCCTTGTGTCTGGTCAGGCAAGAGCAGAGAGCCCTCTGAGTCCGCAGCCTTGGGTGTCAGAGGTCCCTCAGGGCGGCCACAAGAGAGCAGAGGCCAGGCCAGCCTGCTGGGAGCTCCACCCCAGAGGGTAGGTGGTTGGGATCCTCTCCTTAGTGCTGACCCCACGGCGTTAACGGGGCGCAGAGAGGTGCCACCTCTGCCTGCTGCCTCCCCCTTCTCTCTCCCGGCCCTCCGGAGCCCCCGCATCTTCCTCCCAAACTCACCCCAGAAACCCTGCTGGGACCACCCGCCTCACAACCCAGGTGAACCCTCCTGCGCCCTGCACAGCCAGAAAGGCCCACACTCCACTCACAAATCTCCGTGGACCCCAAGCTCCCTGTTTCTCGCGCTGTCAGCCCCGACTCAGACTACGCCCAACCCTAGGAAAGTGGAGGGAAGTGACAGTCACACAGAACGCGCCTGCGGTCCTTGAGGCCACACCTGACACACCCCTGAGTCAACTATGTGCCAGCGACCAGAGCTAAATGCGGCTTGGCATGGGGGCTCACAGCAGCCACGCCAAACAATGTTTGTTTCCTTAGACGGATTTACTTACCATGAGCTTAGTTCTGAAGGTTATGTGGGCGCTTTGTTCTTCTAGCGTATTCTCACCTGTTCCTACACCGTGCTCTAAATTGTGCTTGCTTCGCAAATGTTTTGCAAATTTCCTGCCAGCCCGAGGAGCTGGGGCTGCAACACTCCCTGCAAGATGCTGCTCTGCAGGTGGCTCTGGATGACGGACCACAGGGCAACCCTGAGCTCCCTTTATCCTGTTTTCCTCCCGATCCAAGGGGCAAACAGAACTACTGGATGGTGCCCTACACGCCCTGACGGCCTGAGGCAGGAAGCGGACAACAATGTTTTCAATAAAATGGTGGCTGATAGTCCTGCCAACCTGCCCAGCCTCGGGCAAACTTGGGAGAGATTTTTATCACCAGGAGAGGGGGAGGAAGAGGGGCAGGGGGAGGGCCTGGCAGCGGGCCCAGGGAGTTAACGCGATTCCTCCTTTGACCTCAGGCACCTGCTGTGGGGTTTGGCTTTCTAGAAGGTGCGGACCCACCCGAGGGCACAGGCACGCGCAGAAGTTGGTGCCAACTCTCCCGCCGCCCTGTCTGAAGGCTCTGGGCACGCAGGCTGCCTCTCGCAGCTCTCCTATCCACCTACTGGCAAACAGCAGAGCAGTGGGGCACAGCCGATGCCAGAGGTCCAGATTCCACTCAGGGGGTGGGGGGCGGTCACTGCTGCTCACACAGACATTCCTTCTGCTGGGTTTTCAGAAAGGAGACGTTTGCTTTTTAATAAAGTCTTGGTTCAAAATGAGAAAATCTGACGCCCCGGCTTTAAAGGTGAGGCACGTGGAGGGTGCAGGACACAGAAAGAGGCTGGTTCCTGGGGGCAGTGAGAGCAGCAGCGGCGGGGCCCAGCCTCCCTCCTGGAGAGGCCCCGCCTCCCCCGCAGGCCCCCGGCAGAAGCTCACGCTCCCGGACACAGCTTTGGTCCGAGGTCTCGGAGGCTTCTGCTCATGCTCTGGGGGCCGCAGGTCAGCGGCAGGGAGGAGGCTAGATCTCCCTGACGTCCCCTCCCTCTGGACCCGTGACTGCTTCACTGCACACGTGTGCAAACCAAGCCAGCTGAGGGTGACCCAGGACCTGTCCTCTAGCACCGCAACGAGCCCAAGGGACAGACGGCCCGACTGACCTTTCCCCACGGTTCCGTCGCCGTCGGACAGGATCACCCAGGGCACGGCCTTGGAGCCCTCGATCTGGTAGACGACGCCTGTCCGGTCATCCACGGAGTAGAGCTTCCCATTGAAAACAATCAGATCCGACAGCTCCATGCCCCTCCCCTTTTCCGCCAGGTGGGACTCCAGCACCTCGTGGCCTTGGTCCCACTCCACGGCCACCCTGTCCCCACTGTCTGACAGGGTCAGATAGCCCTTCTTCAGGTAACTGACCCAGGTGTTCTCCTCTTGGGCCCTTGACTCCGTGTCCAGGTCGGCAATGACAGCGATTCTGTACCGAGTCCCGCCCGGTGTCCTCTGGGGGGCTGATAGGGGGTAGGTGTCATTGTACCGGTCGGCGGATGCCTGGCCGAGCCTCCAGTTGTGGGCATTGGGCATGGGGGGCCGGCCAGGAGGAGGGCGGTGGGCGTAGAGCAGCCAGAGGACGGCGGCACCCAGGAAGGATGGCAGGATCACCCTCCAGCGGGGGCGGAAGCGGGGGTCTGCGGCCTTGGTCATGGACGCCAGCACGGGAAGGCCCCCCACGCTGATCCGGAGGGAGTGCATAGACTCATTCCATTCCAGGGGGTCGGAGGGCTGGACGGGCATCAGACTGAAGGGCAGGCGGGACCTGCAACCCAGGGGGAAAGGAGAGGTCAGCGACCTGCCAGGCACAGCGCTTCCCGCTTATGTGAGGGCACACGGTCTGAGGCCGCCTCGACCAGGGTAAACAGCACCGCCGCGACTCTGTGCCATTACTAGTTCCTTGGCTTAAATAAACCCCGACTCTAGCAGTATCTGTGTTTACTCTTATTCAGCAAGAAGAAAAGTCTTTCCAAAGCAATGTTATTCCATCTCCTCTATCCCAGCTGGCAAGACAGAAAGCTCGGTGAGAGAAGGTTCCGTGTAGAAGGTTCCGTGCTTTGCAATCTTGCGGGAGGGGCAGCACGTGCTGGGGGGTGGGGTGCGGGTCGGAGGACAGGGTAACAGAGAGAGTACAGGTCTGTATTTTAATCCAAGGTCACCTCAGCCGAGAAGCCCTCCCTGATGGCTCTGCTCCCGACGGCACCCTCCATCCCCTTCCCTGGCATCTGTCACCACCTGACGTCATGTTATAGTTATCAGTTTGTCCACCTGTGTCCCCAACTCCTAGAACACTGCACAGTGCAGACGCGTGCTCACTGAGTGAGTGAGCTGTTACTTCCTCCTGGGTTAGGTTTCTGTAACATTCAAGTATAAGTATAAAACACATGCAGTCCAAACAAAAATAGTTCTGGTTTTGGCAACCTCTGTCCCCTGGAGTCTTTCTGTTATGCAAATGGCTGAGGGACCAGAGTCTGACGGGCCCTCGCCGCCTGGAGCCCAGCGTGTCAGCTCCAAGGACAGCGTGGCTCGCCACGGCCCATTCCCTGGGCGCAGCTCGAAGCACAGCTCCAGAGCTGGTTGTAGCGGCCAGGAACAGCAGCTCTTGTCCCCGGCACAGACCACGCAGCTCAGCGAGGCCACAGTGGCACCAGGCCGGCACTGTCTCCAGGGCGGAATCAGCAGAACGCCAGCCCTCGGCCGCTCTCAGTCTCGGCCTCCAGCTGTAACTCAGTAGGTCTCAGCCTGAGAAACTTCCCTCGGGCCATGGAGCATTTCTGCCTTGGCCCCCAAAACAACCAACGGTGTGACTTTCCACGCAGCTGCCCCTCCCCCCACCAGGCAGCAGCTGGGAAGGCTGTGGGGTCTCACGGGGATCTGGCGGCTCTGTGCCACCCCCCACCCTTTGCCCCCCAAATGCAGAGCATGCAGCCCCGCTCCTAGGATGAAAAATCACGACAACAGGTCCACATGGAAACCAGGCCTTCCCCTTCCCTTGCTTTTTGGACATTCTTAGGTTTCGGCCACAGGGTCAAGTGCAGAAAAGTGACTTCTGAGGAGGAAGCAAGATGCGTGCGGCCCTGCAGCACGGCCTCGGAGCCTTCCTCTCCTTCCCTGGGCACTGGCTCCCAGCTCCCCTCCTGGGAGAGGACTCCCCCCCCCCAGGAAGCAGCCCCCCAAGTTGCCACGGAGCCACAAGCTGGTCGCTGAGGACTCCGCGGGAGAAACAGGAGTCCCAGGCCCTCCTCTGGTCGCGCCAAACCGAGGCTTCAAAAGCACAGCCAGGCCAAAGCTGCCCTGTGCCCACGTCCAGCCCAGGGTCACCAATGAGCTCTCAATTCCTGCATCTCACCTCCTAGTCAGAATTCTGCCTGGATTTCTAACATGCATTCGTTCACAAATCTTCCTCCCCACCGGAGCAGAGGTGGTGATGGAGGACGGCCACAATTGCAGTTGCCCTGGTCAAAACTTTCATCAAAACCTTGGGAGATGGAACTTTCCACCTGAACATACTTCGACAGTAAGTTACGAACCACCACCGCCTCGAAAAGCCTAGGCACAGCCCTGGTTCCCCTCCTCCGCAGGACCTGCCCCGCCAGCAGAGGCCCCAGCAATCCGGCCACCTCTCTCCTCCCCATCGGCTCGCATCTGCTCTCACGGCCCCTTCTCACCCCAACCACACAGGCCGCCCTCCAGCCCCGGCTGCCACTCCCTCCCTGACAGCCGCTTGTGCCCCGCAGCCAGCGACACCTACTACTCAAGCCAGTCCCTCTGGCCACGTCATTCCCTGCTTCGTGAGCAAACCCTCGCTACTCACACGACCCCTGCCAGCCCTCAACCCTCCCAGGCGACTGGCCACGCCAGCCTCCCTTCTGTGCCGACGCCCCAGCCGGCCCTCCCTCGTCCCCCAGACAGGGCTTGCCGTCCTCCCGCCCCGGCTCCCGGCTGTCTCGCTTTCATCTCCTCAGAAGGACTTCCCTGCCCACCCTGTGCCCGCCCACCCTCTACCCCACAGCATCCAGTGCTGAAGGAGTGAAAAATACACCCACTTCCTGAGCAGCCCCTCAGCGTCCTACCCCTGAGCCCCACCTTAGTTACACGCAAGCCCACGGCCCTGGATCAGTCCCTGATGGTCGAGCTGCCCCCTGGTCACAGAGCTGCAGGTGCAGTGGACAGTGTCTGCCAGTGAAGATGTGTTGCCATTGCGATGTGGCGTCCTCACCGCCCCCGGTCAACCCTCTCCCCGTCCCTGAGTCACTATCCTCACTGTCACCAGTGATCCTGTCCCATCTCCCGCCCACTCGCGCCCAGCAGAGAATCTGTGGCCACCGTCCAGGGGCCAGTGGAGCCCGCCGGCCCCCCAGCCCTGGTCCGGGCAGAGCGCCTCCTGCTCAGGCTCAGTGCAGCCCCGCCTGCTCTTCTGGTTCCTTCCCGCCATCTGTACTGGTCCAAATCTCCCATCCGAGTCACTGCTCCATCTCCAGATTTCACTCGCAGGTACACTGAAAGCGCTCAGTATGTTAATGGATGAAGGTGAATCCATGAATCTACGAATGAATGGAGAGCCCGCCCCCACCCTGTGACACCTCTGTTCCCCCCCACCTCACCATCCTGGAACAGCATTCACTCTCCCGCCCATGCCAGGGTCTGCCCCCTGCCCCCGGAGATGACCCACCGACAGGCCTGCTCCGGGGGCCCAGCCCCGAGATCCCAGCCCGTAGGGTGTCTTGTTGTACCTCCTGCCGGCAGGCACGGGGATGTGAGTTGTGACCTGTCTGTGGTCCTCCTCCTGCCTGATTCTTCTCAGCCCCCAAGGCTGCCTCCTTCCCTGCCACCCACCTCTTCTCCTGAATCCACACCTTCCAAGCCTGAATCTTCCCCCGGAATCCAGGCTAGGAGCCCAGCTGCCGAGCTTCCTGTGGCCGGCGCAGGTTCCCCTCAGGAATGTACTGCGGGCTGAGGGTACCCCCAGCCCTCAGGGGCCATCCTCAGTCAAAATCACTCCACATCCAGGCAGGTGCCAGGTCCCCTCACCCGTCTGTACCCCAGCTCTGGATTCCCACCCCCATGGCCTCTGCCCTGGTCCTGTCTCACCTTGGCCTTCTGATGACCCAGACCGTCCGGGTCCAACCTGAGTTCTGCCACTTACCGGCCGCATGACCTCAGATAAGTGCCCTGGCTTCTCTGGGCCTCCGTCTCTCCACACGTGGACTGTGTATGTGACGTGCTGGCTTCCCAGCGCCATGGCCGCTGGCTCAGATGCTGTAGGCCTTGGCGCTGACTGCCTGCTGCTGGCTGGCTGCTTTGTTCCTCACTTTACTAGCACCTTCGCCCACCTGCTGGGGGGGTGCGGCTTTGCAGGCAAAGCTGGCTAGGTGCCCGCACATCCCTGTAAGCACCAGGCACGGCTGCAGAGTCAGTGACCTGGACAGCCTGCAAAGTTGAGAATATCCACGCTCTTTCCCCCCCACGAACAGATCCCCAGGCTAGACCCTCCCCAATCCATCCTCCACACAACTGACATAAAGATTTTCCTAAAAAGTGAATCTTTACTAGCCCCCAACGCCTTCCTGCTAAAGGACAAGCTCTGCAGCCTGCAGGGAAAGCCTCATCGCCTTGCGTTCGCTCCCCACGCACAGTATGTTGTCTGCGATCCCACGATCCGTGTGCTGAACCCCTGCCTGGGATGCCTTCTCCACCCGGCCACACGGAACCATCTAGAAGTCCCTGGCTGTCCCATGAGAGTCATGCTTCTGCTGTCCCTTCCCCCTCCTGCCCTGCGTCTATGGTCAAGTGCCCTTCCCCCACCAGGAAGCGTCCCTCCTGCGGGGCGGGGCTGACACTGGACCCAGAGGCACCCAGGCCGAATCCCAGAACCTGTGACTGTCTCCTTCTATGGCAACAGAGACTCTGCAGATGAGAGCAAGTCAAGGGCCTTGCGATGGGGAGATTATCCAGGTGGGGCCACAAACGCAATGTGTGCTCACGGAAGGGAGACAGAGGGAGACTCGATGACTAAGAAGAGGCCCACAGCCAAGAAACGCGGGGGACCCCCAGAAATTGGAAAGCGGAGAGGACGGATTGCCCCCTGGCACCTTCAGTGGGAGCGTGGCCTTGCCCACACCATGATTTCAGCCCAGTGAAATGACATTCAGATGGACTTCTGGCCTCCAGAACTACGAGGGCACATGTGTTCTTTTCAGCCAGCAAGTTTGTGGTGATCTGTCAGGGCAGCCCTAGAAACCAACGCACCCCCGATGTGCCTGCCGCGCCTCTGTGTGAGGCCTCTCTCTGGGCAGGGGCTCTGCCATCTGTCTGGCTGCGATCCGGTCCACAGCCTCCCCACTTGACTCTGAGTCCAGGAGCGAAGGGCCTCTGCTCAGTCAGGTTGGCTCCCAAGACCTAAGGACACCTGGGGTTCGATCACCTTTTTTAAATAAACAATCATTCAACCGCTCTCAGTGACAGGAGAACTCAGGCTGCCTTCCAGAAAATCCCTTTAGCTTCACCACTGGATCAAAGCCCAACCTTGGTCTCCATCCCTCCTTTACGATCCCAAGGAATTACTTTTATTTTGTAGAAAAGAAAGTTTACAATCACACGCGTTTTCACGCCATGCCACGGTCTGCTGGTTTATCACCTAAAACTGATGGTGAGCTGCCTGTAGTGTCTTGTTGCTGGAGGTCTGGTGCCAAGCAAGAGCTTGCATTTTCATTAAAAAACCAAACCAAACCAAACCAAACCACGAGAACCAAGAGAAACGAGCCAGTGCAGGTGAGAGGTGAAATGGATAAAGCCGTTCCCAGTCGGGCCGGGCTGACACTTCTCCCCCTGCCCACGTGCCTCCAAAATGCTAAGCAGTTTAAATGTCTGCTTTAGTGTAACAAGACGTTTGTCAGTCCCACCACGTGCAGCATAATGGGCTGATTTTATATAACCCGGGAAACTGGAACCAAGTTGCTGCAGCAAAAAGTCACAGGCTCTTTGACCAGCCAGGCTCGCCTGTTCAGGGGCCCCGCAGCCAAGTCCTCTCCTGCTCAGAAACCCCAGGGCATGGCACCCCTGCTGGCTTCCTTCTCCATCACCAGCCCCACTGCAACATCCACAGAAAGAAGTCGCTGGTTGTCAAGGGGCAACAAGCATCCAGGAGGCTCGGGTCCTAATTTCCTTCCCGGTCCCCCCTCTTTAGGGTGGGTATCAAGAACGGCTCACTGACACTCATGCTTTTCCGGTTTCTGTCAAACCAAAACTTCCTTAGAAAACAGGCCTGAAACAGCCAGGGGTGGCATTGGGGTCTGTCCACTTGCCACTGGGTTCCCAGGCCCAAGGAAGGCGGTATGACCTCTTCCTGCATGTCTGTCCAGGGTGACGCCACCTCCCCACCCCAGAAGCAGGAGCCCCTCCGAGGTCTGGTTACGGTTAAGAATGAAGACGGGCTCCGACACCCCTACCTCCACGGGCCATCCTTGGGCCTTTCGCCACTGGACTTAGCAAGGCTTAGACAAAAGCAGGCGGCAACTCTGGACACAGCTGAGGGCCTCTTACTGTAGCTTCCTTTAGGAACACGGGTGTGACAGGTGGCAGGGCAAACAGGTTTAAGGACAGCTGCCAGGGCAAAACTCCTCCCCTTCAGGATCTAGGGAGGCAGGAAGCTACAGGAGGCCCCTTCTAGCTCCCTGTCGCCCAGAGTGGCGGCCACTCCTCCCAGCCTCTCACTCCTGCAGAGCAGCTGCCTTCCCTTCCCTGCCTCGGTCTCTGATCTGAACGGTCCCGGAGAGCGCAGCGGCATCCAGACAGCAGACGGGCCTCAGAGTTCCCACTCGGCTCACCGCCCAAGGGCACTTCCTGGTTAGAAAGCCAAGAGCTAATCCCGTCGACATTACTGACTCTTCAGGGCTGCAAAGTCAGAGGCCAAGGGCTTCAAAGCCGCAGGGAGACAGCATCTCAAAGGATGCGGATGATGTGTCTCAGCTCCTTGAGAATGTGACCCGATTCATGGCATCCTTCTGTTTTGGACTCGCCAAGGCTTACTATTTTGTACTTGAAAAGTCCATTTCAAATTTGGACAGGGTGGGCAGCAGAAGGAAACCAGGGAGGAAGGAAAAGGCCCAGGAGCCCAGTATGTCCTTTAGGGGCTCCTGAGGTCAGGGCGGACTCTGGGTGCTACCAAACGCTGCACCTCCCCGACTCCTCTCTCTCTGCAAACAGGCATTCACAACTGCTTACTGAATCCAGTTAACTACACTTTGAGATAACTTAGTTTTCAGCCCTCTGTCTTGTTTTGAAGTCGCTACCCAAGAGGAGTGAATTCGTTTTCTGCTGCTGCTGTAACATATCACCGCAGACTCAGCAGCTTAAACACCACAAACTTATTTTACAGTCTTGCAGGACAGAAGTCTGACGTGGGTCTCACTAAAATCAAGGGCTGTGTCCCCTCCTGAGGGGCTGGTGGAGAATCTGCTTCCTGGCCTTTTCCAGCTTCTCATGGCCGTCCACATTTCACGGCCCCCTCCTCCACCTTCAAAGCCGGCAATATTGCATCTCTCTAGCCTTCCTGCCATCATTTCCCTCTGAAGTTCTCCTGTCTCCCTCTTCTACTTTTAAAGACCCTGTGATTACACTGGGGCCACCTGAATAATCCAGGATGATTTCCCTATTTAAAGGTTGCCGGTTAACAAGCTTAATTCTATCTGCTACCTTAATCTCCCTTCATCACGTGATATATTTGTAGATTCTGGGGGGTCAGGATGTGGACACCTTGGGGGGGCATTATTCTGCCAACCACAAGGAGGGAGACAGGGAAAGAACTGCCAGCTTTTCCCAAGGGGCAGGGCCATTCACACACGGCTCTGTCTCTGGGGCAGGTGGCACAGTGTCAGGAGCATCCACAGTTTGCAGTTATCCCATCACAGTAGGGCTGCGTGAGCTTCAGCTGTATCGTTTATGTTATACTTGGAGGATTTTTAGCTAAAAGTTATCTTCCCAGTTGGAAGTGAGGTCCCAAACAAAACCACACATCATTGGGGTTGCTTCCCAGAGAGCCCACAAATATGGGGACACCATCACCCCACGATCGACCTGAATCAGGGCTTGCTCCCACAGTGGAGGTGCACCTCCAAGAACCCATCTTACCCCCCACTTTTCTCAGTGGCCAGCATCACTGGGACTCATTCAACCCTTGGGGCCCCTTGGAGCCCTTCTGGGTGGGCTCCAACCTCACCCTCACTCTCACACCGCCAGTAACCGTAGCTGTATCTGGTCTGGCCCCGTCTGCACACTGCCATCTGGAGCCCTACTCCGGCCTCATTCCCCACGACCCATTCTGCCGGCTGAGCACGAATGGAAGTAGGGCTCTGCTTCAGAACCTGGAGCTATGAGTTCCACTTAATGACTGGACTTACTACAGAGAAACAAGTAGGATTCAAAAAAAAAAAAAGTGTAGAAAAAGAGAAAACCGAACATCTTCCCAAACAGATTTCTCTATTATCAGGATTATTTTTTCCTAATTGATCACCTTGGTCTAATGAAAAGGGAAATCAACATAAAAGTCCTTAAAGATCAATATGAAAGTTTTAGATTCCCCTAATGTTGGCATTTAATAAGATCTTTCAGGGAATCTCCACAGTCCAGAGTGTTACCGGAGGGAAAAGAATAATCACTGGCTTTTTTTTTTTTTTTTTTTTTTTTTCAGTGTCCTAGGTACCATTCCACAAACATCTGAACAATAGAGAAATGACTTCCTTATCATAGTGCAGAGCCATTTCAGGACTCTGGACCTCATTCCCAGAGCAGAGATACTCTTGTTTTTGAAGGAGAAAACACTAGGGCATTGATCCACCTACCCCCCACACAGCTGCCATGAGGATGGCCACATTGCTGCCTGGGAAGTCCCGAGACTCAGATGAAACGGGAGTGTGTCTGCAGCAGCCTGCAAGTACTCACCTCAAAGGCCACATTCAGGGAGTGGGGTGGACACAGCCGCTCCTCCTGCACCCTGGGCCCCTCCTCCCTGCCTCTGTGGCTCGGGAATGCCTGGCACATGCACAGGGTGCCGTCAGACCGGCACGTAAAAAATCCCTCAAGTACCAACGGCTTAAAATCTATGACGCTGCTGTGGGCTATGAAAAAAAGGTGTGAACTACATTTGGTGAACATCTTTAGGGGGAAGATAGGAGACTTTCTGCTAACAGAAGGTATCAAACAATCAGATCATACTGTGGCACAAAGTATACAGGATTTCCTCCACCACCCTGTGACCCACCACCCTGTGACGTCACAGTGCCTTCTGTGAGCAGATGAGAAATTTGGATGAGAAAAAGAGTGAGAAGACAGAGAATCCTGTCCCAAGGCCACTGCAGTGGCCTCGTGACAGCTCCTGAACAAATGTACACTTCCCCTGAGTCCTCTCCCGAAGACACTCTCAGGATGCAGCCCCTACCAAGTGCAGAGGGAGGGGCTGGCCAGTCAGTGTGCCTCTCAGGCCGAATAGAGGGCTCATTGAGGCTGGCAGGGGGGGGCCCCCCCCCCCGCCGGGGAGACTGCTGGTTGCTCTGGGAGGTGCCCCACCATGCCCACAGGCTCAGACTGGGCCGTTCCACTGAGAGGCCTGTGGGGTGGGGCTGGAGGAGGGCCCACAGCCTAATCCAGGAAGATCTTTCTCAATCAAGCTCCTCAAAGGGAGAGTAGGGAGAGGCTGCAGAGACCCCCCGCCCCAGCTCCTGAAGGACTGCAGCACTGGCTTCCTTCTCATGGACCCCCTGTGACCCCAGGCTTTTGTCAAGTTTTGGTCCTTACACTGAAGAGCCAGCAAGATTCAGTCGACACCAGGAGATGCGCGCTCCCAAACCTACAATCTGTTGAGAACGTGGTAGGAAAGGATGTCAAGCACATACCCCGAGACAGGCAGGCAAAATGGAGCAAGAGTGCTAAGGGACACTGGTCTCCTGGGGGACACTCAGGTGCCTGGGAAAAGATGTGCCTGGCAGACAGAAGGGTGAGCGCAGGTGTAGGTGCCTGCCAAGCCTAGGGACATGAGGGCAAGGGATAGGCACCACGCGACAAGGATAGGCAAGAGGTGCCTGTCCCAGGGATGGTGCCCATCCAGGCCAGGTGGAGGCTGGGAGGAGGCCAGAGGGGAGGATGCACAGTTTGGGTGCAAAAGGAAGAAAAGTGCTGAAGGGAAGGAGAGGAAGCCCTGCTGGGGTTGGGAAGGCTGGCCTGCTGCAGGTATGACAAAGTACCAGTCAGAGAGGGGAGGGCTCCCTAACTGGTTAGGAGAGGCCCTGCATAGGTCAGAGGAGCAGCAATGAAATCACAGGGGGCAGGAGAGGGTTGTTCTCAAGGATAGTTAAGCGTCAGAAAGGGAATGCATCCTTCGGGGTCAGAGTGGGTGATGTCCCAACCTATTCAGAGCGGGGAGGTGTCCACACGTCGGGGGTTGGGGCGGGGGGGAGTCTTGCAAGTCTGAGAGGGAGGAGTCCTGCAGTCAGAAAGGGTAGGAGTCCCCCAGGTCAGAAGGGGTTGGAGTGCCGCCGTCGGACGGGATAGGTATCTCGTAAGTCAGAGTGGGGGAGGTGTCCCGCAAGTCAGAGGAAGTAAGAGTCTTACAAGTCAGAGGGAGGAGGTGTCCGCCACCGGTCGGGAGAAGAGGACAGTTTCTCAAGAGTCAGAGGGAGGCGTACCACCCCAGTCAGCGAGTCAGGGGGCAAGGGCCCCGCTCAGTCAGATGGGGAGGGATCCTGCGGGGCCGGGGTCGGGACGCGGCGGGGTCGGAGGCGGCGACGGGCGCAGGCAGCCGCGGGCAGGCCGTCACTCACCCGGTGAGGGCTGGCTCCGGGGCCCGCGGGCGGCGGGGCCTCGCTGCGGGCAGTGCCGGGACCTAGCGAGCGGCCGACTTCGGCCCGGCGTGCTCGCCCCGCCTCCGGGCAACACGCTCCCGGCAGCCTCTGCTCTGCGGCTGCGCGCCGGACGCCGAGCCGGCTGCTAGGAGTTGTAGTTTTTGCTGCTCAGCGAGCGGGTCCGGGAGGAGGAGCCGCCGGCCAGGGGATAGAACGGAGGGAGGGGCGCTGGAGTCTGCGCTGCCCACCCGCAGGGCATCTCCGCCGCGTTATTCCGGAACGTTGGCCAAGGCAAAATAGGAAGCGGGTGGGATGAAGGCTATGAGGAAGGGGTTATCATTCCTCGAGCTGAGAATACAGGACCCGTCTCCTGGAGGCAGAGAAGCGTGGGCCCCTTTCTGCCACCCTCATTCTCAGAGAGCCCCGCTCCTTGGCTCTTCTAATCGGCCACATCGGAATGTTGATCCGTTTCCAAAGCAAAGATCAGATCTACAGGCTGTACTGTCCTGGGAAGTGGAGGGTCCTGGGGATGGGGTGGAGGTTTCGCTGCCACTGGTTGGCAATCAACGAATCCTCTCCCAAATCAGGGTCTCTGATTCATCTCGTTTTGCCAGTCTTCTCCCCAGCCCCCGGGGCTGTATTAATGGAAGTGTTAAAAGGTATCCTGGCCCTTCACCGCCCCCCCCCCAAGTCCTGCAATGTGCCTATTTCAGAAATCCTGAAAAAACCTGGTAGCAGTGGCGCGTCACCCAAGAGCTTGGCTAGGAGGGTGCCTCAGTGCTCTGCAGGTCTGCACCTGATTCAGCCTTTCGGTGCCTGCAAACAGTCTCGTGTCTCCCGAGAGCTTACAGATGCACAAGGGAAAAATTCAAATTATATAAATGGTGCACAGTGAAAAATAACCCCCGGTCCCGTTCTGCATTCCCTGCCCAGAGGCAATCACTATTACTAGTTTCTTGTGGTTATTCCTAGAGGTATTTTATGACACACAAACTAATCATAAACACATATATTAAATTACCTTATAAAAAATGGAAATGTGGGCTTCCCTGGTGACACAGTGGTTGAGAGTCCGCCTGCCGATGCAGGGGACGCGGGTTCGTGCCCTGGTTTGGGAGGATCCCACATGCCGCGGAGCGGATGGGCCCGTGAGCCATGGCCGCTGAGCCTGCGCGTCCGGAGCCTGTGCCCCGCAACGGGAGAGCCCACAACAGTGAGAGGCCCACGTACCGTTAAAAAAAAAAAAAAAAAAAAGGAAATGTGCTGAACATGGTTCTGCATTTTTTTGGGGGGGGAACCTTCTTGAATCCATTTGTTCCATACACCATATATACTGTTATTCTCGTAAATTCTTCAAATCTTTTATTTATTACGTTAAAAAAAAAAAAAAAAAAAGGAAATGTGCTGAACATGGTTCTGCATTTTTTTGGGGGGGGAACCTTCTTGAATCCATTTGTTCCATACACCATATATACTGTTATTCTCGTAAATTCTTCAAATCTTTTATTTATTAAGATATCTAAATCTATATATGCCTCCCAGCTTAAGAACTAAAACCTTAGCCCTGTTATCCTGAAAGCTCTTTTGCTACTCCTCCCTCTTCCCAATTCCCTCCCACCCCAAGAGGTAATCACAATCTTGAATGTTGCGTTAATAATCATTCTCCTGCTTTATTTTATAATTTTAGCAAATAGGTATGTATCCCTAAACAACATATATACCTATTATAACTTTTACAATGAAATAAAACTCTATGCAGTGGATGAAAGATGAGGTCACTCCAGAGGTATTATCAGGTGTATTAATTTTGCCCACTGATGGCAATAAATATCTTTTCATTGCCTGATTACTGAGAGTTTGTGTTTCTTTCTTATATTTTTCGGTCGTTTCTATTTCTTCTTCTGGAGATGCCCCAATATCTCCGTGCTCTTTTTAGGAAATAATCCATCTTCCCCCATTGATATGTATGCAATGCCAGTTTTGTCATAGATCCAGTTTCCATATACACATGGGTCTGTCTGGGGGCTTTCTGTTGTACTGGTATAATTTCTCATAGTAGCTCCAATATCACTGTCCTCATCATTACCTCTTTATAATAAGCCTTCATATGTTGCAGGACAATTCCCCACTCCCTCCCACTATATCCCACCCACCCCAGCCTTTTAGGATTTGGAATGGGATTGCTTTGAATCTGTAGATTAATTGGGAGAGAATTGAGATTTTTATGGTGATGAGTCTTTACCCACGAGCACGGTTTGCCTCTCCGTTTACCGAGGTCTTCTTCAATGTCTTTCAATAAGGTTTGTAATTTTTCACTTCACATTAATGCTTGTTCCATATCATTATATAGACAGCTGCTTCATTCTCTAGAGAGCCACGTGGTATTCCACTGTGTGGATGTCCTGTAATTTCTTTTACCAGGCCCCTAATGATGTCCTTTTAGGCTATCTATGATCTTTCTACATTACAGTGATACTTCTGGGCATATCCCAGAACTTACTTAATTGAGCACAGTTATAAGTATATCTGTAGGATAAATTCCTAGAAGAAAAATGACTAGATTAAAGGGGCCTTGCATCCTCTCGTGAATAGACACTGCCTTCCCGGGAGGCTGTGGCATGGAATTGCCTTCCTCCCAGTCTACAATCATGTACAACCAGGTTTTCCTTCTGATTTTCATTGTCCTTGTCTTCTTTGCATCCTAGGAGACTTCACCGTGACCTTCTCCTGGAGATTCTCTCCTCCTTTTGTTTCTGTGGCTCTGCATAAAAAACTAAAAATTCTTCACTTTAATTGTTCATTCATGTGTCTACGTACTCATTCACTCATGCATTTCACAGTGAAATGCCTAGAATCGTGCAGTCCACCAGGGGGCCCTCCTATTTTGTACATCAAGTAAAGTAGTATTACCTAACCGGTCCGTCTAGGACTATCTCTGTGTAACTGAAAGTGCTGGAAAGGAATTCCCAAAATAGGGGAGTAAATGTTGAGAGATGGAGAAACAGAGGCATGGGGCATTTAATGTCTTGATTAGAGTCAGAAAGCATATAAAGGGCAAAAGTAAGGCGGTGAGTGTATTTTCCTCTCCCCGACCTCCCATCTCGGCGTGGAGTCCAGAGGGCAGTCCTTCTCATAGTGAGAGTGTCTTCTCCAGGTGTGAGGATCACAGCAGATTAGCCTGTTGCATCCTTGCAGTCGCCAGTCTGATTCCCACCTGCCCCCAACCCTTCCAGAACACCAGCAGCGCCATCCAGGAGCAATGAGGGTGGGCCAGCGGCCAGGGAGGCTGGGTCTGGCTGCCAAGTTTCCATCTCAGCTCCTTTCCCAACTCTCCACGGAGGCTCTCCCACCCCCATCCCTTGGCAGTGGGATGCCACCATCCTAGCCTGCCTGTAGCTACCCTTTGGAAGGGAATTCAAAAGTTTGCAATACCAGTCTCTGCCCTTGACAGTGGGATGGCTGGGCAGCCTGGCCCAAAATAGCTGGGAGAGGCAGAATGTTAGGGCCCCAGGGGGAAAAATCACAGCGCTGCTAATGACAGGCTGTGCTTATCTGGAATCGAGCGCCTTGCCGACGTTAACCGAGGTCACGTAGTTTTTTCCGAGGATGAGAAAACAAGCAGAGTGAGCACAGTGACATGCCCAGGGAGAGAGAAGGAATTGCCAAACCAGGGAGTGCACAGAATGTGCTGCGTCTGGGCGGGGATTCCAGGGAATGTGCCCCCCTCCCAGCACCGGGAGCCACTGGGTTTTACATCCCATGAGCTGCCCTTTTCTGAGAATGTAGAGCCACTTGGGAATGAATATTCAGGAAGACATCAGGAGTTTGGCTCAGACATCCTTGTGCAGGAGGTGTGGGCTCCTAGGGAATTCCAGGATGGGTGTGGCCTACGGCTCTTCTGGGAGCTTAAGAGACCTCTTTGGTGGGGGAGGGCTCATCATTCTGGTTGGCCTTGGCCTCTGACCCATCACAGGGCTGATGAAATCTCCCCAGTCACTGCTGCTGGCTTTGGGTTCTAATTTGTTAATTTTGGTTTTTCACCATGACTCTTGTCCTAGAGCCAGCCCAGACTGCCTGACGGGAAGATATGTGCTGAACTGGGAACATTCCGCCCTGGTTGCTGGGGGCGGGTGGCTTTGGCCACGATGGAGAGAATCAAGCATTGCCAAATCTTTCCTACTTACCACTTTAAAGCAGTAAGGAAATACCTGACAAAGGGCATCAGGGCCCTGGCCAGCTCCATTTGCGTGACATAATATTTCTTTTATTGAGAGCTGACTTTGCTTTCTTTGGGAGCCTAGCCTCGTGAATCTTTGTCCAGTTGCCTGTTGGCTTGAGTTGTGGGCCCTGGTGGCACTACCCAACATGTCCTCAGACTTCAGTTCCCATTCTCTGGAACTTCCCTCACCTCTGAGACTTCTCTTTCTCATGAATATCTTGGGAAACCCTAGGCTCTTGTTGCCACATTTAATATCAACACCCCCTAACCCAGAGTTTCTGCCTCAAAAAAATGAGTAATCTCTTCCTAACTCTTGGGAGATGTGGGGATTCAACCCAAGAGGAGAGAGGGAAGATTATACCTGTAATAACACTGATAGTTATAACGAACATTCTCATGCTTTACCCCCAAAAACTCTGAAAACTTAGTGTTCCCCTAAATGTGGCACAAAACAAATTTCACGGAACAGTGTGACTTGAACTGTTGGGAGACTGTGCACGCCCTTTATTTGTCCCACTTAGGACTATGTACGTGTCTGATGAGGGGGCCCTGCCCAAAGCCTACTGGATAAGATGCTCTAGTGATAGTTGTGGCCTATTCTAGGCACATCTGTCCTCACGGGTTCCAGTAAGACACCCTGGATCTGGCTCTGCTTTACAGGCAAGGGGCCTAAGGCTCGCCAAGGTAGGGCAGCATCCCCTGGCTGAGGACTCAAAGACTCCTGTTAGAACAAGCCAGCTGCTGCAGGAAGACATGGTCATTGTCTGGCTGTATTTCTAGAGCTCTGCTCTATATTGGGCCTCTGAGTTCATGTCTTGGAAGGATCTTAAAGGTAACTATCTTTTAGTTTTTCAACACCAAAGCCGTCTTGCATGGGGGGCAAGAGGGGGACAAATCTTCCAGCTTCGCATCTCTTTCTCTTCCAAGCTGCACGCCCAACTTTGTGCGCATTAAATTCTGGTATTGGTCCAGGACTTTCCCAGGTCTGAGTCTCCTGGGTAGGGCAACAGGGAGTTTTCCCATTGCACTCAGGGGGCTCCCGGTTCCTAGGAGTTCTGAGAAAGACCCAAATCCTCTAACGTCCCGGACGAAGGTCCCACAGAGGCTGCATGAAGATGTAGCCTACTTGCCTCTTCTCTCATGTTGCTGTCACCCTGCTGCGAAGGTTATTTGAGGACAGAGCAACTAAAGGAAGGTCAGTGGGTGTGCTGGGCCCGGGTCTTGTTTGCCAGGACACGTCCTTGGGTTATGCGTGGGAATGAAGGTGAGCTTATCTCTGGATTTTCCTGTGTGGATAAGCAACCAGGGATGTAGGGTTTGCCAAGTCTCAGACACACGCCAAAGATCATGAGCAGTTCTGAGTCTTTTAATGCCAGCTGAAGTGAAACCACATCTCCGGGGGAGATGCGTGTACTTAATCTTGCCACGGAGTCCTTGAAGTTCTGCAGGGTCACGGAGCACCAGGACCACTTGTCCTTCTGCTCCCACGGGAGGAGGTTGGTGGCCAGGGTCTTTCCCGTGCCTGGAGCCCTCCGTCTTCTTTCATCTCCATCATTCTCAGCTTGCCCTGGCGAGAAGGTGTGCCAGGTGGATGTCAGAAATGCACACCCCTCCTCCTCCTGTTCTGGTTTCTTAGCCTTCCAGGCAGACACATGGGGAGGAGAGGTGGAGAAGAAATGCCAAGGCAAGGAAGAGTGAGACTCGGTCTGCTTTGCCCCGAGCATCCCAATCCGGCATCCTTGCTTCTACATCTACTGTCCAGGTGTAGCCAGAGGGAGAGGCCCTGGGAGGAGTGATGACAAAGCAAAACGTGCAGGGAGGACATCCAAACATATTGGAGAGACCATGGGAGAGGGGGAGAAACAAAAAAGAAAGAAAGTCTAGTTATCCAGACTCAGGCTTTGGGGATGGAGACCAGCCTGACCAGGGGCCGCTCTCGAGAAGCCTAGGGCAGCTTATCAGGATGCGAGGAGGGGCCAAGGAAGTTGTATGAGGTGGAGAAAATGTCTGTTTTTCATATCAAGGAATGAAAGGCCTGATGGAGACTGAGAAATGCTGACTTTCCTGCTGGCCCCGCCCGCCCTGCCCTGGCTCACACGTCCCCTGGAAAGTCTGCACCCCCAGCCAGGGCTCTTAACCTTTGGATCACAGACTCCTCCAAGAATCTGATCAAAGCATTAGACCATCAGCGTCCAACAACGCACATGTGTGTACACACACGGGCACACATGCAAGTTTGTGTTCTGTTTCGGGGGTTCACAGATTCCCCCAGACCTGTCCATGGTCCCCGGACCCCAGGTGGATGTCTCAGGTCTGCCACCATCTGGGGACGGATCCCCGGGGCTTGGCTGCAAGCGCGCCAGGAGCTCCTTGGAGCCCATCCCCCTGCCACCCAGCAACTCGGAGTTCCCAACCTTCCTTGTCCTGGACCCCCGGCCACTCCCGCACCTGGAGGGACTTCCGGACTCTCAGAGCCCCGCCCCCAGTCCCCGGCCCCCGCCAGCTCCCAGGGTAGCCAGGAGGAGGGCTGCGCTGGGCTCCCCTCCCCCCCACCCCCGGGCACACACACAGTTAATCCTCGGCGGCTGCTGTTTGGATAAAATGCGCTGGGAGCGTTCGAGGCTCCGCGGCCACTCACATCTGGCCCGGGGTTGCTCTTTACGCGTCTGTCCCGCTTGCTTCGGTTCTTCCTCTACTTTCGAGAAACCGCGTTTCCGCTTCTGGCCAAAGAGACCTTGTAGCCGAGGAGATCCAGGTGCCGGGGAGCGGCCGGCTGTCCTGCACCCCGACAACTTTCTGAGCCCTCTTCCCGGAGGACTTTTTCCTTCCTGCCTGCTCTCTCCTTCGACAAGTCTGGTCTTCCCCCGACCTGGCTGGGAGGGGGCTCCGCCGCTGGGAGATGCTCTAAGAGAGGCCGCGGGGAGGACGCGGGCGCCCCGCTCGCTCCCGGACGCTGGTGGCTGGAGGTAGGTGGCCTGGCGGATGCGACGTGGCCGTGGCGGGGGTCGGGGGAAGGAGGGGGATCCAGTGCGCCTTTTCCTGGCTTCAGCCTGGTCGCGGAGCAGACACCTACTCGGGGCGAGGAGCGGGGTGGGAGGGGCCAGAGGGCAGTTGCGGCAAAGGGGCAGAAAGACCAGGAGTTGGCCGAGAAGGAGGGCCCGGTGCCGGTTCCTGACACTCCCTTCGGAGCCGAGGTGCCGTGGAGAGCCGTGGCCGTGGTTTCCCTCTGTTGACCAGGGAGCAGGGGGCTTCTGTGGCAGACAGATGCTGTCAGGAATGATTATTACCTCCCCCGATTTTTGTGGCGTGTTTATCTTGCTTCACTCTTCCCTGGGTGTGAAAGGGAAAGGAGTGATACCCAAGTCACCTCCGCACCTGGTGGGGAGACCCCACCCCAATAGCGCCTGGACTGTCTGAGAGCCAGCCCTGCCTGTGGGCAACTTGGACCCTACACAGAACAGGGAATGCTGGCTTTGGCCCCTGCATCTAATGGCTTTGGTGTTCCTGGAGGGGATCCAGCCTGGACAGGAAAAAATAATGTCCCTCTCGGGGGACCCTCTGATCTGCCCACACCACTGAATGTGGCCCTGGTCTGGGCCCAAGTCACTGAGCTGCCCTTGAGCCTCTGGACTGTGCATGCCTCTCTGTGCACTACCAAGTACCAAGCATCTCCACAGCACAGGTGTGATCCCCGCCTGTCCTGGGCACCCACGTCGTGTTAGCCTGGGCCCCGCCGTGCCGATTCCTGGACAGCTGCTGTGTCTTCCGTGGGACCCCAACGTGCTTTAGGTGCTCACGGGCCCTCCTGAGCCACTTGGGAGGAAGGGTGACTTGACTTCTCTCTGCGACTTGCTTCCGTCTCCTCTCTCTCACTTGGTTTCTAAGAATGGAGGCAGTTTGGCACACTTGGAGCTTCCTCTTTCCAAGCTTTGAAAATGGGGAGTGTCCTGAGAAACTGAGTTTTCTCAACCACTAGCTACATCCTGGGTCCCTGGGGGAGGATGTGAGGTCCTCAGAGACGCTAGGCCTTTGCTTTTTATAGTTCAGGGAAGCAGGCGGACAGCCCCACGTGCAAGTTCACAAATCGAGGCACTTGCCTGTGCGTACTGCAGGAAGAGGCAGGAAACATACAGGTGGAGGGGAGGTGGGGGGTGCAGAGGGTTGAGCTGCCCTTTCTGGTCCCCCTTCTCCACTCTCCCTCTTGACCTGAGAGCTGAGGTGGGGCTTAGAGATGACCCAACAACAGTAGTGGCAATATAAATAATGGCAGCCATGGATGTGTGTGTGTGTGTGTGCTGGAACCCAAGCTTCTCAAGTTTCCAAATTTCCACTTCCCAGCTGCCCACAGAGAAAGTTCCCTGGGGTCAGAAGGACAGCCGGGGTCTGCTTCCCATGGACTCTAGCCCTCTCCTCTGGCTCTCTCTGTTTTCCTTCTACCATCTTGAGTCTCTTGGGATGCCAAGGAACATGCTGCTGGTGAGCAGCAGGTCAGGGCGACAGACAAATGTAGGTGCCAGAGGCCTTGGATGGGCCCTCTTTCTGCCAGAGGACACTGCTGCCTGTCTGGGGCAGGGGCAGCCATCCAGTGAGGGACACGCTCACAGGTGGGAGCCGAGAAGGCTGACATGGCCCCAGGAAGGTTGCAGGCAACTCCCTCCTCATTCCTGGGACGTAACCTCCCTATTTAGGGCAACCAGCACAGCATAAATTTTTTGGAACATGCTTCTTTCTGTTATTCTTCCTGGTGCCTCCCGCCCTACCCCCCCCCCGCCCCCC
>NW_006789046.1:2861084-2868416 GCF_000442215.2 Lipotes vexillifer | reverse complement strand
CTGTAATTAGCGTGACTCATAAACCAAATATTCTGGCATTGAACTTCACCCATCAAAACAAAGATGAAAAGAATTTTGTAGATACAGTCGTGCTGCTGGGCGTCCTCACCAGCCGTGAGCTTGCCATTGCGCTTTTGTCTTCAGGGGCCGGACCTTTGCATGAGTCCCTGTTCCTGCCGGACCTTTGCATGAGTCCCTGTTCCTGGAGCTCGGGTGGCTGAGGCTCCAGGGCCCTAGGGGAGAGGTGGTGGTGATAGCTTGCAAAGGAAAGGAAGAATAAAAAGTTTCCTTTTTGTTATGGTCCCCACACTCTGCTGACTACTTAAGGTAACTCTGCCTGCCCATCCACTGGAGAGAGATGTGAGTGTTTCCGAAGCAGGCTCGTCTCCCTGCCCTGAGAGTCCAGAGATCCTAAGCGGGGGCGATGGTCTCCTGGGGCACTTCATCTTGGTGGTGTAACTACCGTGTGGGCAGACGTTTATTATTTTCTTCCTATTTTTACCTGCTGAAATCTGCCTTCTCGTAAAATCAAATGAGACAAGGCAGCTCCCTGGACAGGACCCCAGACACCTCCCTGACCCCCCCCACAGTACGAGGGAACATCTGCCCACTTGGAGAAGGATTTGGAAAAGGACCATCAAAGCCTGAACAGTGCTCTAGGGGCAGCCCAGTGAACCGGTCCCACCGGGCCCAGGATTCAGGATTCCTGGGGCCCCGCCCAGGCATCCTCAGCCTGGCAGGACCAGTTCTGCTCTTAACCACGGACATGCAGAAGCGAGCACGCTGGCTCTTTTCCTCCTCCCCAAGCCCCGCAGTGAAACTTCTGCCACTGCAGCCTGTGACCTCTGACCCTTGTCTTCCTGCCTCTCGTGGAGGGGCTCGATGCTGGGCACAGGAGTGAGAGCTCTTGAGCTCATTAGGGGCAGCTTTAGCTCTGGGTCCTCGTCAAGGCTGCAGCTGAGAGGGGCCTGAGCAGCTGGAGGTGGAAGTGGCGATCGGACACCGGGAAGCCGCTCATCCTTGCCCACGCTTGCTTCCCAGAATTGGGCTCAGAGCAGGATGGGTGTGGGCAGAAGCGCCGGAGGCCCCCCACTGCCCACCGGGGTGCCCCTGGCCTGCCCAGAGGCCTTTGGAGTCAAACCCTCTCCAGCTGTGGGCACCACTGGCACAGTCCTACTGGGGCATCCTGTCCCATCCTGCGCCTCCGTGTCCGACCACCTCCCTGCCTGACCACCTCCCTGGCTCCTGTAGGAAGTTTCCTTGAAATGAGATGGAGCAGAGCAGGAGACTGCGGGCAGGAGGCAGGATGGGAAGGGAGCGTGGGAGAAGAGGCGTGGGGGCGGGCAGTGGGAGAGGTGGGGAGCATGCCGACCGACGCCAGGTGCTTGGTGCCTTGTGCTGGGTCAGACGTTGCTGCCAGCCACTGGTGAATCCACACTTGCGGGGGAGGCCCCAAACCTTTCGCCTCCGTTGCACGCCGTCTCCAAGTGGGGACATCTGGTTACCAGCCACCCTCTGCCCTGGGGACCAGCGAAGGAAAAGGACCTCACCTGAGAAGGCTGCCAGCGCTGGTGGAGCTGCCGGCGGATGCAGGCCAGACATTGGCTGGACTGGGCCCTGCAGCTCTGCCCTGCAGGTTCTGAGGCTGGTGGTCAGGGTGGGGGACTGGGGTGCTCTTGGAAACACTTGGGCCCTTTCTGCTTGTGACAAGTCTAAAGTGAGTTCTGGTGAGAGACGGGTGGGTCTGGGTGGGGTTTGGGGTGGCCATGGCACTCAGGTCTTCCAGCATTCAGGACATCTACCCCCCACCCCTTAAGGTATAGCTATGAGAGCAAGACCCGTGGTTCTGTAAACTGGCCTGACCTACAAGGAGGAGACCCTGAGAATGGACCCTGCAGAGCAAGCAGAAGCAGGCCCGGGCAGCTGGGGCGCTGGGCTGGAGGCTGATGCCAGCCCTTCCCCCTTCTGTTCCATTCTGCTCCTGGTTCCCTCTCTGCAGGGACCTCTCCTGTGGGGCCCCTCCCACACCTGACCCCCGGGGATGGGCAGACACAGGGCACGCTCACTGCACCCCCTGTAAAGAATGTCAATTCTTGTTGCCTCCTGCCAGCCGCACTCGGCCTCAGTCCCCTTTGCTTCTGAGCATCAGAGGGCATGGGGGTCAGGGTGGAGCCGTTTACCATCCCTGTGAGATATGGGCTTCCCCCTCCCCTCCCCTGCAGAGCTCACCCATGCCACTGTTTTCTCTCTACCCTGCAAAAGCAGTGCCTTCAAAATGCACATTCAGTGGGCCACAACCCCCATGCCCCTTCCATTCTGAGGTGTGAGGGAGGTTCCTGGTGATCCTGTGCCTAAACCCAAAGGAACTGAGCTCCAGTGGTGGATGTTAAGATGTTGGCACCGGGAGATCTTAGCACATTGCTTTGATGAGGACGGTTATCATGGATCCCTGGTGCCCCGCATGGTGCCAGGCATGGAGCAGGCCCTCAACAATCTGCTGAAGGGATGAATGCGAGGTCTCAGCTGGGGGATAAGGTCCTCAGGGCCCGGGGCTGCTGCCGCTGTTCCCACCGTAACCGAGTGAGCTTAGCAGGTGGACACCTGCCCGGCAGGTGGGAGTGTCCTCAGGACGGTGGTTTGCCAGGACCAGCCTGTCCTACCTAGCCGGCATCTTCCTGGAGGCCCCGTCGAGGTGAAATGGCAAGAGCCCTGCTGTCGGGCACACCTGGGTCTCACCTGAGCCGCAGCCCCTGCCACGGCAGGGCCTGGGGTGAGTGACTCCCTCCCTCTGAGCCCATTTGTTCCTCTGAGAAATCGAGGTGACTGTAGGGGACAAGTTCAGTAGCCTCCGTAAAGCACGGGCCCAGAGCCCAGCAGGCAGCAGGTGCTTAACCAGAGCTTTGTTAGAAGGAATCTCTGATAAATGACGGGGCTGCTCCTGGGCCGGTTAACTCGCCTGGCTGTTGAGCAGAAGTCCTGATGATGGCCTCAAAGATCTGGCTCCATTTTCTCCTGTTTTGTGGCTGCAGGCAGCTTCCTTCAGTGGCAAGTACACCAGTGACTGTTGTGTCAAAGGCAGGACAAATCCCCTGCTTCTACAAAGCATGTTCTCTCTGGCTGGCCTGATTCTAGCCCCACTTGGGTGCCTTTCCCAGCGTAATCAGTACCCAGGGTAACTCCAGGGTTCGGCTGCCCCAGGGGAGGGCCTCATCTTCCTCTTGTTCCACCGTGTCCCTAGAATCCAGCCCTCTTCCCAGTGCGAAGCAGACACTCAACAAACACTTGCCAAAGAACGTGGGACTTCTGGGCTTCCCTGGTGGCGCAGTGGTTAAAAATCCGCCTGCCAACACAGGGGACACGGGTTCAAGCCCTGGTCTGGGAAGATCCCACATGCCGCAGAGCAACTAAGCCCGTGCGCCACAACTACTGAGCCTGCGCTCTAGAGCCCGAGAGCCACAACTACTGAGCCCGCATGCCACAACTCCTGAAGCCTGTGCTCCTAGAACCCGTGCTCCGCAACAAGAGAAGCCACCACAACGAGAAGCCCGTGCACCACAATGAAGAGTAGCCCCCGCTCACCGAAATGAGAGAAAGCCTGTGCGCAGTGACGAAGACCCAATGCAGCCAAAAATAAATACATAAAAAGTTCTCTAAAAAAAAAAAAAGAACATGAGACTTCAGCCCGAGGGCAGTTTATATCTCCCACAGTCCCGCCTGAGCCACAAACTTGCCACACCATCCTCAAGCCCCTCCCCCGTTCTCCTTTTCTAGGCAGAGACTCAAATTCCCCCGAATAAACAAAATGCTCTCTTAGTCTCCAGGGTGGGGCTTACTTATCATTTGTCTAAGTGGAAAATAATGTGTACTTAATATGAAAAATTATGTGACGGTTATGGGGGAAAACCCCAGAGACCCCAAAATAAGAAAATGGCAAATATCGGTATTTTCATCACCCAGAGATAATTGCTGTTAGCAGCCAGGTGGGTGGCCTTCAAATCTCTGGGCTAGTGTACGTGCATGTGTGGATGTGTTTTTATGTATGTATGTTTTCAACCTGCATTTTCACTCATCAGCATTTTACGAACATCTTTCCACGCCAGTAAATATTCGTCTGTTTACAAAGGTCAGTCCTTGGTGCTACCAGCTGAAGTTGCCCCTCCCCCTCCCAGCATCATTTATTTATTTATTTAAATGCCTGTAAACGGAGCATGTGTTTCTGGGTTCAGAGCAATCTCCACCCCTCCCTGTCACATTACACCCCGCCCATGGCCAATGGCTGAAGGCATTTGAGTTTGCCAGTCTGACCAACCACCTCGTCTTTAGTTTCCCATTGTGTGGCTGCACCATCATTTGTTTGATTAGACTGCTCTTGCAGGACATTGAGGTGTTTTGTAAGTTTGGCTGATGGAGGCAATGGGTGGTAGCTCTTCTTTTTTAAATTAATCAATTAATTAATTATTTTGCATCTCACTCTCTTTATTTACTTTTTAACATCTTTATTGGAGTATAACTGCTTTACAATGGTGTGTTAGTTTCTGCTGTATAACAAAGTGAATCAGCTATACGTATACATGCATCCCCATATCTCCTCCCTCTCGCGTCTCCCTCCCACCCTCCCTATCCCACCCCTCCAGGCGGTCACAAAGCACCGAGCTGATCTCCCTGTGCTATGCGGCTGCTTCCCACTAGCTGTCTATTTTACATTTGGTAGTGTATACATGTCCATGCCACTCTCTCACTTTGTCCCAGCTTACCCTTCCCCCTCCCCATGTCCTCAAGTCCATTCTCTACGTCTAAAAATATGGAACGCTTCATGAATTTGCGTGTCATCCTTGCTCAGGGGCCATGCTAATCTTCTCTGTATCGTTCCAATTTTAGTATATGTGCTGCCGAAGCGAGCGCTTGTAACTCTTTTTGAAGCAGGAGGCTTTCTGAGTGCTGATAAGAGGAGCATTTAAGGAAAAGATGGCTATCTGGTCACATCGGGATTCAGCGTTCTGATGACACTTAATGGTGTGACCTGGGAATTCCCTGGCGGTCCAGTGGTTAAGACTTCTCACTTGCACTGCAGGGGGCATGGGTTCGATCCCTGGTCGGGGAACTAAGATGCTGCATACTACGTGGTGTGGCCAAAAATAAATAAATAAATAAAATACAATAGTGTGCCCTGGGTCACTCTCCCCACCTCCCTTCTCCCCCCACCCCAAACCACCCACAACCTGAATTAGAGATTTGAACACACTGGCTTGAGTCCTCTTTGGACGATGGCTCTGCAACTTGGGAAGGGCTGAAAGGGACTGTGGATTTCGGTCAATACTGAAAGTCAGACCCCAGGCACTGGAGACACGTGTGAACTAAGACACATCTCCTGTGTATGAGGACCTCCTGATCTGTGGAGGGACCAGACAAGGAAGCCGGTCTCTGCTAGATACTGGGGCAGGAAACTTCCTGGAGGAGGTGGCATCAGGCCAGGCTCTGAAGGACACAGCGACGAGGAAGGTGGCAGGAGAAAGAGACAGAGGACGAGACCGTGGTGTGACTTGGGACTTCCGGTGGCTCCAGTTGGCTGGAGTGAAGAATACACATGCAGGGGTGGGGACAAGGGACCAGAGATGAGGCGGGAGGCAGATGGTGAAGAGCAGGGCTTAAATGTTTCCTTTATTTGCATGGACGCCTTTTGAGCCAAGGGGGGCATTCAGATCTGCAGGTTTGAAAGCTGCCTCTGGCCAGCAGCTTGGAAGGTAGAGGAGAGACGGGGAGACCAGCGCAGGGCTGAGAAAGAAGCAGTGACAGCGCCCGAAGGGAGGGAGAGGAGAGACTGCCAGGGGGCCTGGTTACGGTGCAAGAGAGGCCAAAGTCTGCAGAGCTCGGAGATGTGGGCCAGGGGCCCTGTGTGAACAGCTGTAAGCGCTGAGGAGGAACAGGGATGGCGGGGGCTGGGGAAGAAGACAGTGAACTAACTGGGGGTTTGAGCATCTTACGACAGAACCAAGAGGACATGATCTGGAGACAGCTGGTCATCTGGGTCTGAACCAGCGCTGTGCAGTAGGACTTTGCGATGATGGAAGTGTCCTCCCAGCTGTGCCGTCCAAGAGGGTAGCCATTTAAAATGTGCTCGAGTGGCCGAGAATGGAATTTTTCACTATGTTTAGTTGTAAAGGATTTAACTGGCCCCAGAGGCCAGAGGCCAATGTTCTGGAGAGCGCAGGCCTAGAGCTTGGTGGCCAGGGACGCCTGCTGGGGACAAGGATCGAGGAGCTGTCCACTGAAGCTATCACACAGGAAACGATGGGCGGAAAGTGTTTGGAGTGAGAGGGGCTGAGGGCTGAGGACACGGTCTGGAAAACACCTGTCGCTAAGGGGGAGGTTATGGAGGGTAAACACAGCGAGAGAGCATGGGCCGGGGGGCGGGGAGGTGGGCGGTCATCGCCGGCAGGCGCCCTGCAGCGTGCACGGGAGCTGGACATCAGCGATCTCAGCCAGAGCAGTCTGGGCTGCAGCAGGCAGTGGCAGGGCTGACTGAATGCTGAGCTGAATTGTACTCTTGACTTAGAAGCCGTTAGATGCGGGACAAGGTTCTACCTTTTGCCAAGCTTTCCCCGGAGATGGCTGTAAAATGTGGCAGTGATTTCCAGGCCCTAGAAAACGAAAAACGGTGTGGTGCTTGTAAAAGGGATGGTGCGGTCGGGGCACATGCCGTGGAATTCCCAGCTTTTTTCCTCCCTCCGTCTTGGGAACGGTCAGCCCCCGAGGGTGTCACCGCTGCGGGGCAGTGGGACGTAGGCCAGGCCACCTGCGGCGCAGGCTCACGGCAAGGCACGAGCTGTCAGTAGCTCTTCTCTCTCACATGGTTCTCAAAGCGGGGGCCAAGCCAGCCGCCCGAGGCCTCACAGCTGGGAGGTGATCTAAGGACAGGGCTCTAGTCAAGGAAATCTTTGTTTGCACTGGGGAGTTGGGCTGGCCAGGTGCCCCCGAAGGCTCGCCGCCTGCAGCCCACGTGGTCTCCTTGTTTGCAGGGCCTGGGCAGAAACTTAGGCAGTGTCTTCTCTCAGGTCCAGGTAAGCCTCTCCTGGTCTAGATGCAGTGAATTGCCTCAGGAGAGGATGGAGATGTTTCAGGATGGGAGGATGCCTGGCCCCTAGTTCCTTCACTGTTTTATCCCAAGTCAGCACAAAGGAAGCCCTCATTTATTAATTAGCAAGTAGCCCTGGGAGACCCCATCGCTATCGCTGGCCTTGGGCTTTGGAGGTAACCAAATAAACCCCCAAACCTTAAAAAAAATAAACCCTTTTCCTTTAAGCCAGAGGACAGCTTCTTGGAAAAAGGGAAAGA
>NW_006789046.1:2854705-2861064 GCF_000442215.2 Lipotes vexillifer | reverse complement strand
CTTGGAAAAAGGGAAAGAGGGAGATTCAGCAAGTGAGCTGGGCGCCAGGATGCCCTCACCTTTTGGGAAAGGCACAGCTCACCTCTGGTTGACCAGAGCTCCTCTAATAAAGGATGCACAGCCCCCACTGCTGCTTCCTCTGCAAGGTTGGGAGGAAGCGGGAGAGGGCCCGAGACCGGCTGGGGCTGCCCCATTACAGAAGGGAAAATTAGGTATGAAATGGCTTCCTGGGATTGGCGAACAAATGTCATTTATCAAGTGGGAGCCACTCTACCCCCCACCTGCCCATCACCAGAGGAGTCTGGTAAGTGGAAAATGAGTGTGATGAATGGCTTCCGGGGAAGGAAAGCGGGCGTCATGTGTTAGACAGTCCGGATGGTCATAAGGGCCAGAGGGACACCCCAACGTGGGACTTTCTCTTTTCTGGGCACCCCAGGATCTGAGTCCAGGGAACCTTCTGCAGCAACTGGAGAGCTCTGAGTGTCTCAACGGGAGAATTTCCGCCAGATGTCGAAGCAGAGAGGGGCAGCCCCAGGGCTTCCTTTCTGGTAGAGAAGATACCGGGGAGGGGAGGGTGGCAGGAGCAGATGTGCGGAAGGATTGCTGGAGGCTGAGGGATGGTTGACGCTGTGTTGAAACAGGGACTGACTGGATGCTGATCCGCGTCATCTTCTCGACCTAGAAGACCTTAGGTGCGGGAGACAGTCCTATCTTATGCCAAGCTTCCTCGGGAGAAGCATGTAAAATTTGGGGGTGGTGTCCAGGCCCTAGACAAGCCAGACAAAAATATTTGTTTTGGGTGAATTGAGGTCTGGGACACAGCCAGAGCTCCTGGAAAGCATCAAATGGTACAGAGGAGCAGAGACCTTCAGGAGGTATTAAAGAGGCTTGATGACTGACTCGATGTGGCAGATATGTGAGAGGAAGGCGTCTAAATGACTCCCAGATTTCTGGCCCGCCTTTTGTTCATAGTTCCTACTCCCCCACCCCCCAACTTCATCTTGATAGAACAGAGCTGCTCAGCAGAGCTTTCTGCAGTGATTGAAATGTTCTGTGCAGTCCAGTAAGGTAGCTCCCACCTCCCTGTAGCCATTGAGCCCCTGGAATGTGGCTATCCTGACTGAGGAATGGAATTTAGAATGGTCTTTAATTTAATTTATTTTAATTTAATTAATTAATTTTTTTGGCCATGCTGTGCAGCATGCGGGATCTCAGTTCCCCGACCAGGAATCTAATCCGTGCCCCCTGCAGTGCAAGTGCGGAATCTTAACCACTGGACCACCAGGGAAGTCCTTAGAGTGTTCTTTAATTTTAATTGGTTTCAAATGAAATAGCCACAGGTGGCTAGCGGCCACTGCAGTGGACGGCACAGGCCTAGAATGTCACATTTTGAGTCAACATCTGCTGCTCTGCCTTGAGCTGTGATTGTGTACGTATCTGTCTCCTTCACTGGACGGTGATTTTTTTTTGTTTTTAATACTTATTTATTTTTATCTATTTGGCTGCGTCAGATGTTAGTTTTGGCACTCGAGATCTTCGTTGCGACACATGGGCTTCTCTCTAGTCGCAGTGCGTGGGCTTAGTTGTCCCGTGGGCTTAGTTGTCCTGTGGCACGTGGATCTTAGTTCCCCGACCAGGGATCGAACCAGCGTCCCCTGCATTGGAAAGTGGATCCTTAACCACTGGACCACCAGGGAAGTCCCTATGGATGGTAATCTTGAGGTCAGGGAGTATATTTAATCTGCGGTGGAATCACTGTCTCCCAAGCTCTTACCCGATGCTGTGCAAATCACGGGCATCCATAAACCGTGCCCGTGTTCAATTTTCTGCTGAGAGGGAATTCCTGAGCTACATGGGCATTTCGACTTGTCTTCTAAACTCCTTCTAATCCAGGGAGATCCTAGGCTTCTCGCCTCTCAGAACAGCTGGTTACTCGATGAGGATTAAGGAAGGTTTATAAAATGCTTTTGTCAAAGGGCACTGGGCGGGGTTGGCAACAAGACAAAAGGCAAACTTGTGGAGCTTGAGGGCTAGGAGTTCACTGTCAGAACACAGGCATGACACCATGGAGGTGGGAAGGCCCCCCAAAATGACAGGACCGATTTTAAACGGATATAAGGAAACTTGCACTTGTGTATGAATGTTGTCTCCTTAAAGGATTCACCACAGATCCATTCGAGGGCTGGGAGGATAAAAATCATTAACCAGGAAGTGTTCTCAGACTTCCTGCCTTCCTCCGGACCCTGTCATTGACCCGGTTCCTCCTCTTCCCCTCCCACCTACTGTAGAGGGGGGTTCTTCCTTGCTGGGGGAGGTTAAGATGCAGGGAGATGGGGAGGGTTGAGAAGAGGGGAGTGGAGGAGCTGCAGGTCCTGAAGGGCGTGGGTGGGAGATAAAGATGTTCATGGAATTGCTGTGGAATTTGGAACACGAATGTCTTCGCAGGGTTTGGGGTAGGCAAGTCCAGTTCTGAGTCATGTTGGAATTAACCTCAGATGTCTTAACTGCAAGGCAGCCAGGAGACTGGACCACTCGGGTCCAGATTCACAAAGGTTACACACCACTGGCCAAGGAGTCCTGGGGGCTGCTCCCCGGACCTGCCTCACTGAGCACAGCACGTTCTTTGAGTCACCTTTCTGGGGGCATGCCTCCCCCCTTGTAGGGCACTTCGTTTCCCTGGAAATTGCTAAAGAGGGCCGGAGCCAAGTTTGTTTAGATGTTGGGCAATACTGGGTTTTTTTGTGTGTTTTTTTTGCGGGACGCGGGCCTCTCACTGTCGTGGACTCTCCCGTTGCGGAGCACAGGCTCCGGACGCGCAGGCTCAGCGGCCATGGCTCACGGGCCCAGCCGCTCCGCGGCGTGTGGGATCTTCCCGGACCGGGGCACGAACCCGCGTCCCCTGCATCGGCAGGCGGACTCTCAACCACCGCGCCACCAGGGAAGCCCTGGGCAATATTGTTTTTGCCCAAAAGTGAGTAAAGTGATCATGTCATGATGTTGACTTTGCTGTGGGACTTAGTAAAAGCGTTCTGAAGATGGTTTTGAAGAGGGAAAGCTTTCAGTCTGGGTTTGCTTTGACCCCAAAGAGGAGGTCCTGGAGGAGAGCCACCGGCCTCTGCTGCCGTCTCTCAGTCCTCCTGGCGCCTCCGACTCTTTGCTGGGTCATCGCGGGCTACCTCCGCCCCCTGCAACTGATAGCATCACCCCTGCACCAGCTGCATCCTGGTCTCCATCTCTTCTATCTAGGTACAGAAAATCCCTTTTCCAGACTTAGAAAGAAACGTACCAACGTGCAAAAGTGTACTTCCATTGAGGGTAGAGGACTGATTCTCAACTGGGGGGATTTCTGCCTCTCAGGGGATATGTGGCAAAGTCTGGAGATGTTTTTGATTGTCGCAACTGGGGGTGGGGCTGTGCTGATGGAATCTAGTGGGTGGAGTCCAGAGATGCTGCTAAACATCCTACCATGCACAGGACAGCCTCCCACGACAAAGGCTGATCCAGCCCAAATGTCAATGGTGCCGAGGCTGAGGAACCCTGGGGACAAAAGAGTCCAAGATAGCTCTGTACTTTCTTTTGCTGTTATTTTTCAGCTTTTCCCAAATGAATATATATTACTTTGGATTCAGGAAAAAAAAAATATTTGAAGAAAGGAAAACCTCTTTTCCTTTCAAGTGATGCAAGCTTGGCATGGAAAAGGAAAAAGAGAGTAATTATCAAGGCGCCAAGGAGAAACAGAGGAAATACAGAAATAGGTCAATAAACAAATTTGGAGAATTCAATCTGACAAATATTTGTTGAGTTCAGGGTGCTGCAGGATGCTTGGCGGGTCCAAGATGAACAAGACCGTATCCCAAGCCCAGAGGAGGTCACAGGTCTGCTGTGCAGAATCTTCTAGGCCAAGAAAAACTCTCTGCAGAATGAGACAATGTGAGAAACACAAGCAAAAAAGAGCAGAGGGGGAGTTTGTTCCAGCTGAGGGTCTGGGAGGCCTTCAGAAGGAACATGAAGCACCTGAGTTGGGTCTTGGGTAGGATTTTGTTTTTCTTTTCTTTTTTTTTTTTTGGCTGCGTTGGGTCTTTGTTGCCGCACGCCGGCTTTCTCTAGTTGCAGAGAGCAGGGGCTACTCTTTGTTGCGGTGGCTTCTTTTGTTGTGGAGCACACGCCCTAGAGCGGGCGGGCTTCAGTAGTTGTGGTGCACGGGCTTAGTTGCTCCGTGGCACGTGGGATCTTCCCGGACCAGGGATTGAACCTGTGTCCCCTGCACTGGCAGGCGGATTCTTAACCACTGCGCCACCAGGGAGGTCCCTTGGGTAGGATTTTGATGTGAACTGAGGGCAGCCTGTTGAATTCAAATCCAGCCCCCATGGCTTAAAAAGTGGTCAGCCTTAGGCTAATCGACTTCTCATCATGGTTTCTTCATTAGTGAATTCAGTATAATAATGAATGAATATTGTCTCCTTAAAAGATTTACCGCAGGTCCATACGAGACCTGTGATGGGGTAAAAACTATTAATGAGGAAGTGTTCTCGGAAGGAACCCTAACCTTTAGGGTTGTAAGGATGAGTGAAAATGATGCAGGGATGCCCAGCACCGGGCCTGGGGCAGTTGTCAGTCCTGTTAGCCTGGTTATTAGCAGAAGAGAAAAGGACTAAGGGTGCTCCTGGCCAGGGAGAAGGAGGTGGGCAGGTGCCAGGAGTTTGGGGGTGTGGTTGGAACCTGGTGCTCAAACTGTGGTGCCTTGGCAGCACCTGGGGGCTTTTGGAAAATGTCTGTCCCGGATCTGCCAAATCAGAATCTGCATTTTCACAAGATTTCCCAGGTGACGTGTAGGCACGTTGCAGTACGTGAAGCAGGGAACTTAAACACGGGATGAGGGGTGCTGGGCAATGCAGGCGAAGGGTGGGAGCAGACTGGGGAGGGTGGTGCCCACCCTGGCAAGGAGCCTGGAGAAATGATAGATGGGTAGAGGGGGCGAGGAGAGAGAGGGAGAGATTCGTTTAATATGTATTTTATAAATTACATTTACATGTACAAATTTTCTTTGCCAAGTGGACGGGAGGTAGTGGACATTTTGAGGAGGGGGGCTGTCCAAGCAGTCTCTCTGTCATTTGGAAGGTCTCTGGGTCCTGACCCTTGGCAGGTAGAGAACGTGGAGGTGGGGGGCCCAGCTGATCCACTGCAGGGGGTGGGGGTTGTGCAGAGAATTGAAGAGCGGGCAGAAGTGTGGGTTCAGGGGATGGGGGGATTCCTGGGGAGGCCAGGCTTCCTTGCTCAAAGTCTCATAGCACATCTCTGAGGATCCATCGGGAGAGCCTCGGTTCTGGTTCCCGGTCTTCGGCCTCCCCCAGGTTCTCCTGACTTGGCACGGGGCTCCAGCAGCGAGGGCGGCCAGAGCATTCTGCCTTCCAAGCTAAAGCAGCGAGACTGCTAACACGTAGAATAAAGAACAAAGCCAAAGAGTCGGCCCCGCGGAGAGGGTCGTGCCCTCACCGGCTGCAAGCCCTCTGAGCCATGGAGTTGAAGGAGGTCCATGGTGGCCCGAGATGCGTGAAAGGAGCATTCATCTGGGTAGACGATTACCGACAAAAACAGAAATCCGTCTCGGTATTTTAGTTTTCCTTAGACATGAAAGAGGAGTTAAAGACAAATCAGACAGGACCTTCTGAGGCTGTTCCCTTGCTTTGATGCTTTGCCCCGCCCCACGATGCCTGGTTCCCGGCCCCAGCCCAGCTGCAGGGGCAGGGTGGAGGCGTTCTTACTCCCCCGGCCTCAGTTCTTTCACTGTGCAGACCAGAGGGTCCAATTAGGTGTCCTTGTCAGCCCTTTTGGTGTTAAATTGTATGATTCGGTGAACAAAATGGGCTGGGATTGACCACCGTCGCCCCCTCCGTGATGGGGAGGTTTCCCAGCCGCCAGAAACAGTCGAGGCACGTGTGACTTCTGACTCCACACACCAGAAACGGCTGAGGCACGCGTGTAAATCCCACAGCTGGGGTTAGCCGGGGTGATACCTCTGACGGTGAGAAACCGGTGGGATGTTTTGTCTGTTTTAAGCCCAAGCACTGCCCCCTAGTGGGCTCACTGGGAGCCCCCAGTGGACAGCTCTTTCTGGAAGGACTATCTCAACCCTGGACAAAGAGGGTCCGGTCCAGAGCGTTTTGGAGAGACATGGGGCTGGCTTCGATGACAATAAATGCCCTCTGCGGCTGGGCGCCCCCCGCCCAACATCAGATGCTCAAGGACACGCTCTTGTGCCCCCTGGTGGCCAGAGAGCGACGTGTCAGCGCCTGCCTGCCCACAGGGCCCCACAGTGCAGGCTGGGGCAAAGTCCCTGGACAGTGGACCCCCCCCCCCCC
>NW_006789046.1:2847572-2854678 GCF_000442215.2 Lipotes vexillifer | reverse complement strand
CCCCCCCCCCCCCCAGATTCATTCAAGATTTTCCTCATTGTCCTAACAGGGCCGAGACACGATCATCTGCAGAGCTCAGGGTTGAGGGGTCTCCTTCCTGGGAGGCGTGGGGGGCCAGGCAGAGCCATGCTCAGCGGCAGCAGGTGGCCTGGTGCTCCAACGCCAGCCCGGCCCCAGGGCGTGTGCGTGAGGGTATGCGAGTCTGTGCGTATAAGTCTGTGAGTGTGCTGAGAGTGTGAATGCCAGGTGTGGGCATGCATGTGTGCATGTGAGCATATGTACACGCACGTGAGTGCACCAGAGTACACATGAGTGTGTTGAGTGTGCAAGTGTAAACACAAGAGAGTGTGGGTCTGAGTGTGTGTAAGTGTACTGAGTGTCTTGAGTGTACAGAGTGTATTTGTGGATGAGCGTGTATTGAGTGTGTGAGTATGTGCGTGTGTGAGGGCACATGTATATGTGCATGAATGTGCACCGGGGTTTGTGAGTATGTATGTTGAGCTTGTGTGAGTGTGTGTGTGAGTGTGAGTGTGTGATCGCCATCCCAGGAAGAGTGGCAGCTGAAGCACTCAGTGGGTCAGCTTGGTGGGTCGGGCAAGCACTGCAGGCTTGTTTCCCCGCAGGGCCCTTCCAACCCGTGTCCTCCCCGTGTGTCTCCCCAGCAGGGCTCAGAGGGAAGATGGGCCCCCATGGGCTGGGACTCGCGCTGGCATGCTGCCTGCTGCTGGCCTTTGCCTGTGGCCCGGTGCTGGGCCGCGTGCCCCGTGGGCAGCTCGAACAGCAGCAGCAGGAGGGGACCAGGGAGCCACCGCTGGACCACGCTGAGAGGTGAGGCTGTGCGGTGTGAATGCAGGAGCACTGGCTCAGTGGCGGGGATGAGCCTGGGGGTCAGGTGCCCCAGGGGGCTCTTTGGCAGCTAGAGGGGAAGGAGCAGAGGCCAAGGCTGAGGAGCCGGTGCTGGGGGGCAGAGGCGCCATTTCTCCTGTCAGTGACCCGGGCCTGTTATCTGAAACTGCGGACAGTAACCCCGCCTCATTCCAACCCCAGAGGAACGTGGGTCTGTGTCAGGTTCTGCAGCCTCATCCTTAAAAGAAGAACACACCAAAACCCCAACCCCCAGCTCTCGGTTTCTTTGCATCCTTGCCTGTCCTTTGAGAATATCTTCTAGGGTTCTAAGTACCACCTGGAAGTAGGAGACAGGGGCGATGCTGGGCTGAGAGCTGATCTCCACCACCCTGATGTCTGATCACATTGCAAGATGGGGGATGGTGGCCGAAGACTGGCACAAGAAGTGGTGGCTTTCCTTGAGAAGTTATGAATTTCCTCCAAATGGCACTGTCTTCATATATATGACCTTCGATGATATATAGACTCCAGGCTATTTGGGATATTTTGTAGGGATACATAAAATGCTTAGGATTACTCATGAAAATGCCATTGATCAAACACGAGGTCCTGACGCCTGATGCTGACTCTGAGTTTCTTTATCACCTTGCGCTTCGGGCTGACTTGATACCTGAGGCTTCGGGCTGACTTGGAGGACGTGGAACTTGCACAGGATTTGGGGCAAAGTAACATCTCCTTCGTCCTCCTTCTTTTCATCCAACAAACATTGACCGAGGGCCGTTATTGGTCTGGCCACATCCTCTAGGCACTGGGGACTCACACACGTGAATGACACAGTCACTGGCCTCCAGGAACTCCAAGGCTATGGGGGGACAGACACACACGATCCAGTTCAGTGTGTCCACGGTGTGGATGTGTGGGGTGGGGGAGGGGGTTGGGGAAGGCTAGGAGGAGGAGTGACTGGGTCTTAAGGACACCTGAGGAGCATCCCAGGCACAGGAGGGGAAAGCTGCCTGGCAGCCTGGATGGCACACGTGAAGTGTGGCCATTCCAGTGTCTGGCAGTGTAAGGGCTGGTAGGTCGTTGGGGTAGGGGGGGTTGGATGCGGGAGGGTGAAGGATGGGAGGGAAGATGAACCTGGTGGGAAAGGGTCTCTCTGGAACTTCATCTGTAGGGGAGTCACGGAGAGGTTTAAATTTCATGGTGCCCTAGAAAGAATGCTGGAGGGTGGCAGAACAGAGGATGAATTGGCAAGGGAGAGATGAATTCCAGGAGGGCATTCAGAACAGCAGTGGTCCCTAGAGGTGAGGAGAGCCGAGGGCCCAGCTCCTGGGGGTACTTTGATGGTTGGGTGGGCTGACTCCTCAGGACTCCGTGATCCTCAGAATGGATGGGTGAGGCCAGAGAAGCATCTGCAACGAGGCTGAGGGTTCCATTCTGGGCGACTGGCAATGCTGCTGCTGCTGTGAACAGGGTTTGGAAAGAGAAGATTCTAGGGATGAGCGGCAGTGATGGGCCATCAGTTTGGGACACATCTCGTGTGTGGGGCTTGTTGAATCTCTAAATGGAGACTTCTGGTGAGAGGTGGGTGGGGGTCCATCTGGGAGTCTAGGGCTTGTAGGTGGCTGAGTTTAGGGTGTATAGATCCATTTCCTGGATTGTCTGTGGTCTGAATATGCGAGCAGAGTGAGACAAAGAGCTGACCCTTCAAGACGGACTGTGCCACCTCCAAGGTGGCCGTGTCACAGCCAAAGAGCTGCAAGCAGATAGCACGGTGCAGTGCAGTGTGACGCCTCGAGGTAGCAGCATGGAGCTGCCGCTGCCCCCCGCCCCCCAGGAGCAGATCTGGTTGAGCCCTCTCATTTGCAAACGAGTCAGCTTAACATAGCATCTTCTAGAATCCTAGATACATGAAGGGGATGTCCAGTCACTCCACTGGCATGTCACGTGCCAGATTTCTCCCATGTAGCCTCTATCTTGCCAAGCTCCTCAAATTATCGCCGTTTTTGTTATCGTTGTTTCCACGACTGTCATTGCTGTCAACAGAGGGCAGGGGGCTCTTTCTGAACCTTCACTAAAAGCCTCAGAATTTGCCAAGAGCCAACGCAGTCTCTGTGGAGGGAAAATTAACACAGGCTCACACATCCAGGTGAGAGAAGGCCAGACAGGTATCCCAGGCCCTCTGGTGGCAGAAGAGAGAAGAGTTCCTGGCTCTGAGAGCTCTTGGCTTTACTCACTTAGGGATGAAGAAAAGCATGAAAAATACAGCTCCAGGCAGGAAGAGGAGCCCCCCGCATCCCGGTGCTTTCGCTGCTGTGACCCTGGTACTCCCATGTACCAGGCCATCCCGGTGCCACAGATCAACATCACCATCCTGAAAGGTCAGGCACAGAGACCAGCAGCGGGGACCGTCCCCTGGGGGAGGGGGCACTGCTCTGTCCTGATTGGAGGGCAGGGCAGAAGATGGAGTTAGGGAGGAGTGGGCAGGACAAGAATGGCTCCCTCAGGGCGCCAGCAGAGGCATGCTGTCATCTAGGGGGGAGAAGGAAATTCCGTTCCTGAGGCTCTGGCCCCTTTCCGAGAGGAGGGGTTGGGGAGGGATCCACAGGGGAAGGAGCCTCAGGGCGGCTCGGGGTCTCACCCCACCTGCCTTTGCACCGCAAGCCTCAGATTCACGGTCCTGTGAGCAGCCGATGACCTTGCACAGCCTGGGACAACTGAATCGGGAAGCCAAGCGGCCCGGGTCCCAGATGCTCAGGCCCAGCGCCCGCGTCTGTAGGTCATTTGTTCGGAGGGAGCCGTGGGCCCGGCTGCCCTTCCTGTTGCTTTTGGATAAACCCATACGTTCCCTTTTCTTCGCCAGGACTTTCAAGAAGGAAAGTTGCTTCCGGATGAAAATAGAATAATCCTTGAGGTTGCTTGACGCCACGTGTTTTCCCGTCCCATTTAGGTGAGAAGGGCGACCGAGGAGATCGGGGCGTGCAAGGTAAATACGGCAAAACAGGCTCCGTGGGCGCCAGGGGCCACACGGGACCCAAAGGGCAGAAAGGGTCAATGGGGGCCCCCGGGGACCGGTGCAAGAACCACTACGCTGCCTTCTCGGTGGGCCGGAAGAAACCCCTGCACAGCAACGACTACTACCAGACGGTGATTTTCGACACGGAGTTCGTGAACCTCTACGGTCACTTCAACATGTTTACGGGGAAATTCTACTGCTATGTGCCCGGCATTTACTTCTTCAGCCTTAACGTGCACACCTGGAACCAGAAGGAGACATACCTGCACATCATGAAGAACGGGGAGGAGGTGGTGATCCTGTACGCCCAGGTGAGCGACCGCAGCATCATGCAGAGCCAGAGCCTGATGCTGGAGCTTCAGGACCAAGACGAGGTGTGGGTGCGCCTCTTCAAGGGCGAGCGCGAGAACGCCATCTTCAGCGATGAGTTTGACACCTACATCACCTTCAGTGGCTACCTGGTCAAGCCCGCCACCGAGCCCTAGCCGCCCGCTAGGGCTAGCCTCCATCGCCACAGGCTAACCTCCCATTGTGCCCGTGCCCCGCCCTGCTCCGCCAGGCCCCCTCCCCCACCCGGGTTTCCCCGGCCCACACGTCCCCAGCTTTGGCATTCGACATGACGCCCCTCGCGGGAGTGGGAAGCAACATCGGCTGTGTGGGCCCAGGCCTTGCCGTGTCCTCACGTGAAATCACCAGGCGGGTGCCCGCGAGAGCTCCCCTCTGTGTGCACGTCCTTGAGTGACCCCTGCACGCGTGCCATGACACGCCAGGGTGTCCCAGAGTGAGCCACCCTTGCTCCCATTGCTGGGAATAATTAAGCCAATGCTGAAGGTTGTGAAAGGAGCAAAGTAAACCGTGGAAAAGAAAGGGAGGCATTATTATTTTTGCCTTTCTGCCAGCCTCGCTGGCTCCAGGCAGGAGGGCTGTCTCCCCACGAGGCTGCCGGAGACTTCCTGTAAGAGAAGATCTAAAGTAGATGCCAAGGGCGACAGGGGAAGGGGGTGGGAGGCATGGGGACCGGCTTAATATTTTAGGCCACTTAGGAACCTTCTTGGGGGACAGCTGGACTGACGTCCACATCCCGTGGACATTCCTGTGGCCTTGCCCGAGGGCTCAGCTGGTCTTTCTGAGCCACAACGGCGAGGGGGTTCGAACCGGGCAGCAAGGGTCAGCTCCTCAGAGGGACAGCCAAGCCCTCGGCCGTGGCCTCTGCGTTGGTGAGCAGCCTGCCCGCCGGAACCCGCAGGCTCCTGGCGGCAGATGGCCCCTGGCAGCCAAGCTCAGTACAACCCAGTGGAGCCGTGCATCCTGGTATGGCTCTTCCCGCTCCCCCACTCCACCCTTGCGTCCCAGACGGGCCCCACGCCTGTCACACAGGCATTGGCTTTCTGTCCCTCCTCTCCAACGGGTCAGCTGTGGAAGGGCCTCGATTTTGCCTGTGGAAGGAACCAGGGCCTTGATTTTGCAGCAGCTGTGGTTCCACAGCTTCCTCAATAGACCCCCCTCACCCACCGTCTCAGAGTCCTGCTTCCCGGAGGGTTCACCATTCAGCGCCCCAGCACCTCCCCTGGGGCCTCTTTGACCAGCAGCCTAGGACCAATGCAGGAGGGGGCTTTCCTGGGCCCCAGAGCAGGGGGGAGCTGGAAGGGACTGGAAAGCTCCCCGCTGCCTGTCTCAGGAGCTCCTGCGTGGCCCAGTGTCTGAGGGGGGAGAGAGGGCACGTCCCAACCACCGGGGTCAGAACCTCTGCTCTGAGGGGGCTTGGGGGGATGCCTGGAGTGGGGCGCTGCCTGGATTGGTGCTGTGGCCCGTGGCTGACTTTGGCCCGGCAGCCCTTCCCCACTTCTCTACATCAACGCCTGGGGCCAGGGTCACCCGGCCTGCTTGGGCCCTGAGCCCCTACAGGAGCCTTCCTTCCCACTGCCTGCCTGCTAAGCCCTCATCTTGACCAATCCCTCTGCCCTCCCTGAGCCTGGCCATTGGGTCTGGGGTCTGCACATCCTTCCCTCTGAAGGACTTCTGCTGGTCAGACTTTAAAAACTGTGTATATGTGTGGGTGAGCTGGGGAGCAGGGCGCCTGCCTCCTGCTTTGTGCTGCCCCAGTGCTCTTCCAGAAAACATTAAACCTGGAATTGTGTGTTTCAGCATCGTGGGCTCCTCAGTTTGGGTGTTGAACCAAATCCTCCTCCGTTCTATCCACCCCGCCCCACCGCCGGAACCCCGCCTACTGCCTGTTGGAGGCCTGGGGGCCCTCAGCTTGGTACCTGGGGACATTGGTACCCAGCAGGCACAGGCTGGGCCTTGAACTGCCTCATTCGTCACAGGAATGCATTTCACAGTTGGACATGGCCCCTTTGGACGCCCTGTAGGGGAGGAGCCTTCCTTGCTTCTTCCGGGATGGCCCCAGGTGTTCCATGGCTTGTGGCTGCATTACTCTAATCCCTGCCTATCTCTGTCTTCTTGTGGCCTTCTTTCCTCCCTTCTTTCCCAGTTGTTGGAATTAGGGCCCACCCTAAATCCAGGATGATCTCCTCTCAGGATCCTTGACTCTATTACATCTGCAAAGACCCTATTTCCAAGTAAGGTTACATTCACAGTTAGCGGGGTCAGGACCTGGACCAATCTTTTGGCCCATGGGTGGACACAAGTCAACCCACTACAGCAACTCGCAGGCTTGAATACACCCACCAACAGCCCCCTTTATGACCAAGTGGTGAAGAGCAGATGTTTCTTCCTCTCTCCATCGTTTGCCAACTGGGTTAGTGGCCAGGGCCCTTACCAGACTGCCAGCAGGCAGTGCAGAAGCTGTCTTGGTCCTGTTGGTGCCAGCAGGCTGGCAAACAGCTGCTGTCCTCCCTTTGCCTGGTTCTGGGGTGAGCCGGTGCAGCCGTGCTCGGCCTTGCGCTGGGGCCAGACCGGAGCAGGCGGACACTGCAATCCCGCTCCCTGCAGGACAAAGATTGGGCCTCACCGTCCTGCAGCTGAGGCCACCGGGCAGAGGGAACAGGGGCTGAGTGCATTTCCCAAAGGTGCTGGAAAGAATGAATCAGCTTCATCCAGGTGCCCACTGCGCGCCCTCTCTCCAGGGACAGTCACGTGGCGTGGAGCGTGTATCACCTGTCTCACTGCTGGCCAAGCCGGCGTGCAAGAGGAGGCAGCCTTTGCTCTGGAGCCCACCCAGTCCCGTTTCAGGGTCCCTCACTCTTTAAGCTCTTCCACACCCAATCTTCCACTCCCTTCCTGC
>NW_006789046.1:2834657-2847527 GCF_000442215.2 Lipotes vexillifer | reverse complement strand
TCCTGCTGACATTTCCACTCTGCTCTTTCTTGCTCCTGCTTTGTGCTAGCCCAGGTGCTAGGTGCTGGGGGCACAATGACAAATAAGACATGGTACTTGCCATGTCTCGAGGACTTTTCTAGGACTTTAACTGCAGTGTGACATGGGTACCATCTTCTCGGAAGAACAGCACACGTGGCCCCTAGTTATCTGCTCCACCTGACCTGTGGCCAAAGCAGTCTACCTTGCATTGGCTCCTTTCCCCATGTCCTGACCCCGGCTATTGAGGAATTGGCTAACCATCCCTGGAAAAGTTCTGATAAACTCAGCTGCAATACAAATATTTGTGTTTTAGCAAAAGGACTTAGAAACGGCTGATGACTCAGCCAAAGGAAAGAATTGCTTATGTTAGAGCTTTCAGGAGTCTTTGTAGCCAGGGGCGGGAGCAGTGAGGAGGGTACACCCAATCCCATGGTGTGTGTGTGTGTGTGTGTGTGTGTGTGTGTGTGTGTGTGTGTGTGTCTGTGCGCGCGCGCGTGCACGCTCAAAGATAATTTTCTGTGAGGCTCACTACGGGAACACAATGGCATGGTGGCAAAGCTAGTTTTATTGGGCCACAGTAATGAGACTGGGATAAAATGAGACTTTCTTGCCCAAATCATGAAAAAACCAGAAGGTTACAGAAAATAATAAATAAAACAAGATGCGTCCATACGCAAAAGAGTAGTCTCTCTACCTCATACCATATACAAACATTAACTCAAAATGGATCAATGACCTAAATAGAATAGCTAAAGTAATAACCTTAGGAGAAAAAAGCTTAGGTGTAAAACATCATGACCTTGTATTAGGCAATAGTTTCCTACATATGACACTAGAAACACAAGTAACACAAGGAAATTGGACATCATCAAAATTTAAAATTTTCTGCATTAGGGACTTCCCTGGCTGTGCAATGGTTAAGACTCCACGCTTCCACTGCCAGGGGCATGGGTTCGATTCCTGGTCGGGGAACTAGGATCCCATATGCCACACAGCGTGCCAAAAGAAAATAATAAAATAAAATAAAAATAAATAAAATAAAAATTTTGCATCAAAGGACACTGTTAAGAAGGTGAAAAGACAACACAGAATGGAAGAAAATATTTGCAAATTGTATCTGATAAGGGACTTGTATCTAGAATATATAAAGAACCCCTGCAACCCAATAATAAATGACAAATAACCCAGTTAAAAACGGCAAAGGGTCTCAATAAACATTTCTCTAAAGAAGATAAACAAATGACCAGGAAGCACATGAAAAGATGCTTGACATCATTAGCTCCCAGGGAAATGCAAGTCAAAACCACAGGGAGCTACAACCTCACAACCAATAGGATGGTTGTGTAATCAAAATGACAAAAGTTGGCAAGAATGTAAAGAAATTGGGACCCTTGTACACTGCTGGCAGGAATGTAAAATGGTGCAGCTGCTTTGGAAAATGGTCTGGCATTTCCTCAAACTGTTAAACAGAGTTACAGATAACCCAGCCGTTCCACTCCTACTTATGTACCCAAAAGAAATGAAAATATATGTCTGCACACAAACTTGTGGATGAATGTTCTTAGCAGCATTACTTGTAGTAAACAAAAAAGCGGAAGCAACCCAAATGTCCATCAGTGGATGAATGGATGCATAAAATGTGGCATATCCATTCAATGGGATATTACTCAGCCATAAAAAGGAATAAAGCACTGATACAGGCTACAACATGGATGAACCTCAAAAACATTATGCTGAGTGAAAGAAGCCAGTCACGGAAGACCACATATTGTATGATTCCATTTATATGAAATTCCAGAATAGGCAACACCATAGAGAGAGAAAGTAGGTTAGTGGTTTCCAGGGGCTGGCGGGAGGTAGGGGGAGTGACTGCTGACAGGTATGAAATTTCTTTTTGTAGTGATGAAAGTGTCCTAACATTGATAGCAGTTGTAGTTGCACAACTCTGTGACTATACTAAAAACAAATGAGTTGCACAATTTAAATGGGTGAATTGAATGGTACATAAATCACATTTTCAATAAAGTAGTTATAAAAAGCAAACAAAACACACACACAGTGCTTCCCTGGTGGCGCAGTGGTTGAGAGTCCACCTGCCGATGCAGGGGACGCGGGTTCGTGCCCCGGTCCGGGAGGATCCCACAGGCCGCGGAGCGGCTGGGCCCTTGAGCCATGGCCGCTGAGCCTGCGCGTTCGGAGCCTGTGCTCTGCAATGGGAGAGGCCACAACAGTGAGAGGCCCGCGTACCACAACACACACACACACACACACACACACACACACACACACACACACCCCAGAATGCCTTGTCCTCTTCTGTTGAGCTGCAGAGCCAGTCTCATTACCCCAGGCTTGACTTAGCATGGGGCTATAGGGTCTGGGGTCCGATGAGGTGGGATGGGAGTGTCAGGGTTAGTTCTTCCAAGAGCATTAACGGACAAACATTTTGGAATCAAATGATGGATGAGATCACACAAACACAGGAGGCTGACTCAGGTTGCAAGCGAAGCATTCCAGAAGGGACAGCTAATTGAGGACCATGCCTTTCTCTCTGAAGTTCCCACACAGCTGGAGTAGGGACTAGAAAGGCACAGTGACCTCAAATGTCCCTACCTCAACTGGCCCTGGTAACCAGCTCCTCCCAAGGCAGAATAGAGCACAGCCCTTTTCTTCATAGGTAGGTGACCAGGCGAGGACAAGGAATTTCTACCTTAGAGATTTTCACAGGTAAGATTAGAAGTCCACACACTCTAGATAATTTGAAAACATCCCTGACTAAAGATAGAGAAACTGTTCGAACTATTCAATTGAGATAGCCACTAAGTTAGTTGTCCATTCAGTTGAGAGCCTACCTACTAAAAATATCCAACAAGTATGTATTAAATACTTACCATGTGGGGGAAAAACTCACAGCAGAATTATCACAATCAAAAATTAAAATAATGATGCTTGCTACCTTTGAGGAGATAAAAGACAAGATTGAGAATTGTGGCAAATAACTTGAAACTAATAAGAAAAAGAAAGCCACATGGAAGCTCTAGAAGTGGAAAATAAAACGAGTGAGATGAGGGACTCAGTGGATGAGTATGCCAGCACATTATACAGAGCTGAAGAGAAAAATCAGTGAATTAGAAGGTAAACCTGAAGAAAATATCCAGTAAGAAGCCTGGAGAGACAGAAGAGGCAAAGGACAGAATAGAGGCCATATCTCTACAAGGCGACACTGAGAAAGACCTCCTTGACACCTAGGCTCAGGAGTCACACCACAGCCACTTTGGCCATATTCCAGTTGTCAGCCCAGAGAAGGGATGGGTAAAAGGCTCTATCTTTGGTTGGGAGGAGACAGAAAGAATTTGCAGCCATGTCTAATCCATCAGAGATGCCACTTACAAAATGTCATTTGCCTCGGAGTAAAGCTAACAGTAGATGTGTAAGACCTCTACATAGAGAACAAGATGTTATTAAGAAAAAAAAAAAAATCTAAATCTATGTTGGTTCTTGCCCTCTCAGAGGCAGATGCCAAGACAGGATTGGAGATACACAAGATTTGTAATTATAAAAGGATATAACTCAGGAACAGCCAGATGGGAGAGAGGCATAGGGGAAAGTATGTGGGGTGGGCCTGGGAACTTCCATGCTCTTTTGGGAAGGTGCTACCCTCCCAGCACCTCCATGGGTTCACCAAGCCAGAAGCTCCCCAAACCCTATAGTTCAGGGGTTTCTAAGGAGGCTTCATTATATTGATTGGCCATCGGTGATTAATCCAATCTCCAGTCCCTCTCCCCTCCCGGGAGGTGGAGGTGTGCATACTGAGAGTACCAACTCTCTAAGCAAGGTTGGTTCCCTAGCAACCAGCCTCCATCACGTGGTGGCGGGGCCTCCCCCAGAGTCACCTCATTAACATGAACTCTGTTGTGGTTGAAAGGGGCTTGTTATAACTCACAAAAGACACCTTTACGGTTCTTATCATTTAGGAAATTCCAAGGGTTTTAGGAGTTCTGTGCCAGAAATGAAGACCAAACATACATTTCTTATTATAAATCACATCACAGAGCCCAAAACAGACTCAAGCATGTGTGGGCACTTGATTTTCCAGAAAGGGACAGTGCAAAGCATGGGGTAAAGGACGGTCTTTCCAAAAATCATGAATGACTGAGGGTTCATCATAGATAAAAAATAAAACATATATACAGAATAGACAAACAACAAGGTTCTACCGTATAGCACAGGGAACTATATTCAGTATCTTGTAATAACCTATAATAGAAAAGAATCTGAAAAAGAAATATATATATATATATGTATAACTGAATCACTTTGCTGTTCACCTGAAACTAACACAACATTGTACATCAACTATACTCCAATTAAAAAATAAAATAAAATAAAATGTGACCTCCTCCCTCACGTTATAAACAAAAATAATTCCAGGTGGCCTGTAGACCAGAAGGGGAAGGGCAAAACAATAAAGCTTCTAGAAAATAACAGAGGATGGAGTAGTCCATACTCTCATGAGTTGGGGGTAGGGAAATACATTTTGAAAAAGACACAAAAGTACTAATCGTAAAAGAAAAGTCTGATGAATTCTACTGCAACAAAATTAAGGATTGTTTTGGATGAGTTAGCAGGGCACTAACAGAAATTACAAAGCATCTAGAACTTACTGAAAGTGAAAGCTGTTGCTATCAAAACCTGTGGGATACAGTGAAAGTCATTCTCAGAGGGAAATGTATTCCCTCAACTGCATTTATAGGAAAACAAGAAAGATTTCAAAGTAAGTGAACCACACTGTCTACTTTTGAAACCAGAAAAAGAACAACAAAATAAATCCAAAGAAAATAACAGGAAAGAAAATAAAAGCAGAAATGAGTGAAATAGAAAACAAACAAAAAATAGAACAAAATGTAGGACTGACAAAATAGACAGCCCTTCAAAAAAAAAGCATCAGGAAAAAAAAGAAAGAATACTCAAATAAACAACACTGGAAATTAAAGCGAGGGCGTAACCAAGAGGTCAAAAAACATGATTAGAAATGGCTTAATACCCTACATTTGAAAACCTCAATGAAATGGACACTTTTATAGGAAAACACTTATTAGCATAAAATTGGCCCAGGAAGAAAGAGAAACATCTGAATAAGTCAGTAACCAGAAAGGAAGATGAAATACTAAGGACCTACCCTCAGAAGGCAACTGGAAGTTGTAGACATAAAAAACAAAGAACTAAACTTCACAATTATTAACTAAAAATGCAGGAAAGCATCTTCATGACCTTAAAGTCGGGACAGCACTCCTAAATAGAAGAAAACAGCAAAGCCACAAAGGACAGTATTAATAAACTTGACCATATGGGAATCTAAAAGACCTATAGTACAAGATAAGCAGACATATATTTGTTCCATCTATGTATGTAAGAGGCAAAATATTAGTATTTAGAATATATGCAACACCTACGCAACAGGAAGGAAAGACAACACAGTAGTAATGGGCAAACCTCCCTCCGCCCTGCAACAGGTATGCCATGGAAGAAAACTCATTTCCAAATGGCTGACCAACACGAAAAGCTGCAACTTCAATTAAAAACAACAGCCAGACACCTTCGGGCACCCACCCAGTGAGCAAAAATCTTCAAGTTCTATAATATCACTGTTTGAGAGGTTGTGGAATAACCTGTATTTACCCCGCACTGGGGAGGATGTTGGTGACGGAGCATTCGGATGGCAGTTTGGTAGTGACTTAAAACTGAAAACGTGCGTGCTGTCACTCGCAGCAACTCTAATCCTGTTTTATCTGAAAAAGAAAAAAACATACATATACCTCAAACGGTCTATAGAAATATGTTCATTTTAACGTGTAAAAAATAATAGCAAACAAATGTTTACTATTTAAATGTCCACCGATGGGTAGATGGGTAAGTAGACTGATGTGTCAAAATGATAGCAGAGTAAACAATAGTCAAAACAAACAAATTAGAGCTATTTCAATCAATGTGGCTTGATTTCAAAAATATTGCTGAGTGAAAAAAAACAAGATACAGAATAATGTGTACAATATGATACCTTTTTTTTTTTTTGCGGTACATGGGCCTCTCACTGTTGTGGCCTCTCCCGTTGCGGAGCACAGGCTCCGGACGCGCAGGCTCAGTGGCTATGGCTCACGGGCCCAGCCACTCCATGGCATGTGGGATCTTCCCGGACCGGGGCACGAACACCGTGTACCCTGCATCAGCAGGCGGACTCTCAACCACTGCGCCACCAGGGAAGCCCGATACCATTTTTTTTGATACCATTTTTATGAAACACAAACAATGTTATATGGTTCCAGATATATACAGGTGTGTAAAAGTATTTAAAGACATCTGGAAGGATACACGTCAAACCAATAGAACTGGGGGAATATTGAGGGGTCTCAGGAGGACAGGGGAGGCAAGGAAATCAGGAGGTGGATTAAAGGGAACATTCATTTCATCTGCAGTGCTTTAAATTTTTAAAAGGAGAAAATGAATGTAACTGTTGTTCAGGTATAATGATACGGGGACCCGGCAAGGGCAGGCACCCCAAGTTTGCCATGATTGTCGAGGAGTGTGTGCTCACAGGCAGACATGAGCCAGGAGGGGCTCAATATTCGTTGTGCAGGACGTTCAAGCAGATGCCTGGGCACAGCCTCGAGTGGGTGTAAAGGTGAGGTGGGTGGCTAGAGCCAGGAGCTGGGCCCAGCATCCTTTCATTCCTTAAGTCTTTGCTGAGCACCTAGGAGAACTCTGTAAAAGGGAGTGTGTTGAGCTGCACCATGCAGGCCTGCAAGCCCCGTGCTGGCCCAGCTTCAAGACCAAAGAGCCTGGAGTCAGTGACAGACACATCAATGGTTTAATGGATGGGGGAGCTTACGTGTCGGAAGCAAGGTCCTGGAGTGACAACCCACCATTTTGTGTGCAGTCCACGGCGGGTGGGATGTGGCGGCGTCTTTGCTCCCAGGGGGAGGGGGTGGTTACCAGTTATAGGGGGGAATTGACATCAGGTGGGCTCATCAGTTACCAGGGGAACAAGCAGAGGGGCACACTCCTTACCGCCCCTTTGATAAGCTATCGTGTTGATGTTCAGATCTAAAACTAGAACAATCTAGCCTGGGCCAGGGGCAAGTATGTAAGAAGGTCAGTCAGGTGAGTAGGGTGCAGGTGGAACAGGCATTGGTGGAGCAGGGGATGTAAGAGAGCAAGAGAACAGCCCCCTTGAGGGGCCTGACCATACAGAGCGATAGTTCAGAAGCAGGTCTTTAATGTGATTTTTGCTCTCACCCCAGCTGGTCTGAGGTAGCTGAGTGAAGGGAAAGTGGGATTTACTGCAGAAGGAATGCACTGAAGAACAATAATAAGATAATAAGATTTTGAAGAAAAATCCCCCCCAAAACAAAAACCAAACAAACAAAAACCGATAACAGCCTTGCAAGGCAGGCTATTATTTTGAGAGGTTTTTCTAAATTCCTGTGTTCTCCCCCTGTTGTAGTTAGATTCAGCTACCAAAGTACTGTTGGCTTAAATCAGACCGTAGTTTATTTTCCTTCCATAGGAATTCAAACACCAGCAGTCCAGGGCAATACTGTGGTCCGTGCCACTGGGGGAGCCAGGCCCCTTCTCTCTGGTTGCTCCATGCCCTCCCAATGTGGCTTCTGTCTTACAGTCTCAGACGGCTGCTGCAGTGCCTACCATCACATCCCACACCCACCTGGCCGCCAGCCGAAAGCAGGGAAGAAAAAGTGGGGAGCGTGTTCCTTTGTTTTGCAGGCACAGCCAGAATTGCAAGTGTGACTTCCATTCTCATCTGGAAACCAGAACGTGCTCGCCAGGCCCCTCTAAACTGCTGGGGATGTTGTCTTCATCTGGGCAGCCAGCAGCCAGCTGCCAGCTAAAACATGGGCTTCTCTCCCTAAAGTACAAGGGGAGGAGGGATATTGGGGACAATTTGTTGCTGCCACACCCTTCAGCATATGAACAACGAAGCCTGTGGAGCAGGTGACCTGGTTCTCGCTCCTGGGAGATTGTGGAGGCTGGAAGGGAGAGAGTGGAGGAAGGCAAAGCAAGCAGATGTGAGTCCAGGTCTCCGCTGGGCCCAACCGAGGGGCAGATGTGGCAGCCAGTGTGGGAAACACGAGGTGCGCAGCACCAAGCCGGTGGCACAGTTGGTCGATCAGGCAGGGGAGGTCCCCAGGCTCAGGTTTCCGAGCCAACCTGGCTTCCTGTGCTGGCATGGACAGAGCCAGGAGGCGTCGGTGGGGCCCCCATGGCAGGGCAAGGGGGCTCTGCAGCAAGGCTGCAGCGAAGATTCACAGGTAGGGCTGCCAGATTTAGCAAACTCAGGATCCCAGTTCACTTTGAATTTCAGGTAAATGAGAAAGAATTGCTTAGTATAATCATGTCCCGTTTCCATTTGTTGTTTATCTGGAAATCCAATTTAATTGGGTGTCCTGTACTTCATCTGGAAACGCTACAAGGTGAGGGTTTTAGGGGGCCTAGCCAGGCTTTGGAGGGGTGTGGAGCCCCAGCGGGACCAGCGTGAGCTCAAGGCAAACATGGGGACCTCCAGGATCGCCCTGACCCAGGACAAGGATCTTGAGACCAGGAGCCACAGGGACCTGCAGGGCAGGCGGCAAAGCAGGGGCCAATGCAGAGGCCACAGACCAGAGTCTTCCGGGCTGCTCTGGGGAGGGTGTGCAGGGTGACTTAAACTTCCCTGCTCCCCCAGACCAGAGGGAAACACTGCCAAGAGGGGCAGGGAAGGGAGGCCCAAGTATTTTTCCCCCCAGACACTGAGCATTACCCTAAGGAATCTCTAAGAACTATATTTGAGTTCTGAGGATGGAAAGTTTATTTTTACCACTAAGCTGCAGGTAAGCGGCTTAAATGCAGATCAAATGCAGACTCCACATCTTCTGCGCTCCCCTGAGCACAGCCAGAGGGGGGTCTTGACCCTGCGCCCCCTTCTCAAGGCAGACTTCCCAGGGCTTTGCAGTCCCTGTGATCACTGCCACCTTCTCCCGAGGGCCCTGTCTTCCCCTGCAGCATGGCCGGGATACGTATTCCACAGCCTAGTCATTTTCCCCACTCTCAGGGTTTATGGAAGCTTGGGGCCTCATAAAGTTCAAAGTCTGCAGTGATAATAAAGAGGCCCACTCAACTTGGCTTGGGCAGCAGGACACTCCTGGCTGTACGAAGGGGTGCTGGGGGCTGGGTGAGGGGCACATTGGGCGGGCCCAAACTCAGCCCTGCAGGGCCCAGCCTTGAGTCCAGGCGCTTCTCCTCACACTCCACACACTGGGAACCCCTCTGTGCCCAAGATGCTGGGGAGGTGCCACCTCTGAGATACCTCCAGGCCCTGTGGGCTTGGGGACCTGCAGATTTGGGGGTGTAGAAAAAAAATTGTGCTTCAGTGGAAACTATGCATTGTCTACATACTGCACATCCTGCTGTTATCTGATCCTAGCTTTTTTAAAAAGTTGAGGTATAGTTGATGTACAATATTATATAAGTTTCAGTACAACATAGTGATTCACAGTTTTTAAAGGTTATGCTCCATTTATAGTTATTATAAAATATTGGCTATATTCCCTGTGTTGTACACTATATCCTTGAAGCTTATTTATTTTATACACACACAGTAGTTTGTACCACTTAATCTGATTCTAGCTTTTTATCATCTTCTTTACAACGTAAATTGTAAATTGTCTTGTCCAGACGTTCAGTGATCTTGCCCACCCCCCACTCCTGCGGAAAAACTCATTCTGCCTCTATTAACGTTCTCATTTCAATATTCCTGATCTATAAAAGGCTCTCTTTTTTGATTCGCTTTTGAACTGGTTATAATACCTGTTTCCTTCGCTGATTAACGAATAGGACAATCTTTAACATTTGTCTATATTTATAGCTGATTGAGAATTATTATTTCACCTTTTTCTGAAAATTATCTTTGAATAGGGATTAGACGAACTGAGTTCAGATATCGCTTCTACAATTTACTGACTTTGTGACCTTCGGGAGATCGCTCATCTGAAAAAGGAGGCCGGCGAGGCCAGAACTGGTACACCGCCCCTCGTCTCGGCCCCGCCCCGCCACAGGCCCCGCCCCCAGACCTTCCTCCGCTACAAAGGCCCGGCGGCAGGTGAGCCAGCCCATGGCGCGAGCCTGGAGTCCGTCTGGAGCCCAGTCGGGGCGGGGCAGCAGCTCCTAGAAGTCCCCATTGGCCGGCTAGCGGTGTCAGGGGCGGGTTCCAGACTGCGATTGGCCGGCAGCCGGGCTGCCGGGAGGCACGGGCGGGGCAAAGTCATGGAGGCCGCGGGCGCCGGGACACGGGCGGCTGCGCGGCGGCGGGACCGGCGGCTGCGGGCGCCGGCGACCCTGAAGGAGCAGCGGGATCCCCAGCCAGGCGGGCGGCTGCCGCAGAGGAGGTGGGTAAGAGACCGGTGGGCGAATCCCGCGGCCCCGTCCCGCGGCCGGGCAGTGGGGCCAGAGTCGATGGGCGTCCGGCCCAGGCCCCGGGAGGCGCGCTGGGAGCTCCGGGCGCATGACAGCAATCTTCGGCCCCCAAGCCCCGTGTCCGCGGCGGGTCCTGCCCGCCGCCCCAGCCCGCACAGCAGCAGGCACGGACAGAGTCTCGGAACCGTGATGCGACCTCAGCAGCGGGCCAGGCTGGGAATCCTGGCGCCCTGGCGGGAAGCTTCGACATCCTCATCTGCGAAATGCGTTGATCGTGCCTTCCACCCCTGGCGGTGGATCTGCGCAGAGGATCCGAGCGTGGCATTTTTAATTGCTCAGGGCAGGCCAGCGTGTGTAATTAGGGTTATTCGTGCCCATGCTGGGCAGGAAAGGGGTTGGTGCCTGGAGCGGGGACATGTGAACTGGCCTTTGAGGAGGTGGAGGATTTCAGTAGGTGGAGAGTGGACGGAAGGGTGTTCCAGTTTGAGGGAACACAATGGGCAAAGGCACGTTTCCATAGTTTGCATTAAAAAATGTAAGCCAGAGGACATCTCCCCCTGCATGTCTAAGTGCGGGCTGGTCTGTTGGCTTCAAAGTGCTCTTTTTCTTTACCCTTTTATTTAAAAAAAATTTAACTCTTTCTTTGCTTAGAATTGAAGAGGCTCAAGAAGCAGTCTTTCGAGAAGTGGTCAGTTTTACCCCAGACCCTTTGCCAGGTGAGAAGGACCGAGGCTCTGAACACTTGTGTCCGTGTTCACTCTTGGAGCTTCTGGACAGGGCTGTCCCCTCCCCATCTCAAGTTTTCTGTTACTAATCCCATAATTTCCACTGATTCCTCGCTGTTTCCCTCCTCTGAACCAGTTCGATATTATGACAAGGACACCACCAAACCCATCAGCTTTTACTTGTCTTCCCTGGAGGAACTCTTGGCATGGACGCCCAACGTGGAGGACAGCTTTAACGTGGCCTTAGGGCCCCCTGAGTGTCGGCAGCCCCCTCTGAGCAGCAGCAGGCCCCGGACTTTGATGTGCCATGACATGATGGGCGGGTACCTGGATGACAAGTGAGGACACTGCGAGGGCATCGCCTGGCGGGAGGGGATGGAGGGGCGGGAGCGTGCCGTGTGGCAGAAGGAGCACCGGATGGGGAGTCAGGAGACGGGGCATCAGCCCACACTGCCACCAGCTGGGAGAGGAACTCAGGCCTCTTTGTTTCGTCTGTAAGAAGAGGGCACTGGATTAGGCAATAGCTGATGCCTCTTTCAGCTCTGAAACTGTTTGATTCTGGGGACTACCTGCACCTGAAGTCTGGGAGGCTGGAGAGGGCACCACAGCCGGGACCCTCTTCAGATGGCCTGGTGCAGAAACTTGGTTCTTCAGCTGATTTCTTTTCTTCATCCTCCTCACTCGAGCTCCCTTCCATCTTCCACTGGCTCTGGAGTTGTTCCACCCCCTCCCCTCCGCAGCCGGGGGCACTTCCTCCAGGTTGCTGCGGGGTCAGCTTAGAGATCTTAAACGTCCATAAAACAATCTTGGACATGACGATTGTTGGGAAGGCTTGAGTCAGAGCTGGCCAGCAAGGTACAGACAGAGGCAGGTGATGTAACCTCGGGTGTAGCTCACGTGGTTGTCAACCCCAACCTTACCAGCAGGCAGGCTATGTCCTGGGGAACTGCTGACTTCAGAACAGAGTGGGACCCCAGGCACGGGAGCTCTGCATGAGCCCCTCCCCGTCTCTTTCCTTCTGTCCTGTGTTTGTCTGCTTGTTGAGGCTAAACATGCTCAGTCCATCGGGTCCCATGCCGGGGGTACCTGCACGGCCTGGTAAAAACGTTTCCCTTGCGACCAACCCTGTCAACGTCCGGGCTGTGGCCTATGCTGCTTCTCAGCCCAGTCATTAGTCAGGGCCTGGCTCACAGCAAGCTTGCCGTTAGCGCCGACCAGATGGAACCAAAGAGAATGCTCACTCACTCGCCATTGCCCTCTCTTTTAACCGTGGGGTCGTCGTGTCCTTGTGTTTCTGGGTCCTGACTTTGTTCTCTTTCTTCACTAGGTTTATTCAGGGCTCAGCCACGCAGAACCCCTATTCCTTCTACCACTGGCAGCACATCGACATCTTTGTATACTTCAGCCATCACACGGTCACCATCCCCCCGGTAGGCTGGACCAACGCTGCCCACAGGCATGGGGTCTGTGTGCTGGGTAAGAGCCAGGGACCCACCTCCAACCCTGCCAGACTCGTTGGCACACCTGCCGGGTGACCCAGTGATGAAAGGGCTTGGGCTGGGCTTCCCTGGTAGCACAGCAGTTGATAGTCCGCCTGCCGACGCAGGGGACATGGGTTCATGCCCCGGTCCGGGAGGATCCCACGTGCCGCGGAGCGGCT
>NW_006789046.1:2832363-2834271 GCF_000442215.2 Lipotes vexillifer | reverse complement strand
AAAAAAAAAAAAAAAAAAAAAGCCTTGGGCTTCGGCTGCTGCTTAGTGGGTAGAGCGCCTCACTTGCCTTGATGGGTTAGGACAGGCAAAGGCAAACTTTTTCTGGAAAGGACCAGATAGTAAATATTTTCAGCTTTCCAGGCCACTGGGTCACTATTGGAACTGCCAGAGAGACAATAGCCCCCACAGACAGTAGACAAACAAATGGGCTGGGCTGTGATCCAGTAAAACCGTTTTTGCAAGAAGAGGTGGGGGGCTGGATACGGGCTGTAGGTGGTCCACCCCTGGGGAGAGCAGTGCTCCTCAAGCTTTCTCCTGCATCCAAATCATTTATTGGCTTGTCTAACACTGATTTTGGGGCCCCGCCCCCAGGGTATCTGATTCATTTGATATCTGGGGACGCTGGGAATTTGAAATTCTAATAAGTTTGCAGGTGACAGTGACGCTGCTGGTGCAGGAACCACACCTTGGGAACTGCTGGGTCAGAGGGGAAATGATCCCCGGGCCCGACCTTGTTTCTCTGTCGTCCCACAGGGACTTTCATCACCGAATGGAAAGAAGGGGAGCGGCTCTGTGAGGCCTTCCTGGCTGGGGACGAGCGCTCATACCAGGCGGTGGCCCGTCAGCTGGTCCTGATTGCCCAGTTTTTCCGATTCGATGGCTGGCTGATCAACATCGAGAACTCTCTGAGTGTGAGCACGCCTGCCCCTGGCGCCTGGCCCGCCGGCCCCTGTGCCCCGCGGGGACCCTCCATCGCACTCCTCGGCCTCACCAGGCCGGTCCCTGCTACGGCAGCACTTTCTCCGTCTCATTTAGAGCCGGCTCCTTCGCCTCTGCCACTTCACATGGAGATGGATGTTCTCCAGCGCGGTGTCCAGAAACCTTGCCCGCTGAGCTTTGCTTTTCTGGCTCCTTCAAGGCGGCCCTTTATTCCTCCTCGGTCTCTGCTTTGCTTGGGCCACATGTGTGGCTTCCTCTTCACGCTGCCCTCCCCTTTCATCGCGTTTTATCTTTTCCTGATTGCTGAGTCCATGTCCTTCCTGCTTCAGAAAGAACGGAAAGTCGGACCTCTGGCTGGACCCTCTGCCCGGCAGCCGTGGGGCTGAGGGGCTTCTGGGACGAGGACCCGTTTGCTCCTGGGGTTAAGTGTCCTCCTGTCTGTGCTGTGCCAGGCGCTTCTCATGACAGACCTCTCTGGGCCTCACGGAAGGTCTGTCTCCTTCCCTGTCTCCAGCTGGCCGCCGTGGGGAACGTGCCCCACTTCCTCCGGTACCTGACCACTCAGCTGCATCGACAGGTCCCCAGGGGCCTGGTGCTCTGGTATGATAGCGTGGTGAGCAGCGGGCAACTCACATGGCAGGATGAGCTCAACGAGCACAACAGGTGAGCCTGCAGGAGGGCGGCCTGGGCCCCTGGACAGGGGCAGGAGCTCCCTCTGCCTTCCAGAGGTGTTGCCGGCATGGCTGCCTTGGGGAAAGTGAGGGACGGGCAGAGTTGTCTGACACCCCGAGCACCACCAGAGAGAAGGAGAGCCTGGTCAGCCCGGCCGTGCCCAGCTTTACGGGTCACGGTCTGCGGGCTGAGCGGATGCAGGTGCTTGAGGGGAGGGCGCCCGGGCTTTACAGCCCACGCTGCCGCCCCCCCCAGGGTTTTCTTCGATTCCTGCAATGGCTTCTTCACCAACTATAACTGGCGGGAGGAGCACCTGGAGCGGATGCTGGGGCAGGCTGGGGAGCGCCTGGCCGACGTGTACGTGGGAGTGGATGTGTTCGCCCGGGGCAACGTCGTCGGGGGCCGGTTCCACACGGACAAGGTGGGTGGTGGCCTTTGAGGCCGGGGAGGTGGTGGCAGTGGCCCGGGTGCCTGCTGTCCTTGTGGACCTTTCACTGCCATCTGCACCTCAAGGGA
>NW_006789046.1:2822970-2832347 GCF_000442215.2 Lipotes vexillifer | reverse complement strand
ACTTCAAGGGAAAGAGAGGCAGCGGTGATCCTCCCCAGAGTGGGGAAACTGAAGCACCAAGAAACAAGCTCTGCCCTAAAATCCTACCTTCCAGCCCATTTCTACAGTCAGATGGTACCATTTTTACCTAGGTGTTAATGTCCAGAGCACCTCTTCCGACTGCTGGCCTCATCTGTAGCTTTACTTCCTTTTGGACTACGTGCTTTGCAGGGCACTGAGCTAGCATTGTAAAGCAAGAACGTGGACTCAGAGGAAAGCCGGGGGGCATATTTTGCTGTTTCCTTAGCCCAGGGCGAAGGACTGAGGTGTAACTCCCACAGCCTCGGGAACTGCTGGTTTGATAACTAGTGAGGTTTTTCTGGCGAGGCAGGCGGTGTCAGCAGTGAGAAAAGAGAAGAGGGGCCCACAGGGGCTGCTGCACCTGGTGTGGGATATGTGGGGAATCAGCCTGTCCCGAGGCTGTCAATCCTACCCTTCCCGGGTGCCGTGGGGACGTTCTCAACTCATTAATTAAGCTTTAAGTGAATACATTTAATCCAATAACTGAAGATTCTCTCCGCCCCCTGTGAGGCTGATAATGTAGCGTGAAGTGTAGTGAGAGAGAGAGACGTGTATCCCGTGGGCGCCCCGCGTGCTGGCCCCTGCCCCTCGGACATTCCCCTCTGCGCCTCCCCGCCGCCCGCGCCCTCTTCTGGGCGGCTGCAGAACTGCAGGGACGAGCCCTAACCGCCCAGAGGGGCGCCGGGACTCCTGCCTCCCTTTCCAGGCTCCCCGCTTCCCCAAACCCCCCATTGCCATGCGTGGACGCTTGTTGCTGGGACGGGGGCATCTCCCTGACTGCTGTCTCCCTAGTCACTGGAGCTGATCCGGAAGCACGGGTTCTCGGTGGCTCTGTTCGCACCTGGCTGGGTGTACGAGTGTTTGGAGAAGGGGGATTTCTTCCAGAACCAGGACAAGTGAGTCCTGCGTGTCCTGGGACCTGAGTGTGGCCCATGGCAGGGAGGGTCTGAGGTGATTTCGCCAGCTTTTGGCCTTGCTCCCCTGGGGGTGGGGTTTAAGGCAGGGCAAGGGGTTCAGCTGCCCTGGCTGCTCCTGGGGGTCGTGGAGACCAGTTAGTTAGGCAGGAAGGACAAAGGTTGGGGACCCCGAGGGACCACTTCCTGCCGACTTGCAGTGGGGGGCTGCGGTCACTCGGGAAGGGGTGCCAGAAAGGCTGGAGTCGCAAGAGTGAGTTCAGGGCGTCCCGGAGCCCTCTGTGGACCTGAGCCTCCATGCGTTTCTCCACAGGTTCTGGAGTTTGCTGGAACGCTATCTGCCCACGCACAGCATCTGCTCCTTGCCCTTTGTCACTTCCTTCTGCCTGGGCATGGGGACTCGAAGAGTCTGCTATGGCCAGGTGCGTGGGTCCCGTGCTGGGTGGCCGGGGGCGAGGGGCTTCCCGGATGTGCCGCATGTTGGCGAAGGGGCTGCCTTCTCTCCCGTCTTTGGTCCTCACCTGGGACCGGTGGGGGGAGACTCGGGTGTGACGGCTCCATCTGCCCCCTGCCCTCCCTCCACTTCTGTCTCTTTCTTCAGGAGGAGGCCGTGGGGCCCTGGTACCACCTGAGCGCCCAGGAAATCCAGCCCCTCTTTGGAGAGCACAGGCTGGAAGGGGACGGACGGGGCTGGGTGAAGATGCACTGCTGCCTGGAAGACGCCTGGAACGGGGGCAGCTCTCTGCTTATCCGGGGGCTGATTCCGCCTGAGGTTGGAAACGTGTCTGTGAGGTAGGTGAGTGAGTGGGGCTGAGACGTAGGGCCTGTCAGCTTCCCCCATCATTCGTGTCAGTCGCCTAACTGGGCAGGTGGGCAGCAGAGGCCAGAGGGAGGACAGAGCCGGGGTTTTGTTTTATTGTGTGAAGAACACGCAACATACAGTTTACCATCTTCACCGCTTCTGAGTGTCCAGGAGAGTAGCATCAGCTACCTGCACACTCTTGTGTGCATTTTCCTTTCGCAGACCCGAGGCTGGCCTCGCGGGCAGCCCGCTCCCCCTCCCCGTCCTGGAGGGAGAAGTGGGCGGACGGGACCCGGAACAGTCCCGCTTCCCAGCGGTTTCCCTGTGGCCTCTCATCACAGGACCTTCCTCCTCCAGGTTATTCTCCCTGCAGGTCCCAGTGCCGCCCAAGGTTTTCCTGTCCATGGTGTACAAGCTAGAAGGACCTTCGGCTGTGGGGGTGGCTTTGGAGCTCACCACGGGGGACGCAGGCAGCTGTCACGTGGGAGACATCTCGGCGCTGAGCGGTGAGGGGATGGCTTCTTCCTTCCTTACAGGCCTCTGCCTTCTCAGGGGACGTCTCGGGGAGGAGGAAGCTAGAAAGCTGCACGGGGTGCGGGGGCGGCTGGACTTGGGGGCACTGCTGTGGTCCAGGCCTGGACGGGGACGTTCGCCCTTCAGTTGGAACCTCTGGGCTGTGGCCCTGCGGTGCGGGTTGGAGGTGTGCTGCCACGGGGCGTCTCGTGCCGGCTGCGCCCTGAGGGCGAGGATGTCCGCGGGCCAGTCCTGCTCCATCCCTGAGTTCTCTCCTCCCTGTTCCCCTGCTCCTGAGGCCTCAGCCCATCGGGCTGAGAGCACCTGGGGCCACCAGGGAGTCTTGCTGGGCCCCCGGCTCCCGATTCAGTGACACCTCCCAGTGCGGTTTCCTTTGGACTCTCCTTGTTAAAGTCTTGTGTCTCCTGCCCCAGCAGAAACGAGCCCAAGGCACAGTCCCCGACCCCTCCGGGTGCCCCCGACCAAGCTGGCCAAATGGGTGGGCCGCTGCGGCCAGCAGCTCAGCGGGGGCTGGGTCCAGCGGTGAGTCCCTCCCCTTCCTGTTGAATCCCCCGCCGGGGATGCCCACGCTGGGGTGGGGATTGAAGAGTGAGGGACCATCCACTGAGAACCCCCAGAACTGGCGGGAATGGGGGGGCCCTGGGCCGACCCCTCGGATTTCAGGCAGCTCAGTGACACAAGACCGCAGGATCCACTTTGGGATGGAGCTCCCTGTGGCTCGGGGCCTCTGAGCAGCCAGCCTGAAGGTGCCGAGCTGAGGCCCCTTGGGACCGGCCTCTGTTTGCCTCTCCCAGCTGCTACGAAGTGAATCTGCGGGGCTGCCTCCTGCAGGCCCTCTTCGTTAATTTCTCCCGGGCCCCGGGCAGCCAGGAGGAGAGCTTCGTCTGTCGCCTTGGAGAGATCCAGGTGACGCATCTCAGGGAGCCGGCTGGGGCTCGGCTGGGGCATCTGTCCGGCTGCGGATGAGGCCGAGCGCCCCGCTGCCGCCTCCGCTGGCCCAGGGGGATTGGGGCAGAGGTGCGGGCGGTGGACCTTGCGGGGCAGGGCGCCCTCCAGCCAGCCCTGGGCTCTCGGGCCGTGCTGAGCCTTCTCTCTTCTGGCAGGTGGTGGATGCCAATAGCCTGCTGACCCCTCTGCCTCAGGTGCAGGCCGTGACTGTCTCGCAGGTGCGCTGGCAGCCGGCCGCCTCCGAGGGGGAGAGCGGCCCCGCTGGGCTCCGGCTCAGCTGTACTCTGCACTGGGCCTACCGCCTCCCTCACGCCCGATGCTTCCGGATCCACTGCTGCCGAGGGTCAGGAGGTGACGCTCCTTGCAGGGGGCCGTCGGAGCCAGAGAGGCCCACGCTCCTGGGCCTGGCTTTTGTCAACCGGTATCGGATAGTGGACCTAGCAGTGGCACCCGCAGAGCCTGGCCGGGATGGCCGTGTGGAGTTCCTGGTGGAGCCCATCCCCAAGGAGGGGTTTCTGGTGCCACGGGCCGAGTGGGGCAGGGCGGCCATGCTGTACTCCACGCCCCGCACATGAGCGACCATTAAAGCACAGAGTCTCCCACCTCCAGGATAAGGCTTCTTCTGCACTGGGGCCTCACCCGTGTGCGGGGAAGGCCCGGGTCCCAAGGGCTGGGCCAGAAGATCACAGGCCCCGGAAGGCTGTGGGCTGTGGCTCTTCGTTGGGGCATTGGGATGGGAAAACTGAGGAGTCAGTTTGCTGAGTTGATAATTTCAGCAGTGAATGGACCCCCCGCCTTTTTGTCTAATCCCTCTCCGTGGTATACAGTTTCCGGGTACAAGTGAAAAGATTTGGGAAAATTTAGTCTAGAAAATTCCATAAAGGGTATTGCCTAATAGGCTGAAAGACGCTTATGCTGACAATGGTGACCTCTTATTCCTGCAGTTGGAACAATTAGGAGCGAGCTTAATTGTGGCGAGAGGGCCTGGAGTAGGGCCCTCGAGACGCTTCCAAGGGTGGGAGTGAGATAGAGGGGCCCTGATGGGGCAGGAGAGCAGCGGGGGGGGGGGGGGGGGGGGTCAGGGGGGGGGGGGCATCAGGGGGGGGGGCAGCGGCCCCTGCAAATGCTGAGAGGGTGTCCCGGGGGACCTCTTCCCCAGGAAGGGAGCCCCAGGCCAGGCTGTGCCGGGTCACACCAGCCCCAGGCAGGGCAGGCATCTGGGCCAGACCACCTCGTGTCCTGGCTTTCCCAGTTTACCGTCCCCCTGAGCCAGAGCCACTTACGAGCATTCCCATCGGCCCTGTGTCCTGCTACGTCTCTTCCGGGTCGTAGGTGCAAGCTGGTGAGCCCAGTGAGCTCGGGCAGCAGGAGGCCGGGCAGGGCCCAGGAAGGCCCTCGGGGGGCACCCAGCAGCCCCCCAGCCCTGGGTGCGGGCTCCGGGCCGCCTCCGTCACACCCTCCGGCTCCGCCGCTCCCTTGAGCAGGTGTTAGTCCAGAGCATCAAGGCATCGGGACAGCGGCCCGCCCCACTGTGGCCCCTTCCTCCCGGTTCCTTCTCTCTCTCTCCACAGGGAGGAGGCGGGTAGGCGAGCCAGAGATGGCTTCTCCAGCCACACAGCTCCCCTGTTGACACCTGGGCTGCTGCGGTGGCTTCCCGGGAGGGGGTCTCGACCCCGCAGCCTTGCGTAACCCTGCTCCCCTGCCCTCTCCAGGCCTGAGTGGGCTGTGCCCTGACCCTTTGATGAAGGCCATCAGCCCGTCGTTCTTGGGGTCTCTCACCCCCAGGCCTCATAGGCCAACGATGGGGGTTACTTTCCTGTTCCTCTTGTCCTTCCCCTGTGCTTCTTGATGTGGACGATGCCAAGGGCCAGGACTCTCTGGGGTGACCTCCCAGCTGGAGGGTTGGCCCCCCTGTGTCACGCAGGGTCAGCAGACTTGATTTTTACGCCGCAGTGAAGGAAGTGGCCGCCAGGTGGCAGTGCAGCCACACAGCATCCATCCTGGTCCTCGGAATTCGGAGAGGACCGCAGGACACTGAGGGGTTCTCCTTCCGGGGCTGACGTTTGCCTCTGTCTTCCACCTGCCCTGCTTCCCGGGTGCCCACGTGCCCTTTTCCCAGCCCGACGCAGGACCTCTGGTTCTACGTCTTTCCTAATTGGGAACGTTTTACTCTTCATGCCCCACGCGTGTGGCCCAGCTCAGCCCCAGGACGGGAATAGGTTTGTCTGAGGGGGGGGAAGAGGGTTCCTGCGGGCCAGGAAGACGCCTCCACTGGCTGACCCCGAACAGGTCTCCCAGCACCCCAGATTCTCCTTGTGAATCTGGAGCCTCAGGAGACTGTCGGGGTTGGGGAACCGCTCCCTTGACTCCCCCTGGCATGCTTTGAGTCCCCCACCCCCAGTTTTGAACTTGGGGGAACTGAGGTGGGGGCTCCTGGCTCCTCCCACCCCAGTTCCCAGAGGTGGCGGTCGGGTGGGGGGGCAGGACCGGGCACCCGGAAGTGGGCAGCACAGCTGTCGTGCCCCACTGCTTATTTCAGGAGGCTTTTTTTTTTTTTTTTAAAGTGCTGGTTTTCCGAATATGTTATGCAGAGAAGGAGGGAAATTTTATAGTGGCAATTATCTTCCCACAGTCTGGTGAGCAAGCAATTAAGAGAAAAGGGGGTTTAGCAGAGCATGGCGTGCTGCGGGATCGCACAGCCCCATGCTTCCCAGGAGCACGGTCCCCAGTCCCACCGACGGTAAAGGCTCGTATGCAGGAAAATAATGTCAGGCGTTTAAGCCTGTGCCCCTCTGGTGTGTGTAATCGCTCCGAAATAAATGATCCGACACTGTGAAAAATGAAGAGCGCAGGTCTTGGTGAGACGTGGGGCGGACAGCGCGTCTCGGGTTTGGAACCCGCCCCCATCGCAGCCCCCAGCCCAAGACTTTCAAGCTCTTGGTTTGGATTCTAATGCTCCCCTTCCCAGCTCTCCCTCCTCTTCTGGCTGGGGGTTGAGGATGGCGGCCACTGTCCTCCACCCCACAGCACCGGGGCTGGGGACTCACACCCGGGGTGGAGCAGTGGGCTTACCTTCAGGCAGCTCCTTTCCTTGGGACCACGGCTGGGCCCCGGCGCACAGGCAGAGCCAGTGGTGTGGGCAAGATCCCCGAGAGCACCAGCCTCAACTGCCCAGCCGGCCCTCTTGAATTCAGATGTCTGCCCCACCGGTCATCAGGCACACATGTGGAGCAGCCACCACTCAGCAGCCGGTGGGGCCAGGGGGCCCTTCTGCCCCAGACTCTGCTGGTAACGTCACAGACCTTGCTCGCAGGGTAGACAGGGCAAGGCTGCAGGGAGCACGTGTGAGCCCTGCCTCCAGACTCTTGGGACGGGATGGGGAGATGGCAGTCTGCAGGAGAGCATGGGGGCTCTAGACTCTCTCCCATAGGGTCTTCTGACTCCCCTCTGGCCACCTGGCTTCCTGGGAGGAGCTGCCCGTCCTGGGGCCACCCACAGTGGGCGTCCTGGTCCTCTGTGCCCTCTACCCTCTGTGCCCGGGAGCTGGCAAATCAAAAAGAGTTGTCCTGGTTTGAAGAAAAATCTTTATTAATAATCTTAATAATAATAATGCGGTTGATTTGAATGGTCACACCTTGGAAGCATACAGAATGGTAAGAAAGGAAGCCTGGGGCCTGGCTGCAGTCCTGGGGTTGAGAGGGATGGGAGGGCGCAGGGCCGGGGGTGGAGCTGCTGCAAGAAAAGGGTCCACAACAGCAGAGGGTGGAGGGGCCTGTACAGAGGACGAAGCCGGAGGCAGGGCGGGGCTATGTACAATGGGAATAGAAAAGGAGCCTCATCTCAGTAGCTTCAGGAGCTGATGCTGAATATAAAGTGAGGTGTATTTTTTTTTCCTTTTTAAGTTTCATGAGACAGTGGAGCCATGTTGGGAGCCTACATCTTTTGTTGCTTTTTGCTGCTCCCCCGACTCCAGCTCTCCCTGCCTGGCCAGTGGCTCCTCCCTGCTGCCTGCTGTCCGTTGCCCCCGCGACTCCAGGACCTGAGCCGGGAGCAGGGGAGGGGGCTGCGGACCGCCCAGGCCTTCCCCCACCCCTGGCTCTCCCTGCTTGGATGTGCCGTCCAGACCCATAGCACCGTGACCCGAACCCTCGCTGTGCAGCCAGGTGCCGGCCCGTCCCTCTGTTCTTCTCTGCAGGACTGGGCCCTGCAGGGCAGGGGCCAGAGGGCTCTACCCAGCTGCAGCGTGAGGCTGGCCTTTTCTCTCCTGGACCAGGCCCAGGGCCTCCTCCAGAAAGGGAACCAGAAACGACCAGTCAGAACAAGACCTTGGCCTCAAGGCCCTCACCCCTGGCTGGGCAGCCAGAGCCCCCTCATGTGGAGGGAGGGGGCCTGGGTGCCCTGTAGTTCTGGAAACATATCAGCCCTTGGTGTTGAGGTCGGACACCAGGGCTGCCGGTTGGACAGCCTCCAGTGGCTGCAAACTCCTTCCCAGGTTCGCAGGACACAGGTGTTGGCGGCGCGGCAGGAGGGGTAGCCGGGGCCCAGAGCGCAAGACACAGGGTGACTGGGCACAGCCGAAGCCCCGAGATGAAAAGCAGCCCCCGTCCCCGTGCCTGCCCAGCCGTCCCTCCGCTGGCACAGTCGGCAGCCAAGGTCGAGTCCTGCTGGCCACTCTTCCTGCTTGGGCCTGCAGCCGCTCGCCACTGGCCCACGCTGCCTCGAGTGGGGCCCGGAAGGAAGACGTGGTAGAAAACGGAGTCCCTCCCCTCCCGCCTCCCTCCTGCCAGCGTCCTGCCGGCGGCCGGGGGCCGCAGACCTGCTCCCTTGCTGCGGTGCGATGGCTCGCGGGCTCGCGGACTCGGACGTGGTGGATGCTTCTCGGTTTGGCTGGCTGTTTTGCTGCTTGGATCTGAACATCTTTTTTTGTTTTGTTTTTTGTTTTGTGATTTTTTTGTGTTTTTTTGTTTTTGCCCTTCATGGTCCAAGAAGGAAACGGTGGAAGCTTTCACTACAACAGAAACAGAAAGGCGCGACTTGCAGTTCACAGGACACCAGCCAGGCGTGCTGCCAGGGCAGCGGGACCCGGGACCCTGGGTGCCAGGAGGGCAAGAGAGGAGGCGCCCCCAAACCGGCCCCACTCCCAGCTTCAGGAGCCCCCTCATCTTGCGTAAGGGAATTTAATGCAGACCTCCAGCCTCCAGGGCGGAGAGGGCATGGCCAGTGGTGGGGGCAGAACCGGGCAGCGGGGATGAGCGCAGCTGGCAGACGCAGCTGGTGGACTCTGCTAAGACCTGGGTGGGCAGGGTCTGGCTGCTCGGCGCAGATGAGGGCAGAGGTCAGGGCGTGGTGGGTGGATGATGCTGCATGGGCCACGTGGGGGTCTGGAATGAGGCAGCTGAGAAGGTGCTCTGGGCACTGGTGGTGAGCTGGCTGGGCACCCTGCGTGTGACCTGCCCACTCCACCAGCCAGGACAGATGTGCTGGTGGAGTCGGCGGAGGCTCACGCCCTGGCTGGCGGGGACCTGCACCCTCTAAGCTGGCCGTCCACACCCCTGGAAGCCCAGCTCTGGCACATAGGAGACCTGGGCCTCCTTGGTCCTTGCCACTTTTCCCTGTCGCAGAGGTACCAGGGCCGCATATGAAACTTGCAAAAGCTCCCGCAGCTGTCTCAGCTTCACCTGCAGGCCCCAGAACCCTGCAGCAGAGCTAAGCCCCAGGCCTCTCGGGACGGCAGGTGGATGCTGGGCACTGTTCTGCCAGGGAGTCCGGAGGACGGGCACCACCCTCCCCTGCTCTCTCACTCAGAGTCCCCCTCCGGAGATGTACCTGGATAAGAACGTTTCAGGTTGGGGAAGGGGAGATGGTGGTGCACTCTGGCGCTGCACAGACCCAGGTGCCAGGCTGGCAGGGACCCCATCTCAAGACTGTGGCTGGAGAGGACAGACTGTGGGCGGTGAGGCAGACGGGCTGAGCGGAGGGCCCTCGGGCGCTGCAGGGCTGGACCGCTTTTGGGCTCTGGGGCAGGGAATTTTCTCCCTACGCTCTCCCTTCTTATAACAGAGGCTAAGGAACCCCTGAGGCTGGTGGGGCTCCCGCACGACTTGTGACAACTTCAGCAG
>NW_006789046.1:2812998-2822929 GCF_000442215.2 Lipotes vexillifer | reverse complement strand
AACATCAATAAAGTTTAATCAGAAATGTTAGTTTAGCTAGATGGGGACAGAGGGCAGAGACACTTAACTCCTGTGATTAGCTGGGTGACGATGGGGAGGTAGGAGTACTGTCGAGGCTAGGAACCCACCGACTGGGGCAGACAGACGGGAGCCCCTTGCTTCCTGAACCCCAGGGGAGGGGCTGGGGCTCTGGCCCAGACTGGTTGGGGTGGCTTCCTGGGGAGGCCGGGCTGGCGTCTTCCGTGGCTCTGTAGCCCGGGGGCATGGGGAGTGGGCATGGCCCTCTCGGGCTCTATTGCTAGTTCTCGGGGAGGGGTCTTCTGCCGGCCTAGCCCCTCCCACTGTGTGCATACTGTACCAGAAATGGCTTGGGGGGGGCGGTACAACGTCAACAGAGTCAAAATAGGAACCAAGGTTTCAGACATACGGGGGTGACCAGGGTCAAGGACACACACGCCATCGTGGGGGGGAGACCAGTTGGCCGGAGGTAAAACCTATGGACTTAGAGTCGCAGAGGTCAGCGGCGCGTGTCGCTGACCAGGAGGGGCGCACTGTCCTCCTGGTGGCTGTGTCTGGTTTTGGACTGCTGGGTTTGGTGTGTACTAGGCAGTCAGTGTGAATGCTGCTAGGGGCTGGGCCTCTTGCTAGTAGGGGGTGAAGCGGCTGTACCCTCCTCGGCAGAGGCTAGCCTGCAACATCAAAGATGAAAAACAGCCAATCAGTACCGCCTTTTGGGAGAGGGGGAAAAAGCAAAAAGAAAAAAAAAAATAAGGAAAAACAAAAAGAGAAATAGCTAAATCCCGTTTTCTGCCCGCCTTATGGTCTGCCTTGGGAAGAATGGGTGCTGGCTGTCATGGCAGCAGGAGGGGCCCTGGGCCTATTTCCGACGTGGTGGTCTTGGGGTCAGGGAGGTGCTGGGGTCACCAGCCACAGTGCTTCTGGATAACGAAGCTTGAGATGTCTTTCGGCCACTCTCTTGGCTCAGGCCTGGCCCTTCCCTGCCCGCTTTCTCTGTCATCTGTAATCTGGGGGGCAGGTCTGAGCAAAAGCCCCACGTCCTCAGCGCCCAGCGGGGCTGCCGGGGTCAGGACTCAGCCCCTCCAGGCACGGGAGGGTGGAGGGACCTCTTGTCAGGGTTCCCAGGGCCTTGGCTCTACCAGGAGGGGCTGCATCTGCTCACCCAGCTCCGTGGGGCCTTCTGGGGTCCCTGCGCCTCCTCCATCCTGCTGGGAGGACAGGCCTTTGGCACTGTTGCTCTCCGGTGCCCCTGGGCTCCCCTGGATCAGGGAGGCCTGCACAGGAACCTCCTGCCCTACCCACCAGTTTCCCCAGAAAAAGGAAGAAAATGGCAAGTGCCAGAGAAGAAAAGCTGGGGGGAAAAACAGAAAATCTTAAAAAAAAAATCAATAAAAGAAAACATAAGAGGGAACCCTCTGTGAATTACCTAACACTTTTAGCTAGCAGCTTTGCAGAGGGCCGGGTGATCTTGGAGCCAAGGGGCCTGCAAGCAACGTTTTTGGGGCCTCCATCCAGGAGTGGGTGTGGGCCCCCCCACCTAGAGGCCTGGGCCCCATGGCTGCCAGCAGTTACTGCAGGCTGCCTGGGATGTCTGAGGCTCATTAAACATCAAAAAAGACAAAACAAAAACTGGGAGGGAGTAATCAAAAACGAGGGAAATGAAAAAAAAAATCCATATTGTCTCTGAACCTCCTCCCTCTTTACCCCCGCAAAAATGTTTTCATCTTTGATGCTGGATGCCAAGCTAGCTAAAAACCGACATTAACACCCCCTGGGGTTGGGGGTGGGATGGGCCTGGGAGGTAAGTGTCCACTGCAAGCAGATTTGGGGGTACAGAGTGAGCTGGGCTGTATGTGTCAACAGCTGGCCACACACACACACATACACACACACACACACACACACACACACACACACTGGCCCACACACCTCCGGCCTCAGCAAGCCCATCAGGAGTGCGCCCCTTCCGTCCCGCCCCAGGCCCGTGGTCAGAGGCCCCATCTCCCTAGGAGAGGGCCTGCAGACTCAGCCGGAGCCACGGAGGGGACACGAAGCAGGGCCTTGGGTGAGAAACAGCAGGTAGCCCTTGTTCCCCACCTCGATGTGAGAAAAGGTACAGCAAGGGGGTGACAGAACACAGAGGGACCATGGCACGGACACACCCACATGAGGGGAAGTGGAGGCCCTGCCTGCCTCTGGAGCCTCTGCCGGAGGGTTTTGTTTGGTTTTCCTGGTGAGGGGAATGGAAGGCCCGGACGGGACTCAGAAAACCGGGCCACACCAGAATGCTTCCCAGACGATCAGACGTCATTACTGGGCAGCCGACTGTCTGGGCAGACCTGCCTCCCTCTAATTCCATGAGGGCACAAAGGGGCAAGTCCTCCCCCAACTCAAATCCAGGCCTCTGTCTTCCAGGCACCAGGCCGAGGGCTGGGTCATTTCCCCTAAGGGCTTGCCCGCTTGCCCCACCCCACCACCCCCCCACACCCGGCTGCAGCGCAAGCCGTCTCATCATGCCTCAGGGCAGCCGGGCCCCAGCCTCCTTACCATGGTTCCAATGCTGTAGGTCGCCGCGGGGCCGATGGTGTGATGGTAGGGGTCAGCAGCCGCGTAGACTCTGCCATAACTGGGGAGGTGAGCACAGGGGGTGGGGTGTGGGCAACGGGGCATTTGCGGGGGCAGCAGGTCTCCTGCCTCCTCCCAGACGGCGCCCCAAGGCCCCTCCCTCCCCTGCACGCCCCCTTCTTCTTCCTGCCTGTTTGGAGGGAACACAGCCGGTCACCCTCTGAACACGTCCAGCGAGTGCTGACCCTGAGCGCTGGCCTGCTGCGCCCCCGACAAGACCCACAGGCTGAGACGCAGTGTGAGGCTGCGAGGAAGGTGTGGGTCCAAGGGTGCCGCCTGCCCCTGAGAGGGAGGGCTGGGCAGTTCCCAGGCCAGAGCCGGCACGCGATGGCTGTCCTCCACGGAGCGCCCACCGCCTGGCCGGTACTGGAGCCTGCACGCTTCCGCAGCCTGCAGCTCTGCAGCCACCAGGCCGAGTGCCCACGGGGAAAGGTGACAGGCCAGCCCCCCCTACAAGACCTGCCCTCAGAACAAAAGAGAACCCCCGCTTGGGCCTCTGGGTGTGCTCTCAGGTGGGCAGAGGCCTCTGCTCCCAAGGTGCACGCACTCTGCCTTTCTTTCTCGGGGTTGAAGGGTTTCAGGCCTGGGAGCGCTGAGAAGCGTCAGAGGCGTACCTGGGCAGAAGCAAAGGCTCCTAATTACCTTTCTCACTCAGGCCTCCAGAGCTTGGGGAGGGGGCTTAGGCCTCCAGGGCTGGGCATCAGAGGAGCGGTCCGCCACCCGAGAACCAGGGGGTCCCAAGGCTCCCCTCTCTTGCAGGCAGGAAGTGATTTTACAGAAGTTTGGGGCTTGCCGGCTTGGGGTCTCCAAGCTCACATGGACCTGCTCTCCTCTGCCCAGTCCCTGTGTCCACCAAAGGGAGGCAGCCCCAGGCCCCGGGTGTTGCGGGCGAGGGTTCCTGTCTGTCCCAGCCCAGCCCGACGACCCAGCCATCTTCTCCCCACCCCCGCCCACCGCGGGTACCTGTCGCTGTAGGCGGCTGCGGCTGCTGCGGGCTGAGCGTATCTGTAGGCAGCATAGCCTCCCTGCAGGGTAAGGGGAGGACACGGCACACGGGCTTAGTGGGCTGGACACAGCATTTCAACCTTCATCTTGGCCAGGTGAGGGGTAGCTGGTGCAGGCCTGGGGGCACCTGGCTTCTGGTTTCGTGGCATGGTTCAAGGTGGGGTTTCTGTTCACCTCATTCATTCATTCATTGATGCGTCCATTTGTGCGTTCAACACACACGGGTCAGCATCAATGATATGTCTGGCTGTGTTCAAAGCTTTGGCACACGGTAGGTGCTCACAGAGTTGCCACCAGGCCAGCGTACCCCTGACTTTGATGCTGATGGGTATGGAGACTCGGTGCTATCCTGGACACTGGGATGGGACAAGGGCAAAGGGCATTAACTCAGACCACGTCTTAGCCCTGACCAATGGATTGCTGAATTACAGGCGACCACCCAGGATGGAAATGAGGTCTTGCGTGGGGTGGGGGTGGGGGTCGTCAGCAAGGGCTCCAAGCTAGAGGAAGCAGTAAGTGCAGCCCCATGAAAGAAGAGAGGAGACGGGACCCCATCAAGGGGTCTGCCCTGGAGCCTCTACCTCCTGGTCTCTCTCTGGCCTCTGCAATGGACACAGGGTGCCTATGGGGGCTCACTCAGTGACCCCAATGCTGTTAGGGATATGGGAGATTCACCCACTGTCCCCATCATACAACTGACACCTTGTGAAATGGAGAAGACACGCCTGGCTCATCGGGCTGCTGGGGGATCCATTGCTACTCGTACCCTGAGCACAGATAACCCAGGTTTACCTGTGCTGAGGTCGCCCCCTGGGCTCCCAGGACGGGAGGGGGTGGGGGGAGTGGGGCCAGGAGTGGGAGACACTGACTGTTCGCTGAGACATACGAAACGCCAGATTCCACCCTCCCTCCCCCGGGGCTGCACTTACATAAATCTCAGCACCATAAAAGCCATCCTGATACACGACCCTGGAAGCAAACGGACAAGAAAGTGGTGGGAACGCTGGAGAGGTGGGGTAGGCCGGCTCCGGTGTCTGCTGAGGAGGGAGGGGGCAGGGTGCCAGCCCTGCCCATGGGACTGGCATTTTAACAAGCGTTTGCTCCAGTGCCCTGTTTTGGTATAACAATAGAGTAACATCCTTGCTGGTCAGCTCCTTTCTCCCACAAACCCAGGGGCCCGTCGGCCCACCTTCCCCTACTCCACCCCAGGCAGCTGTATTCCCCCCATTAGGGTCGGAGGGCCCCGGGCCCCGGGGAACGGGCCAGGGAGGGCTTAGAGAAGGCCCACTGAGCTCCAGGGCCGACCACCACCCATTAAAGCATTGGGCAAGGTGCTGGGGCTCTAAACATCCCTCACATGCCAGAGACCCTGAGACCCGGTGGCAGGGCGGAGGTGGGTGTACTGATATGGAAGCGACTGCTGTGTGAAGTCTGGGGTTCCCACCGCCCCCCACCCCCGCGCCACAGTGCTGGAAAGGCTGCCTAGCCCCTCTGGCTGCACCACGCCCCCCTCCCCACGCTCCCGGGGCCGTTCTCCAAGCCTCCCTCCCTGTGCGCCCCAGGTACTCACGCTCCGTAAGTCGGGATGGGGGGCGGGGGCGGCGCAGCCCGAAACGTATTGTACACAGCCCGGCCCCGGCCCCGTAGGTGCGCGCCCCTGTAGGCAACAGCTGTGCCGGTTGTGGGGTAGGGGAACCCCGTCACTGCAGGAAAGGGCGTCGGAGAGGAGACAGTGTGAGAGGGAAGGCTAAGGGAAGGAGGGGAGTCAGGAGGGCTGGGGCCTGACCACGGCCGCATCTGGCCAGACATCCCGCCTGGCCACACCCACATGCCCACGCCCCACCACGCCTCGGCCTGGCCACGCCCACCCGAAAACCGTCCCCGCCTAGCCACGCCCCTGGCCACGTTCCCCCCCACCCAGGACGACTGGCCAATGACCGCCCAATACCCGGCCAGCCCCGCCCCAGCCCCGCGCCGCAGCTCCAGCCTTTACCCGCATAGAACTCAGGTCCGTAGACTGCCCCTACCACCGGGTTTAGCTTCCAGCCTAGAAGAGAAGAAAAGAAACCCAATCACTGTCTTCCCCATTGTCTCCCCACCTCACACTATGCTTGGGAACCCGAAAGACTCCAGGATGAGCCCCACTGGGACATTCCGAGGCCGTGGCCACTGCAAAGGACGGGCGGGACCCCTCCCTCTGCAGTCAGGGTAGATGGGTTAGGCGGGAACACAGTCCCTGGGCCCCTCTTGGGATGCTGCAGCCTCACTGGCTGAGTGCCTTCTGCTCCCTGACAGAGACCCAGTCGCTGCTGACGATCCTCCTGGTGTCTTGATTCTTTTCACATTTCAGCCTTCCCCAGCCTGCCCCAGGCCCTCCCTGTCCTGGGGCACTGGCCCCAGCAGCTTGGGGTCTGCAGTGTCTGCAGGAGAGCACGAGGAGGGAAAGTGGAACGCGTTATTATGCAACGTCTGTAGGCCCCCAGCTGCGATGGCGGCTGCTGGTGGCCTGGGTACGTTAGTGCCTGACGGCCCAATCTCACGGGAGCTGTCTCATGTGGGCACCTGGCTGCCTTCCAGGAGGGTCAGAGTCTGCCGTAAAGGAGCTTGGCCTCAGCCACGGCGACTTCCTTCACCTCCTGCCCGTCTCCGTCCTGGGTCGGGGCTCTCGAGGGGCTCCCTTTCTCAGTGCTGAGTCCTGCTTTTGCTATCCTGTGTCTGTTTTCCCCCAAAGCAGCCGGTGGGAGGGCTGCCGGGGGAGGAGGTGGGGAGGAGGGGCCTTGGGATTAGGGATAATGAGAAGGACAGCTAGTGTCCTCTGACCACTTTACCATATGCCACACTGTCCTAGACCCATCCAACGAGGAAGGTGTCACGACCTCCCATCTTACAGATGAGCAAATGGAGGCTCAGGGAGGCGCGGCAGCCTTGAATCACAGGGCTGGAGAGTGGCAGAGCCAGACCAGCTGTGGGATGCCAGACCCACGTTCCTGGCTACTCCCTGGCCCCCAGCCTCTCCCGCTCTGCAGGTGGGCAGGCTGGTCATCCTCTCCCACCAGAGACCCAGGTGCACGGGTGAAGGCCTGCTCCCACCTGAGGCTCTGGGGGTAGAAACCAGCCAGTTGAGCCTGTACCAGCTCCAGGTGGTCAGGAAGTGAGGGTGGGGTCAGCTCACCTGACCAGGCCCAGCCCCTGGCCCCTCAGCTCATTGGGGTCTTATCTTTGCAGCACACCCCCAGCCCAGCTCCACGTCTCAAGCCCAGAATCTAACAGCCCCACTGCTGGGTTGGCCGGGAGGTGTCCAGGACAGAGTTTCTGGGGCCTTGTTCCTCCTGGGGGCCCGTTCTCCACACTCTCCATGAGACTGTGGGTCGCCTTCCATCCCTGGTCCACCATCACACGACCAGCACAGATGTTTGCGTCTGAACGTTACTGCTAGGCTTCTGGAATCTTCTATAAATACCAGGTCAGCAGGGAAGAAACGCTTCATCTTCTGGGATGACCTCCAGTCCCAAGAACTGAGTCTTCTGAGTAAAAATCCACGATGGAGCAGAGTCCTGAGCCAGTTACCCAAGCCCACCTCCCTTAGGTCCCATCTGGCAGCTCTTCTGGGTGCAGTCAGAGAGGCTGCACTTCTGCTTCGGATGGCCCTGGCACCTCCCTCTGCCAATTCTGGAATCCTGGGTGCCTCCACCTGTTGCTCTGGCCCCAATTCACTGTTTGGGACCCCAGATGACAGAGGCAGTCTGAGACCCACCTGGGCGGATCCTTTGTTTCTTCAGCAAATAGTAACACCTGGTCGAACCTTGTGAGTCTATTTCCTGAAGTGGAAATTTCTGCCCCTCTGACTGACTGATGAATTTGAGTCCTCTGAAGTGTTAAGCAGGGTCAAGCCTCAGTCAACAGAGCCCATGAGCTGGGCTTCACTGCCACCTGCAGGGAACCCAGGGCCGGCCCACTGCAGCCCTTGTCACTCTTGCCCAGGCCAACTAAGATGTTTAAATGAAACCACGTTTGCCACCGAAGTGGGCAGAGGTTTCTCCGTCTCTCCACTCCCCGTCGTTCAACGGGCCTCGGTTCTGTGCCCATTCCGAGCCAAGGCTGCAGTTGTTCAGGGATGGATTCTCTTCCGAATCCCACGTTCCTCAACATCCTCAGGTCTGCCCAGAAAGCAGGGGTGTGTGGCTCTCGGGAGAGGCTGTGCAGCCCCCTGGATCACCCTGGCCCTGTAAAAACGTCTACCTCTTCCCTTCCTGTGCTGAGCGCCAGGTCACTGAAGTCATACACAGCGTGTGCTCAGGACAGGCGCAAAGCCGGGGATCCCCCAGATTTTTAGAAAGAATTTGAGCTTTGATAGTCCTCAAAAAAGCAGGAGGGGAGCGACAATAATCTCGGCTAAATGGGGTCTGGCCAGTGCCCCAGCCCTGCCCCAGGAGGGAAGATTGGGGGCCCCAGCTGGCGAGTCAGGCGGCAGATCCGCCCACTGTCCTGCCCTAGGTTTTCCATGCTGGCCGGTCCCCTGACTCCATGTATATCTGATCAGACCGGGACAAGAGAGTCTGGGGCTGGCTCAGTCCACTCTTCCCTGCTAGTGGGGGTGGGAAGCAAAGCCCATGCCCTGCCAGGAGACTTGTCCCGGTGGAGCAGGGCTGCTGCTCCCTGGCTAGAGGAACAAAGTCAAAAAGGCTCCAAAGAGTTCCCAGCTACACTCAAACCAGTCCCCGCACCAATCCTTGCCTGGTGGAGTTAAGTCACACAGAGGCTGAGAGCCGTCCCTCCACTCCTCCCTGCAGCCAGCATTTAGCATCAGCAGTTTTGTTTCAAAGAAGACTGGCCACCGCTGCTTACAGTCGGGTCCAGGTGCACACGGGCACGCTGCTCAGCTGATGCACACTATGGCCAGCGGGGCCTCAACCTTGCCGTGTTTCCAAGGCCCAGGGGTGGGCGGTGGGGGGCTGTCCCTCTAACTGTCATCATACTCATTAAATACTGAGCGCCTCTAGCCTCGGCACTTAGAAAATAAGGAACGATCCAGGAAGCGGCCACTTTCCCCCTGCGCCTGAAGCCGGTCCTCGGCCTCTGGGCGCGGCCACGCTCGGAAGGTACGGGGGTTTCACCAGCTGTGTGGGTGCAGGCGGCTGGCCCCAGCTCTCCCCCTGCCTCGCTGACCCACCCGCTTCTGACCGCGGCGGAGCCGGGACATGAGGGGGCACTCAGCATCCAGGGAGGCCGGCCTCCAGCAGCCTGGCTCCTCCTGGGCCCTGTCCCCACTGGTGGCCCCTGCAGCCTCCCTGGGGTCTTGGGCCGCTTACCGTTGCTATAGGGGTTGGCAGTCTTCTTGTTGGTCATGACTCGGGCCGTGGCGTTATTGACCTGCCCAGAGAGAGGGAGGGAGAGGCTGAGGGGAACATTAGCCTGTAGGCCACTGGCCGCGTGGTCCTGCTCTGAACTTCTCCGTGGCCGCCTCGGAGGGGGCTGGGGGCTGGGGAGGAGGCCCTGGGACGCCCAGGCGAGGCACAGGACCGCCTCCTCTGCTCGCCTGGCCCCCCACCATGGCCTGCCCTCCCCCCTGGCCTCCTCCCTCTGAGTGCTGCCCGCCCCTCAACCCCCGGCTGAGAACCTTGGCCATCACTGTTCCCAGCGCTGGCTGGTGCCCAGCCTGGCCCAGGCTCCGGGCCCTCGGCTTAAGCATTGCATCCAGTCCCACTGGCTCTTGCCGTTCACAGGACTGTTCCCACAGACTGAGCCCAGCCTCTCTCCGGCAACCCAAGGCCACTGGAGCAGCTGGCTGGTGGACTCTCCCCAAAGTGCTCTCAGAGCAGCTAACAGAATGGCCCCCAAGACTTCTCTGCCGTGGGTGGCTGCTGATGCCCTCCTGGTTGTGGGCACCAGGATGGTCACCCCTCCCCGTGGGGGCAGCATCCCTTTCCCTTGAGGCCAGCAGAGAGCTTTCTGCGGGGGCGGGGGGCACACGTGCCCGTGGTGGTGGGGCAAAGCCAATGGGGGAGGAGCAGGTAGGTACCAAGGGAGTGGGTCCTACTGTGCAGACATCTAAGGCCGTGGTCAGGCTGCCCAGAGGACTGGGCTGGGCTGTAGGAAGGAGGAGAAAGCAGGGCAGGGGTGGAACTCGAGGGAGGGGTCTGGGCCGTATTGCCTCCCCCTGGTCAGTGTGAGCCCCTGGGGCCTGGGGCCGCAGCCTGTACTGCTGGATGCTGGGCTGGAGCCTGGCTGAGGTCGGTGCCTCTGGCACTCCTTCTGCTTCTGGAAACCTTCCCTCAGGTCCTTC
>NW_006789046.1:2811857-2812715 GCF_000442215.2 Lipotes vexillifer | reverse complement strand
CTCTTCCAGTGGTTCCGCACTAGCCGTTGAGCCCTCCCTCCCTGGCCACCCTCGCTGCCCGCCCTGCTCGGGAAGCCCAGCTCCCAGACACCAGAGCCTCAGCACTGAGCAGGGCACACGCAGCCGCCCAGGAAGGGGTGGTGGAGGGGGGAGTGTCGGGGGACCCCTCGCCTTCTCTCCCCTCTGCGCCTCTGGGCTGGATCCCTTTCTAGGCTCTGGCTGCATACTGCTGCCCACCCTCTGGGGGATAAAGGCAAGGGGCAAACTGCAGGATGGGGCAGCATGGGGAGCGGGGACGGGGCAGCTGCCGCTCCTTGGTGAGGCTAATGACCTGCTCCCAGCCACGGGCAGGCTGGGCTGGTTGAGGTCCTTGGAGCCGCCAAGCCTCGGAGACGAGACTTCTGGGGCTCCTCCCAGTGTCTGGCTGAGCCCCACAGCTGGGGACCTTTTCCAGGAATGAGAGGGAGGGGGCAGGGTGGGGGGCTCTTGGGTGAGCCTGAGGTCTAGACCCAAAAGGCGTGGCAGGTGGTGGGCTCGGCTCCGGTCTCAGCTTGGCCTTGCCATGGGGCCCTGGCCTGGCTCTCTGCATGGCAGCAGCGGGGCTGGGTCGGGGGCCCAGGGTGACCGGAGGCGGCTCTCAAGGGCGTCCCTGCCGCAGCACACTTATCTGAGCACCTCAATTTTCCGGCCCTCTACGATCGTCCCATTCAGCTTCTCCCGGGCTCGGTCAGCATCTGAGCTAGTTTCAAAAGTTACAAACCCAAAACCCTGTGAGCAGAGAAGGACACAGACATGGAGAGAAAGACACAGGATGAGAAAAAGGAGAAAAAGGAGGCGTGGGGAGTGGGGGTGGGGCAG
>NW_006789046.1:2799048-2805638 GCF_000442215.2 Lipotes vexillifer | reverse complement strand
GAGAGAGAGAGGGGTTGAGTCAGGTGAGTTGAAGGAGAGACTTGGGCAGCCCAGAGGTCTGTCCTGGTGCCACTGGCAGGACGCCTGGGAGACGTACGGCCCTGGGGGTGGGGCAGCTGCTGGCCTGGCCTGAGCCTGACCTGAGCTGACCACCTGGCACTTGAGGGGACAGGCCAGAGCTATAAGAGAGATGCTGACCTGACCAGGGGCCAGGACTGTTGCCCTCACCCCACCTGGGGGGCCAAGGCTGGGCTTCTGGACCCAGAGTGGGGGCAGCCTCACCCATCGTCACCCCAGGAGCCCCAACCGGGGCGGGGGGGGGTCTTCCCGTCCAGGAGCGGGCACCCTCCCGCCTGCCCCCTGCAGGCCCTCCACCGAGTCTCGGGGCAGCTCCAGGAAGGCCGGTGGCCCCCGGGGGAGCGGCTCGAAGGCTGGGGACCCAGGCCCAGGGGCTGGGGCTCCAAGCGCAGACAGAGAGGTCCTGGCGACTTAGAGAGAAGGAAGCCTCAGCAGCGGCAGCGACAACACAGACAGCGGGGTGGGGAAGGTGGGGCGGGTGGAGGAGCGGGGAGTACAAGCACCCGTGTCGCTCAGGGGTCCTCAGGCTCGGAGCTCTCCAGGAAGCAAACGCACATTTCACACGTTAGCCTGGTGGGACCTACAGCCGGGCGCTGTAATGGTGGCGGCCTCTGGGCGGCACCCACCTTGGAGCCCCGCTCGTTAAAAATGATCTCCACGTCTAAAATTTTTCCGAATTGCTGCAGAGACAGAGATGGGGTGGGGGAGACAGGAGAGGGTGTGTTAAGACTGCTGGCCCGGCTTGCCTGCTCCCCATGGGACACTTGCCCCTTGCCTGTGTCAGGTCCTCTGCCCCCGGCCCCCTTTCCGCCTCCTGCAGGGACGTGAAGGTGCTCTTGGGTAGCCTGGCGGCAGGTGGCGGGGGGGCATCCCTCCCCACCTTCCCGTGCAGAGAGCTTTTCCTGCCAGGACACTGGTCCCATCTGCGGCCGACAGCCAGCCCTAATTCACACACATGGGTTCTGGGTAAGTCCTTCCCAAAAGGTGGGGTGCTGGCAGAGAGAGGAGCCCCTGGAAGAGAGAAAGTGCTAGGGAGGGACCCTGCACTGCCTGCTGCCTGTGCTGTTTGGGGCTGGGCTGAGTGTGGGGCAGGGTGCAGTGACCCCAGGCCCTTCTGCCTGACCAGGACATACCAGTCAGCTGGGCCCAGACGCTCTGGCTGCCCCCTTCCTGCCCCATCGCTGGCTGGAACTCCCAAGGGGCAGCCTTGTCTCCCTCACTGGCACGTGAGACCAGGAACCTGTGAACCAGGTCCCCTAAAATCCCAGTTGAGGGCCCGAGGGGCCTGTCCTGAGGTCTCCAGTGCATACAATTGATGAGTTTCCCCTTCACCCTGTAACATTTGGGAGGTGGGTGTCACGTGGGCAAGGTGGGACATGGAACCAGACAGTGAGGTAATGCCAATCCTGACAAGTACTGGAGAGGGAGGATGGTGCTGCTGTGCTGCAGGGGCGAGTGAACTCATGGGCATCCTGCAGGGACCACGGGTGCCCCTGGGCGGCCTGTAGGGACTGAGTGTGCTGAGGCCCGTGATGTAGGGACTGGAAGGGCGTCCAAGTGAACCGACCTACTAACATCGTAATACCAGCTGCTCTGAGTGGGGGCCCCGGGCTCAGAGAGGTTTGGCAGCTGCCCAGGCCCAGGGCCAAGAGGGGGCAGAATTCTCATCTTCTGATGATTCTAAATCCTGCCTGCACCCTGCTGGGTCTAGCCTCAAATCCAATGTGGCCTGGCCCCCAGGAAGAGAAGTGGCTACCTGGGGCAAGGGCAGGCGTGGGTGCTGAGTCCATCCCAGGAGGGCCACTTCCTGTTTGCCTGACAAATCCCACCTGGGGTGGTGGGTGGCATGAGGGGAGGGCTGGGGTTCAGGGCCCAGGGCAGGCAGGGGGAGGAGACTTTGGGGTGCGAGAGGGAAGAGAGGGAGGGCGCATGTGTCCCCTGTGGCCGGGGCTGAGCCCTGGCTGCCGCCCCCTCACCTGCCCACGGGGCAACCCTGGCACCCGGTGGGTGTCAGCACCTGCTAGGTGTTCAAATCAAGTGACAGAATAAAGTCACCACGGGACTTAGGGGCCTCCCTGCAGGATCTTACAGTAACCCCACAACTGGCTGAAATCCCACAGAGCAAAGTCTAGGAACAGACAGGGAGAATCCAGGAACGGAACGCGCACTTGCTTCCCATCGTGTGCTCCCCTGTCGCCCCACCCCTGGGGCCTGGAGGATGCCCAGAGAGCTTGAGTGCCTGGGCCCCAGGCACACAGGACAGGCAGGGCTGCTGGGTGTGAGGCTAGGAGGCTGGGCTGCTGCTCTGGGGGCACAGGGGTCCCTGGAGCCCTCATCAGAAGGAGGGGCCAGCGGAGTGATAACCTGACTGGCACTGGCCTGGGCCTGAGGGGCAGGTGGTGGAGGTGGCAGCCACGCAGGTCTCTCTACCCTGAGCCTGCATCCCTCCTCCTCCCTCCTACCCCACAGGCTCGGGTCAGAGCAGGGATGGACCCAGAGGGCAATGGGAGGCAGGAAACCCAGGGGGCCTCTCTGACACCTGGGCTGTGCGCTGGGGGTGGGAGTGCAGATGGAGGGGCCGCACACACTCACCCCGAACATTTGCCGCAGGTCGGGGTCCCTGAACCGGAAGGGGATGTTGGAGACGTGTAGCCGCTTGGGCTGCTGCTTCTCTGTGGGGTCGGAGGGATTGAGCGGCTGGCTGTCCGTCTGTGCCGCGTCGTCTGTCTGCTGCGGGAAGAGGACTCGGGCTGGGAGGTGCCCCCTTCAGCTCCCATCCCACAGCAGGGGACCATCTAAGCGCCAGGTCTTCCCCAGGCCCCTCGGACGTCCCCATCCTGGGACCCGCAGGAGACATGGCACAGCAGCACCTCAGCCTCAGGTCCCACTTCCAGGCCTTTCCCCGGGCTGTGTCTGCAACACCATCACAGGGCCAGGCCTCCCTGGCCCAGTGCGTCCTCCCACCGTGGGTCAGCCTGTCCACTGAGGTCTGACCTCAGTGGTCCCTTGGCTATCACGGTCTTTGAGGTCATGAGCGCACTGCTTTCCTGACGGCCCGAGTTCTGGGACCATGGGCGCCATTTGGGGTTTCCAGCCTGATGAGAGAGTGGAGAAGTTTTAGAAGCCACCGCAGCACACATATCCGTGGCGGTGCTGCCCCACAGGGAGGGCCCCCCGGGGCTGCCTGCCTCTTCTTCTAACCCTGCTCTGGGGCTCTGCATCTTCCAAGGCTCAGGGGTGGCCACGTCCAGTGCTTCAGAGCTGGTCCTCATTTTGGACCCAAATGTTGGTCAACAGAGGGACTCTGAAAGACTTGGGTCTCAGGGAACAAAGCTGCCACAAAGCAAGGACCGCCCCCCCTCCCACCAGCTCCCCGAGAGGTCAAGGCCGTGAAGAGGCCCTGAGGCGGTGCAGTGCAACAAGCAGGTTGGGCTGGTGGTGTGTGTGCGCGCGCACGTGTGCGCGCGGTTCCTCCCTGGGGACTTCAACAGGGACGGGCCATCAGCTCACAGCCAGGCTGCCCTTCAGCCTGGTTGGTCCCTGCTAAATCCCCAGAGCCAAAGGCAGGCTGGGCGTGGTGAGTGGGGGAGGACTGACCGAGGGGCCTGGTTGGCTCATCGTGACCCGGGGGCTGGCACCCATGGCCTGCGTGCTGCTCAGCGTTAGTATCCAGGAGCAGAGCCGGTGACGGATGGGGTGGGTGGACAGACGCCGGCTCCCTCCCGTGGGGCTCCTCTGCCCCCTCGTGCCTCTGCCCCTTGTGGGCATAACGGGCCGAGAAACACCTTTTATTGCTTCTTTCCTCTTCCTGTCTCAAGTCCCGGCTTTCCTCCGGGGTCTTCTGGGATCACCAGCCCAATACACTGCTTGAATTTGAACCTTTGTCTGGGGGTCTGCTTCCGGGACAGGACTCTAGACGACGGCCTGGGGGCCTACAGAGAGTGAAGCGGGGAGGGCAGGGTCCTCGAGGCCTGGGTTAGACTTTGCACAAATGGAAGTCCCAGTGGCTGTGGTCTCCCACGTGGCTGGAGGAGCAGAGGCAGCTGGCCGGCGGCGGGAGGCTGGGCCGCGGAGACAGGCTACGAGGACAGCTGAGAGGAGAGGTGCCGGAGAGCACTTTCCGTGCGTCCCCGGGAACTGCCCGTTTGCTTCTGGTGGGTTCTGTCCACCGGAGGAGTGCTGACCAGTACCACAAGCTTCCTGGAGCCAGAACAGTGAGCAGGGCGAGGTCACTGTGACCGAGGCCTCGTGCTGTGGCTGAGGAATGGACCCCGAGGGGCAGAGCCTCACCAAGGCCAGTGGCTGGAGATGTCTCTGGACTCCTGAGTGCCTGCCCTAGATGGCCACCCTCGTCATCCTTTCTGGAAGGAAAGGGCCACTCCCCCAACTCCTGCACTCAGCAGATGCCATAGGGGAGGGGAGGGGATGTCACCAGCTCCTGGGCACACTTCCAGGTGGTGAGCTGGGAGGGGGACTGGAGGGCTGCAGGGGTGCGGGAGCATCTTGTTCAAAGGCCCCTTAGCCTCAGCTCTATGTTCCTGTGTTGAGAGGAAGCACAGGGTGTCAGAGCCCATTTGTGGGTTGGAAGCTACCATCGTCTCGTGTGCCTGGGGACACGCGTGACCTGGGGCTCAGCAGGTTGGCCATCCCATGCGTGGCAGACCCAGTTCTGACGAGCGTTGTGTTCTCTGAGCCCAAGTGTGGGTCCTGCGCCTGTTTCTGGGGGTTTACCAACAAGTGCCGACCACCCCTGCTCCCAGGAGCCCACCTTTAGCAAGGAGGCATCTGAGGAGGAACAGCTGGTGGGGTGGGAGTGAGGTAGCAAGTCTCTGAGAATCCTGATCTGGCCTGTACATGCCTTCATTCCTGATGGGCAACATGGGGCAGCTGCCTTTGGGCTTTTCGGGGACACTTGTGGGCTCCTCCCCCCAAGCCTGGGACCTGGAGATGCCCAAGAGCTCAGCGCCCTCCCCAGCTGTCCTGCTGTCCTCCTCCCTTGGTCCCACTCTTCCTTGCAGAAAATAAGCTTGTGCGTCACCTTCAGAGGGCGCATCTGTGCCCCTGAATCAAGGCAGAACCGACAGTGCATCTGCTGATTCTCCACAGGTCTGAGCCCCGCCCTCTGGCTACAACAAGCTGTGGCTCTTCCATGCAGTGGTAAGGGTGGGCCCAGTGCCCCTGTCACCCCCCTCCACCCCGTGCCTCCCACAGACCTGTGCCCTCAGCTGCTCCTGGGTACAGGTGACCAAACAGACTCACCCCAGACTTGGAAAACTAGTGGGAGAGGGGCATGCAATGCTGACTCTGGGCCAGCAGAGGGCAGCGGTCAGCGCGACCTAGCGGCCAGGGCCACAGGAAAGGCCCAGCTTGCGCTCAGAGGAGATGGGGAGCCCTGGGAGGGGCAGGGGTTGGAGGGGGGACACCACGGGAGGGTGCTGACGAAGCTGGGGCATCTGGGGCTGGGCTGGGCTGTCCCGCCTTGGGCCCTTCCTGATAGCAGAACTGAGCCCACTGTGTGTCTCCAAGATCCAGGGTCCTCCTGCCTCTGCATCCCACCCCAAAGGCCCTTAGGGGAGCAGCTGAGGGTCAGGTGGGAGAAATGGGGTGATGGTGGCAGGACACAAGTAAGAAAAGAGCCCCCCTTGCCCCCAAGCGCAGCTGCAGACAGAGGCAGATAAATGGGTTCAATGACTGTGAAATTGTAAGATGTAAGCAGAGAAACCCCAGAGTGCAACAGCACACTGGCTGCCCCAAGGTGAGTTGGAGGCCTTCCCACCATTTATCACAGTGGTCCAGGCAGCCTGCACCACCTTCCAAGGGACTTTACTTCCTTTTTTTTTTTCTTTTTTTTTTTCTTTTTTTTTTTCTTTTTTTTTTTCTTTTTTTTTTTCTTTTTTTTTTTTTTTCTGCAGTACGCGGGCCTCTCACTGTTGTGGCCTTTCCCGTTGCGGAGCACAGGCTCTGGACACGCAGGCGCGGCGGCCATGGCTCACGGGCCCAACCGCTCCGCGGCATGTGGGATCTTCCCGGACCGGGGCACGAACCTGCGTCCCCTGCATCGGCAGGCGGACTCTTAACCACTGCGCCACCAGGGAAGCCCTTCCTTTTTCCTTTTTAAAGCAATCTTTGCCTTTGATTCTCAAATGCAGGGAAAAGAGAAACAGCAGCGGCAGCTCTCCCTTTCCTCCCACAACTGCTCTCGGCCGCTTTGCTTCTGTGTCTTCCCCGTCTCTGTGTCACCTTAGCCGTCATGGGTCCCCCTCCACCTTTCAAGGCAGCAGCCGGTCCCTTTGGGTGGGACAGCATATCTCCCACCCTTGCACCCTCCGAAGAGCCTGCAGCTCTCTTCACCTGGGCCTCCCCAAGCCCAGCACAGGGAGAGGCCAAAAGGGCCCTGGGCAGGGTTCATTAGGTCTGGCAGGGCCACAGGCAGCAGGCCAGGACCTGGTGGCCGTCACTGGGATGGAGTCAAGGCTTGCTGATGCCGCACAGGAGACTCCTGGAAATGCTCT
>NW_006789046.1:2795818-2798756 GCF_000442215.2 Lipotes vexillifer | reverse complement strand
TATGGCCCCATCTCTCCTCATCTTTGGTCCTCCAAGACCTCCTGGGCACTCGTGCAGTGACTGTCAGCTGCCTGCCAGACATGGCTCGCCCCTGGTGGGCGGTGAGCCAGCCTTGGAGGAGGCATATTCTCCGCATGTGGCCTCAAGCCGTTCACTCGTGAAGCCTTCTTCCGAACCTTGAGTGGAGCTGTGTGTCCGCTTTGGACTCTGTGAATGATGCCACGCTCCAGGAGCTCTCTGCTGGCCGCTGCGCTTGTGGCATTGGTGTTGATGGTGCTGTCTGCTCGCACCATGCCTGCGTGGAGGTGGCACGCGGCTGAGTCTCACCCTGCAGTGGTGCACTCCCGCCACGGCCCACCCCTTTTACTTTTCTTAAGCCCTGAGAGCCAAGAGCACAGGGGACCAAAGGCCGCTGCTCCAGGTGGAGTTTCTGCTGCTGCGGAGCTTGCTGGTGGGGGAGGAGAGACAGCCATGGGGCAGGCCGTGTGAGGCCCATGGTGCCAAGGTGAGGTGGCCCCAGAGGAAGATTTGGGAGAAGGGGAGGAGTTTCTGAGAGGAGGTCCCTCTGGCTGTCCCACGATGGAGGGTGGACAAGTGGGTGGGGAGGACACCTGCAGGGGACCCGCATGACCTTGAATGAATGAGTACTCCAGGGAGGTGGTCCCCAACTCGCACCCCCGGGGGGCCCTGCAGGCGGAATCTACAGACAGGAGAGGGCAGGTCTGGACAAAAGCTGGACCCCGCACCGCCTGCTGCCCCGCACCTCCTGCTTCTAACATCAGGCTGCCTGGGGAAGGCCAAGAGGAGAGTCAGAGAAGTGACAGAGGCCTGACACAGGAGGGACATAAGACAGCTGAGAAGCAGGGCTGGGAGTGCCAGGAGTTACTCTAGAAGTGGCTCCTGGAATCTTAGAGCGGGACGGCCAGCGGCCCCCCTCCCCAGCTGGGCTGGGAGCTTCCTTCCCACCTTCCCAAGGTGGGAAGCCCCTGCTTGAAGAAACACTCCCAGTCAGAGCACTCACGCCAAAAAGGTCACCTACTAATCCAGTAACTTTCACCCGTGGGGCCTCCGTCTCCGGATCCCAATGGAAGAGCAGCAGACTCTGACCCCCTTGCAGGACCTGAAGCGCCTCAGGCAAAGAAAGGAAGGTCGAGGCTGCCCGTTCGCGGGCCCAGTGGCTCTCTGGCCCAGGCATTTTCCTGGGGAGGCGCTCAGCTGAGCAGGGAGACTCTCATGTCTTAGTTGGCTTCTCTCCGAGACTCCTGGGTCCTCTCCGGGGCCGTGGATTCTCACAGGCACGGAGTTCAACACTGGCTCCCTTCCACTTTATGTCCCTGATGGGTGGGAAGCAACAGCTCCCGCAGGACAGGGCCGGTCATTTCTCCCGTGTGTCCCCAGCGCTGGCTCAGCACCTGGCACAAGCAGGTCCCCGCAAATGTCTGCCGAAGGAACACGACTTTCTTTTTTTTAAATTAATTAATTAATTTATTTTTGGCTGTGTTGGGTCTTCGTCGCTGTGCGCTGGCTTTCTCTAGTTGCGGCGAGCGGGGGCTACTCTTCGTTGCAGTGCGCGGGCTTCTCATTGCGGTGGCTTCTCTTGTTGCTGAGCACAGGCTCTAGGCACGCGGGCTTCAGTAGTTGTGGCACGTGGGCTCAGTAGTTGTGGCTCGTGGGCTCTAGAGCACAGGCTCAGTAGTTGTGGCGCAAGGGCTTAGCTGCTCCGCGGCATGTGGGATCTTCCTGGACTAGGGCTCAAACCCATATGCCCTGCGTTGGCAGGCAGATTATTAACCGCTGCACCACCAGGGAAGCCCCGAAGGGAGATGACTTTGAATGTGTCGTGGTGAGGCTGTGTCAGGGGGTCCAGGAGGCCTCTGTTTGTGCTGTCGAGGCGCTAGAGGGTGTTAGCTGTCGGTCTCGGCACCCTCTGTGTCAGCTGCAAGGCTGATCCTCTTGTCTCCCAGGCTTGCTTCCAGGGCAAACCTCTGGGGGTCAGTATTTGTTCACAAGGAAGTTGTGAGAGGCTTTTCCAGATACACCCCGTCTGCTGTTGTCCATCAGAAAGAGACCAGTTGGCCGGCCGTGACCTGTTCACAGGGAGCCCCTCTGGCTCCCGTGCTCACCTCTCTTTTCCGAGGTGGAAAAGCTACACCAGGGAACTATGGTTTGCCTCCCCATTCTAAGGCCCGGGGGCGCTGCCCTTCTCATCCGTGGAACCCTGGGGGCGTCTATGGCAGACACCCTGTACCAGGGACACTGGGATAATGGAAAAGCCTGGTGGCTTTGGTGCTGACTCAGGCTGGGCGGTGCTTCGAGCAGGCGGGAAGGGCACTGGCTGGGGTCTGGTCCAGCCCAGGGGGCAGCTTGCGGGGGCTGTCTCCCCAGAGCCTGGATGCTGCTGCTTGCACAGGGAGGGTAGGTGATATCTGGATCCAGGGGAACACCGCGGGAGCCAGGTTGGGTTAAAGGGGGGCACCCATCAGATGGGTGGTGCCACTCCCAGTCAGCACAGGGCGTGCTGGCCTCCTGCCAGGCCCCGCTGGCCAGCAATGGGACAGATCAACAGGGCCAACTGGATGAGCGCAGAGCCCCAGAGCTCGGCGGGGCGTGGGCGCCCAGAGAATGCAGCGGAGGAGGTCAGGGAGGGGATGCAGCAGCCTGGTCTCCAGCGGGGCTACCTTCACAGGGCGCCCACCCCAGCTGGCCAGGGGTGGCGGCCACTCCTGGATGTGACCCTGGCTATCAGGAAATCTCCGAGAAGTGCCCGGCTCAGCACTTTCTCCTTGGGGCTGCATTACAACCACATAATTGAAGCTATCTGATTGGAGGGCAGCCAAGCAGGTAGATTACAAGTGATTAGCAATGATAGGAGTGCCTGCAACCCGAGACAGCCCTGAGGGGCCCTGGGCCTCTGCTTGCTGCCGCCAGCCCCGCCCCC
>NW_006789046.1:2793733-2795705 GCF_000442215.2 Lipotes vexillifer | reverse complement strand
CCCCTGCTTGCTCCCAGGCCACCGGCCTCGCCCATTTCTCTCACTTCCCATTAACAGGTCACTGACCCCTGAGGACACGCTCCATCTCCCAGATGAGGTCAGAGTTGGCCTGAAGCTGCGGCTCGGGGAGACCGGGGTGGGGGGGCGGCTAGAAGCGGTGGGCCTGGCTGCCCCTCCGTGGCACCTGCCCACCAGAAAGATCCTTGGGGTCGGATGGCGATGAGCTTGGAGGCTAGGGGCTCCTTCCTGGGGGCGGGGACCACTGCTATGGGGCTGCCTCTCCATACACAGGCCCCCAGGCCCCTTCCCCACCGGCACTCCCCCTGAAGTTCTGAAGTTGGGGGGCCCTTACCGGCACTGTCTGGGCCCCTGCCATGGGCTGTGTGCTGGTCTCACTGCCTGGCTGCTCCGGGTGGGTCTGTGCTGGTGTATACAGGGTCATGCCGTGCTCTGGGGGGACCGGGTTCTGGCCTGAGTAGTCCGGCGTGGGGTGCGGTGGCGGCGGGGCGTACTCGGCGGGGATGCCGTTCTGTGGTGGAGGGGGGTACTGGGCCGGGGGGTAGGGCTGGGCCATCGCTTCAGGCGGAGCCGTGGCGTCCTGATTGCCCTGGGGAAGGAGAGAGCAAGGCTGGTTAGACCTCCATACGACCTGGACACTGCCCCCTTTCACTGCCCCCTCTCCAGAAGGCTCTGTGGTCTCCAACTGTACTTTCAGCAGCATTTTCCATTCCCCCTAGGAGGGGGGCTACCCCAGCATGGGGCACCAGCTCAGAGCCGGGCTGCAGGGGGAATTCTGGGGAGCCCACGTCTGGGGTGAGACACCTCTGTGTTTGAGGCCACTTGTGCAAACTTCCCAGGCCTGAGTACACTGAAGATGTTTTTTTTTGTTTTTAATCCACCTAATTTTAAAAAAATTAAATATTTTGAGATAACTGTGGACACAACAGTTATAAGAAATATCTCAGCATGATCCCGTGTACCCTCTACCCAGTGTTCCTCAGTGGTGACATCTTGTGAAACCTTCCCCACCAGGAGAGTGACATGGGTCCAGTCAAGATACAAAACGTCCCAGCAGCACCAGAATCCCTCCTGTGGCCCTTGATAGCCACACCCTCTCCCTCCCGCCTTAGAAAGGCTTTTAAGCCTCGGTTTTCTCATCAGTAAAGCAGGAGTGAGGGAAAGCGATTCCCAGGCTGCAGGGAAGATGACTGGAGTTGATCGTGCAGACAGGGAGCCTGGTTCAGCTCGGCCTCACGGCGGCCACCGGGCGAGATGCCATCAGGGGGGCAAGTAGGGTCCCTGCCTCTGTCTTGAGGATCCTGGAGATGTCCCAAAGATCCCTCTCACCCTCTTGAAGGCCTGCTGCCCCAGGAGGGAAAGTGCTCCCTCGACGCTGATCCCAGCCATGTGGGGGCTCTTAGAAGCCCTGACCCTTAGCAGGGCCCGGAAACACCCTAGGGCAGCGGTTCTCCAAATGGGGTGCCAGAACCTGCAGCAACAGCATCACCTGGGAGCAGATAGCAAGGCAGATTCTCGGCCCCGCCCCAGACCTCCTCCTGCACTCTGGGGGCTTGTGAGAACCACTGACGTCGGGCATAAAGAGCAGCCCTGGTAGCAGGTCCCTCAGCCCCAGAGAAGCCACTGGGGTCCTTCGTGGTGCCAGGGGAGGTAGAGGTGGAGCAGGGTTCTGGCTGTCCCTTGCTGTGGACACACACTGGGGAGCAGGGGAGGCGGCCCCTGGCCTTCTGAAGGTGTCTCCAGGGAAGAGGGTTCCTCACCACCTGGAAGGACAGGGGCCACCTCTCACTGGAGTAGCCTCCCAGCGTGGAACGACCCTTGCACACACAGGGACGGCTGACCCTTGTGACTGCTTTCCCGATGCCCTGGGACCTTGCGTGTGCTCCCGCGCTCCCCATCAACGTCTTGCGTGTTTTTTTTTTTTTTTTTTTTTTTTTTGGGGCGCGGGCCCCCC
>NW_006789046.1:2789147-2793618 GCF_000442215.2 Lipotes vexillifer | reverse complement strand
TTTTTTGCGGTGCGCGGGCCTCTCACTGTTGCAGCCTCTCCCGTTGCGGAGCACAGGCTCCGGACGCACAGGCTCAGCCGCCATGGCTCATGGGCCCAGCCGCTCCGCGGCATGTGGGATCCTCCCGGACCGGGGCACGAACCCGCGTCCCCTGCATCAGCAGGCGGACTCTCAACCTCTGCACCACCAGGGAAGCCCTCTTCTGCGTGTCTTGACCTCAGTTTTAGCGTCTGTCTCCTTGTCCATCTCCCCCGCGAGGCAGGTGCTTCTTCCAGTGAGCAGAGGCTGGGTTGCTCGACGTTCTTCCTTCAATTGGTGACTATTTATTCACCCAAAACTGTTTAGTGGGCAGCTGGGGGTGCCAGGCTTGTGGTTCCAGTGGGAACCTGGATGGGCAGCCCCTGCCCTGGTGGCGTCTGCTATCCATTGGGGAGTAAATCCAACTACCCAGATGTTGAATCAATTGTTAGGGTGGGAGGTGGCCTGAGCGCCATGGAGATTGAGCGCAAGACCTGGTGTTCTACCTTCAGGCTAGAGCCCTGCGCCTCCACTGTCTGCCTGCTCACCTCCCTTCCAGCCGGAGGCCTGAGGCCCCCAGCTCTCTGCCCGGGGCCCAGCCCTGTCCTGCTCCCTAGGCCCCAGTGCCAGCCTTCACTGCCTCGCAGCTGACACCCCTCACTTCTGGGGTGACCCGACGCCTGATGAGAAGCCCCGTCCTCTTTTTCCTCCTTGGTGAAGCCCCCAGGCCCCTCCCCTCTCTCTGCAGAAACTGGGGCAGAGATCACGCCCCTTACGAGTGGAGGGAAACACGTGTGTACACACGTGCACACACTCATGAGGGCCCGTTCCTCGCTGGAGGGTCCCGCCTCATTGATCCCAAGTAGCCGAAAAGCCCCATTACCCAGTCGGCCAACGTGCTGGCAACGTCCCCGGCTCCCGGCCCGAGGGAGGAGGGGTGGGCTTAGGATGAGGGAGGAGGGGCCCAGCAAGGCGGGAGGGAGGCTGGCAGAGGTCGAGCAGCCAGGCTCCAGGATGGCGAGGGCAAGGGGCCGAGGGGAGCGGGGGGCAGAGAGCCAGGCGAGGAGTGTGGACAGGCCAGGGTGAGGGAGAGGGTGCTGTCAGCAGCCTCCGGATATCAATTAACTGATAAATATTTGATTAGAACCTTCACTAACTTACATCTTCCCAGGGCCCCCTCTTCCCCACCTCCTCCAAGGCTCCAGGAAAGGGGGGCTCCTCACCCGTCTGCTTCCTTACCACCCCACCCATAGCTCTCCCCAGTGCACTCTTCCCCGGGTCCCGTGCTGGCAGAGGGGCAGCCGCCGATCACTCCCACTGCGTGGTTCCTGGGCAGGAGCCCGGAGCCCAGACTGTCAGGGGAAGCTTCGACCCAGTGGGGATGCTGGGAGGTGTGTTTGGAGTCCTGAGTGCCAGGGTCTGGAGGGGTCTGGGGTGGGCAGGAAGCAGCTGTGGGACGGGGACATCGAGGGACATCTGTGACATAATAAAGTCAGCACATCTGAGCACATGGTGCTCCCTGCTCTGCGGACGTGAACTCATCAAACTGCCTCCAACCTACAAGGTAGACGCCACCTCCCCATTCCACAGCTAATAAAGCTGAGGTTACGGGATGAAGTGACTTGGCAGTGGCCACCGGCTCCCAAACCTGGCCCTCTGCTCCTCGTGCGGGGGGCGGGGGGGGACTGGAGGGAGGTGAGATTCCACAGCCTACTGACAGTCTAGATGCGCAAAAGCACAGGGAGGGCTCCAATCCCTCCTCTTGGCCACCGAGTGGCCCCAGGTCACCGTTTATCCTCTCTGTTTCCCCGTCTGCAGTGGTCATCTCTGGCGTGATTTGGTGGGTCCTGGGCAATTCTCGACACCCCTGCCCTGGGTGTCCTCCACGCCCACGCATGGTGGCTGTCGTCCATGAGTGGCCTTCACCTTGGCTGCACACGCATGGCTGGGCCCCACCAAAGGGCAGCCAAACTTTACAACCAGACTTTCCCATGAGGTTCTGAAGTGTAGCCTGGGCTGAGAGCCGCCAGACCAGACTAGGATGGAAAAGCAGTGAGTAATCAGGTTCATCCCGAGAGGCTGTCTAGCTGCCTGGCACACAGAGGGTTGCAACAGTGAGTGTTTGTCACTTTCCTTTTCTTCCTCCTTCCCTGGTCTGTTGGGGCCACAATGAGGGAGGGGTTGGGCTTGGCGGCATGAGCTGAGCAGAGTCCCCCTGCCAGGCCATGGGGGTCATCTCAGATAGCCTCATGGTTTCAGATGATCTCAGAGCAGCTTGTGAACTTGTCTGGCTCCCCAGGGGTTCATGAATTCCCAGAGAATGGGGGCCACTCACTCACCCTCCGTCCCCACATCCCTGTACCTCTGTCCCCACATCCCTGTACTCAGCACAACACTGCTGTACTCAGAAGAGTTTCAGTGCACACTGGATGGGTGGATGGATGGAAGGATGAGTGGACAGAGGGGTGGATGGGTGGATGGATGGATGGATAAAAAGATGGATGGAAAGATGGATGGAGAGTGAATGGATAAAAGGTGAATGGATGAGTCGATGGACAGACGGGTTAAAGCTTAAAGACTGTGGTCGGGTCACGTATCCGCACTCCCTCTGCAAATCTGTTCCTCTCTCCTGTCACCACGTTGGCCTGGCAAACCAGTAAGATCACCTCTGCCCACTCCACTCCGTGGCCCACAACTGGAGAAAAGCACCAAATCACCCTGATTTCCTTAGATCACTTCCCTCTGCCGGGCACTGCCCCTCACTCTCAATGACCATTTCACTCTCCCTCCTCAACCCTCCAACGATGCTCCACTAGCCTCACTCTCAGTGATGATGGTGCTTCTTATTTCCTGGGGCAAATGGAAGGCAACGTCCATGCTCACCTGCTCACCTCCCTGCCTGTGGTCCTACCCTCGGCCTTCCCTCCGTCCCCACTCCTGTCTGTGACCAATCACTTCAGTGCACACTGGTATTCAGTCCTTGTCACCAGCATGTGCTCACAGCTCTGGCAATTCGTTGACTCTCTGCCATGATAGGAAAAGAAAACCCTCCTTGACCACGCGGCTCTGTCAGCTGCAAAGCCCGTGCACTGCCTCCCTACAGAGCAAAGTCTCTTGAATGAGTTGCCTAGACCTGCAGCTGCAACTCCTTTATTCCCGTTCCCTCGTAATCCCACCCCAAGCCGGTTCTCCCTGGCGCCATCCCCCGAAACTACCTTGGGCAAGGTTCCCACCTCTGCCATCTGACAACCTGATGGTCAGCTCACGGTACTTATCCCACCTGACCCCTCGGCTACGCTGAATGTGCCGACTCCTAGTCTCTCTCCAGACGCGCTCTCTTTTCTTGGTCCTTACTCACCACTCTCTTTATTGCCCTGGAGGAGTTTCTGGCCCAGCGGGAACTGACCACTCTAAGCTGACAGTGATGGTGGTTGGAAGGCAGTAAGTTCTAGAGAGATCAAAGTTTTTTCATCTGGCATAAGGGGAACTGAGGGCAACGGACACAGAGGGTGGACCAATTCGGGAGGAAGGAAGATGTCGGGGGAGGGTGTGTGGCTGGCCATGAGGGTGAGGCTAGGTCTCTGTCCTCTGGCTTCCGGAGCAGGGGAGTGAGTCTCGGGTATTTATTTCCCCTTCTCTCTCCCCGGGAGGCCGTCTCTGTCCCAGACCAAGGGGGACCTAGACGCCCCTCTCGAGGGGCTGCTCCAGGACCCTCCCTCCTTCACAGTCCCAGTTGCTGCTTCCTCCTCTGACCGTTAGGCCTGGGGTGGTAACAGGTCTGCCACCACCAGCTCTGGGGTCCTGCGCTGTTCCTAGTGGTGCCCCTCTGCCCATCCTCCAGACACCTCTGCAGAGAGACTCCTTGTAAATAAACTCATGTTATCCTAGAGCCAGTGAGCCACCTGCTCCCTGCTAGATCCTGATGACACGGCGACGCGGGATGGGAGGGCTTGTCCAGCCCAAGGGACGGGTAGGGAGGGCCTCTGACCAGGGAGGGCCCGACCAGCCTCTCAGGGAGGCCCTATGGCTAACGGCCTTGTCTCTGCTCCTGCATCCGGGGTGGGACTGCCTTTGGCACCAGACCCTGAGCGCAGACTCAGTGCGTCCATTTCTAGGTGGCCCTGGGCACAGCCCAACCTCTTAGTCTGTGGGAAGGGAACAGTGACTCGTCTGCCTAGAGGCAGGGGCTGGGCGGGAGGACCTTCTATCTTCAAGATCTAGAGCTAAGACCCTCCCAAGTGTCTCTGCCCACATCACTCACTCGCCCAGTGGAAATTCCTACACTCAGGCCTCAGCCAGTGAGCTCTCACCTTTCGGGGTCAGAGGCCCCTGTGTGTGTGGTGTGCTGGGCAGGATGCTCAGGGAGCAGGGTGCTGGGGAAGGGAGAAGAGCGAAAGTGGCAGCAGACAGAGCCCTTCCCAGCCCTTTGCTGTGCAGTCTCCTGGATACCCCT
>NW_006789046.1:2786867-2789003 GCF_000442215.2 Lipotes vexillifer | reverse complement strand
TGTGGTGTGCTGGGCAGGATTCTCAGGGAGCAGGGTGCGGGGGGGAAGGAAAGAGCGGAAGTGGCAGCAGACAGAGCCCTTCCCAGCCCCTTGCTGTGCAGTCCCCTGGAGACCCCTGTGCCCACAGCCCCGCCACGACAATTAGGCTAATTGCTTCCCAGACTCCTCACCCGAGGAGGGAGGGCACCGTAGGCCCCTGGTCCACAGGCCAGGCTGCAGAGGGAAGGGAGGCTGGCGGCAAAGGCTGGGCACCAAGCCATTTCTCCACCACCTCTGGGCAAAGCCACCTTCCAGACGGGGTGAAGGAGGGGAGCACAGCACGACCACCAGTCCCGGGGGCCAAGCTGTTAGGTGCGTGACCTGCCTGTTTCGCTCTGGACAAGGCTCACCTGCCCTGAGAGGGGAGCAAACCTCCACCCTCACAGCCATGCCCCCAAATACTGAGCTCTACCCAAGTCACTGGCATCTGTTGAGCCTCTGCTGCCTGGCACCGGGGACACACAGGAGGTGTGTGTGTCCAGGAGGCTGGATTTACACAGTGCCCGTGTGGGCAGGGACTGCCATCGGTACTCTGCGAACTTGGCCACTTAATCCTCCGGGTGACTTGAAGAGGCAGGTGTCACGGGCTGCATTTCACGGAGGGGGTACGGAGGCCATGGCCACGCGGAGAGTGGGCAGGAAAGCCGCCCCCAGGGTATCCCTGACCACACTCCACACTTCACAGCACGGACAGGGTCCTTACACAGGCATGGTGGAGGGCTGTGGGGAGGAGAGACCTGGGACTGGGTCTTGGAGATGCACCGCCCATGCTCCCAGGGCAGGAGGGACAGATGTCAACTTCCTAAGGCCGGAGCAGGGGCCCAGCCAGAGCCTTCATGCCATGTGTGACAATTCACAGGACCAGGAGAATGGGCGGGTCAGTTTCCAGAAGAGGCTGGTTCAGAGGGCCCTCTGTGAGCATCCCTGGCCTGGCCTCTAGGCCTCCCCTGTTCCGTGCCGATCAGTGTCGGAAGGGGAGGCCGCTGACCTAGGGGCTGACCTAGGGGCTGACGGCTGGCAGGCAGGACATGTGGGTTCAAGTCCCCAGTGACGGCTGAGCCAGGGGACCTCACAGCTCTGACCTCTCAGCCAGGAAGCAGGATGGTCCTGCCTTTCCCATCCCAGGGCATGCACAAGTGAGGCCTTGCCCCAAATCTCTGAACACTGGGGAATCTGCAACCCGAGCAAATCCGAGACTCCTTCAATCCCTGAGTCTCAGACAGGAGGTGACTGCAGGTGACACCAGACCCGGCCTGCCAGACAAAGTGACTCATCTCTGCGCTCTCACCAGCACCCCGCCTGGCTCTGCTTGAGCGAGCCTAGTGATGCACGTTCACTACCAGTATGGCGGCTCCTTCCCTCTCAGAGCAGCTCTTCCACACGCAGAGCTGAAATATGCCTTCTGGAAACTTCCACCCCATGCCTGCACTACTGCAGTCTGCGGACTGTCCTCCACTCGCTGACCCTCTGAGGGCACGAAGAATCCACAACACTCTACCCGTCTTGGTTGTTCCTTGGTGCAGCTCCAGGAATACATGGGATGGTTGTTCCCATCTTACAGGTGAGGGAACGCAGGTCCACGGCTTCGTGTGAATCCGAATCCAGGCTGCGTTCTGCTTGTCCTCGTGACCAATGCACCTTTCCTTTCCCAGGGGCTGAGGGCCTGGTCGACACCCACCTGCTCAGAGGGAGGCTCCCTCTGGCTGTGGCTGCCCAGGGAGGTTGGTTCAGGAGCAGAGGGACGGAGTTTTCATAGAGCAAGAGAGCCACCAGCGATAACGTGATGGTAACAGAGGGGAGGATCGATGCTCACAGAGGGGAAAGGGGAAAGGACCGGGGGGAGGGGGAGAATACGAGGAACAGGAGAGAAGGGGAGTCACGAGACTAACACATTTGGTTGTTTTCTTGGACGTGATATTCCTATTTTCTTAACGTGCTGATCACAGGAAAGTGAAGTTTTGGGGAAAAAGAGATGATGAGATTATCGAAAAGGAATGAAGATGAAGCTGGGACACATGACGATATCAAGGGAAGGGGCCGGAGACCCCCGGACTCTTGTCCGGGCTGGCCCACACATCAGGGCCTGCTCACATTCCT
>NW_006789046.1:2781188-2786788 GCF_000442215.2 Lipotes vexillifer | reverse complement strand
CCTGCTGACACGTGGGGGAGTTTGGTTGGTTTTGGCAAGATGTCCCGCTGTGACTCAAGGCGCACGAGCAGGAATAAGCATGGGTCCTCTGACTTTCTCCAAGGACGGTGGATCCTGGCACTGCCCAAGGACACCCAGGACAACAGGGATCCCAGAGGGGGACCTCCGAGACCGAGAACGTTCTGTCCACTCAGTTGAGGAGGAATCAGCACCCTGGGAGGCTCATTCGTCCAGGGTCACCTGCTGCTGAGTGCAGGCAGGGCTGGTGTTCCCACATCCGCGCCAGCGGGAGTGGGAACAACGGTGTGCGTGAACTCGCTTGCTGAATACACACCAAGCACCCACTAGGCCAGGTTCCAGGTGCTGGGGTGTGCGCTGCCTCTGGGAGTGGACACCCGGGGGAGGCCCCGTGAGCATCAGCTAAATCTGAAATGCACGATGTGACTTTCGGGGGACAACCAATTAACCTCGCCACTGTGTTCGGCTCATGGTAACATTCCAATTTCCTGGGTGGCCAACTGACAGCAGGGGCCTGGCGGAAGCGTGCGCGGGCTGGGCACCTCCATTGCCTCTGAGTGTTTCCTGTGTAACTCATGGAGGGGAGGGAGCTCATTTTCCCGGGAGCACCAGTACGGAAATAAACAGTTACAGCTGAGATTGCCAGGACCTGCCAGGACCCAGAGCGAAAGGAAGGGCGGATCCAGGACTCAGCTGGGGCTGCCCCAGGATAGATGTCACACGTGGGAGGGCAGCAGGGGGCTCCTGCTGGGCAAGACAGCCTGGTCCAGCGGGGCAGCACAGCACACGGCCTGGCCACAGCCCTCTCCCTCACCAGGTTCTTTCTTGCCTCGGACGCAGTTGCTTTCTCAGCCCAGAAACAGGCCACCTCCATGGCTCACAGGCTCTTGCCCCCAAATTTCGTGGAAGAGTGGCCCTGCGAGACAGGAGCAGAGGCTCCAAACAGCCCAGGCACCCAAAGAGAGCCAGGTCCTAGCCTCGAGCGGGAAGGGCAATGCCTTAGCACCTGAGCCCACCCAAACATTTCAGAACCTCAATAGTGGAGTGTGGAGACCCCCGGGGGCAAGGGCTCACCACTGAGTCCCCAACACCTGACACAGCCCAGGGATATAGCGGGTGCTCAGTATATGCTGAATAATGCTGACTGCAGGAGTGACAGCCATTGGTTGAGGGCTTTTCAGAGCCCACCACTGTGTTAAGCAATAAAAAGGTGTTAGTTCATGTAATCGTCAAACAACCCGTGAACTGGCATATTCTGTGTGTGAGGAGAGAAGCTCAGAGTCAGAAGTCACTTGCCCATGAGCACACAGCTGGCACGTGGCAGTCCTGGGACGTGAACGCAAACTCGTCTGACTCTGGAACCAGCGGATGCTGCATGACGGCTATGGACTCGTGTCCAGATGGAAGTAGAAGAGGGTGGGCTCCACCCACGGCCCCAGGGGGAGGGTCAGTGGCAGCCCAACGCCCTTACTCCCCTCCCCAAAGATCCCAGGGCTCTGCTGGGCAGGCTTTCCCGGCTTCACAGAATTCCTTCTAACCCGGTGTTAGGTGCCCACCTCTGGGCCTGACGCCCTCCTCCGGTGTTCAGAAGACAGGCTGACCTGGGCTCCCCTCCCCTCCCCACCAGAGGGGGAGGGAGTTAAGTGTCTGACAAGGGTTCTGTTGAGGGAAAGTCCTGCCTTGTGGTGGCTGCAGATTTCCGTGGTGTAAATACTCCCACTCCGCTGATTTCAAGCTACCAGCTCGGAGTCACTGAACGTGGAGCTGGGAAGGGATGCACACAATCCAGGGCTCATAGGAAGGACTCCAGCACACCCCTGGGGAGAGGGGGCGCCGGCCCCAGCCGGGTTCCAATTCACCTTTCCTCATCCAGGCAACTGGAGGTCAGGGAAGGCCAGCAATGCCGGTGGTAGGTGTGAGGGGGCTCTGGGGGAGGCTGGGGTAGGGCCGCACGGGGGTGGAGGGGAGACCAGGGACCCCCAGAAGACAGTCGGGAGGGCTTGCTGGGAGGGAGATGCAGAGGCTCCAAGGCCGGTGATGAGAATCCACCTGAGCGATTTTGCTCCTCCTGCCCCACCCAGTCCATTCTGTCCCCTGGCAGCCAGTTGAAGATCTTTTATTAATTAGGGCTGTGGGAAGGCCCGTCACACCCTGTGCCGCTTCAGGCAGGACCCACTGGGCTGTGTATTCTGCAGCCGCCAGCTCCCTCCCTCCCTCCTTCTCTGGGCGGGGTGATGGGGGAGAGTCTGGCAGACCTGATACTCCGGAGAGCACAGGGTGCCTTGTGCGTCTGCCCCCACCCCTGAGACCTAGAGGGACTTCAGGGGAAATCCAAGCAGAGCCCCTAGAGGTAAGCCCCTAGGACACGGCATCGCTCGGCAAGTTTATAATTAACGCTGCGGCCCCGTGTTCTGCCGTTCCTGGCAGCAATGGCAAAGACGGGCGGGCCCGGGCTGCGTTCCCACTGCCCCTGCCACCTTGCCTCCAGAATCCTGGGTCTCTCCCGCTTTATGTCTCCTTTTCCTTTGGTCCAAAGACCCTCATTTTCCAGCAGGGCCTCATGCCCCTCCTGGTGGGCCGGGTCACCCTGGCAAACAGGAGTCCTGATGGTGGAGCCCCTCCACACGGAGCACCGAGCCTGGGCTCCCACTTAGCCCCCAGCACTGGGGCCAGCCTCCTGACACGGCTCTCTGGGGTGCCCTGGTCACCCAGCCCTCCGCCCCGGCTTGGCACAAGGGTGGGGGAGCCCTGCCACACTCTCTCTCGAGTGTCCCTGCCGGTGGGCCTGGTTTCCACCATCTGCACCACGAAGGCCGACAGTGCCGACCCAGAGCCACCGTGGCTCCAGAACAAAATGCACCGACTTGGCCCAGAGCCTGGAAGCAGCATGGTCGTGCTCTACGTGTGCTCTGTGTACTTTGTGTGTGCTTCTGTGCTATTTGGGGAAAGAACTCAGGGCACCTGTGGGCCTGGACAGAAAAACACCTTACATCTCCATCTTATCCTCCAACTGAAATGTCAGCACCCGTGAACGCGGCCGCAAACCCAGGGCGTGTGCACCACCCGAGACCCCGTCCACCAACACAAACGGCAGGTCCTTCCTACCGTGCTGCGCTTTACACTCACCCCAACTCCAAAACTAGGGAGTGAGCAGACCCGACCCTGCGCCTGGCTCTTTCACACGTTTGTAAAGAAGCCACAGCTTACGATTTTAAATGTTCTCTCTCTTTCGGAAAGTGTATTTCAATAAAATGGTTTCTTTTGTAATCCTATGTACGTTATGCACTGAAGACCATTTTTTGAGAGGGAGTCCATGTGGTTCAACAGATGCTAAGGGGGTTCAAGGCACAAGAAAGGGTAAGAACCTCCACCCGATGGACCCCAGGGGCCCTCCCGCTCTGCTGACTGAGATGCCACCACCAGCCCCCAGAATGGAGCCCGGCCATCCGCCAGAGCCCACGCTGGTCCCTCAGCCCAGACTCATCCCCTTCCTGCATCGAGCTGGGCCCAGACCTCAGCCTCAGGGGAGGGCACGGATTTTTGCAAGATTAAGCCATAATTCCCTCCAAGCTCACTGCACACAAATCATGCACAACGTGGCCCCATAAATCTCCTTCTCCCATCAGCTTCACCTCCACCCCGCCGTCCGTCCTGCCTGGGGAGATCAGCGAGGGACCGGCAGCCGCCATCTGGCAGATGTGGGTCCAGGAAAGCAGGGGTGGGGTGAGAGTGCTGTCAATCAAGACCCCCAACAGGTCCCGACTCCCGGGGGCCCTGCCGAGCTTGAGGCTGCTGGGCCAGGCAGGGACCCCCGGGGCCGCGTCTCTGCAGGACGGCGGGAGGTAGGGGGACAAGCACGGCGCTGGGTGGCACAGGGGAGCTGAGGGAGCTGGGGCCGGTCGCTGCCCCTCGATGAGTGGGGTCCTCACCCCACTTCACAAACCCCCTTGGGTGCTGCCCGGCCCTGAATCTGCAGCCCTGTGTGTGTGTGTACGTGTGTGTCCACACGTGTGTGCCCTGGGCCGCTCCCCTCTGGGGACAGGTGGGGCCGCGGTTAACAGGAAACGGTGGCTGTCCAGGGATGCGGGAGCCGGTGGGTTCAGAACTGGGGGTGGGACGCTGTCTGTCACCTGATGGGCCCCTTTGCAGAGTCTGGAGGCCACACCCTCTCTCCCTGCTCCCCGCTGGAGCACTGGGTGGGGGGAGTCAGGTGGCTGCCCAGTTGCCCCCAAGCGTCTCTCAACTGCTGCTTGCAGGCCTCCCGACAAGGGAAGTCAGGAGCGCTGGGAGGAGACATCCTCAGCTCCGAGAGGCAAGGGAGGTGCTTGGGAGAAGCAAACCCCTCTGGACCCTCTTCAAACCAGGTGGGAAGTGAGAGCAAGAAGGGCTGGGAGGCAGCGTGCTGGCCCCTCGGAGGTGCTGTGTCAGGGGACAAGCCCATCCACCTGCTTCTCCCACCTCACAGATGAGTACAGTGAAGCTCCTGGGGGTCGAGCACCTTGCCTGAGGCCTCGCAGGTAGGGCTCTGACCCCAGCATGGCAACCCAAGGCCCCCTCCTCACCCTCGGAGCCCGTCTGCCTCTGGGAAGAGGCGAAGTTCATGGTGGTCTTGTACCCCTGCCCACAGGAGCCCTGGGCTCAACCAGAAGGAGGCTCGGGACAGCTGAGCCATCTGCCCGGGCCCTGGGGCCTGGGGAGCAAAGGTTCTGAGACGCTGTAGGCTACCAAGGGCAAGGTTGGAGGGAGAAGCTAGAGGACACTGTTGGGGAAGCCTTAGGGAGGAGGGAGAAGGCAAGAGGGTAAGGTCCCTGAGGAGGGCCCCGGCCCAGCCTGCCAACCACAGTCACTTGCCAACTCCTAGCAGCGCCCACTGTAGCTCCCACACAGCTCGTTCTGACCCGTACCTTCACCACCCCACTCACTCAGTCAATAACTGTTTGCTGAGCACCTCCTAAGTTTGCTGAGCACCTCCTATGTCTGGAGATGCCAAAGTGAAAAACACCACCCCAGTGCTGTGCTCATGGACAGGCTTTCTGCAGAGATTCTCTGCTGTGACCCAGGCCTCTTCCCTCCTCCAACCTTATCCCTGCCCTGGAAATGTCCAAACACCTCCTCTGGGAAGCCTTCCAGGTTATTCCCACCCCCTGTGACCTCTGTTTTGCTCAGTCCCTCCTCCATCCTTCCCTGAGATGCTTGCTGAGATGCTGCTGTGAATTTATAAGTGGGTGAGCACATGTGGTATCTTTGTGTACACTTGAGAGTGGACCAGCAGACACCAGGCTCCTACTCAGTGGAATGCAGAAGCTCCCTCCCAGGGCCTCGTGAGAACAAAGCTACAGGACAGCGTCAAGGTGATCCCACAAGGAGGAGTGCCACACAGAACCCACTCATCCCGACCACAAATATTAGAGAGCAGCGTGCAGGCCACTCTCCCCCAAGGGTCCGGGGCAGCTGCCTCTGCATCCCCAGGATGAACACCCTTGCGTCCACACTGGCAACCTCGTATGTGTTTCCTGCATATTCATTAAGAAATATTAGCACGACATGACGTGGGCAGGCGGGGGTGGGAATGGCGGGCGGGG
>NW_006789046.1:2769764-2781012 GCF_000442215.2 Lipotes vexillifer | reverse complement strand
GCCTTTGCGGAGCTGCCCCCGGCCCTGGGCTGCCCGGCCGCGCGGCGGGCAGTGCCGAGGGATCTGCCGCAGCTTCAACCGCTGGGCTCCCCCTGCGAAATCCCGGCCCGACTCCCGACTCCGAAATCTCCGGAGCCCCCTCCCCGGCCCTCGGCCCCGCCCCCTGGTTTGCATTCGGCCAATGAGCGCGAGGACTGCGGGGGGCAGCCTCCCTCCCGGGTGACACCACAGCTTTAATGGGATTAGCGTTCTGCCTGGTGCCTACACCAAGTGCGCCGCGAGCCTCGCTAAATGTCAAGGGCTCCGGAGCCGGGGTGAACCAGAACCTTCATCGCAAGGCGCTGGCCTCTTTCCGGGGAGAGAAGGGGGCGGGGGGGGGGGGGAATGGCGGGCGGGGGGTGGGCTGGACCCACCCTTGGGTGCAGCCCGACGTCTGCACCCAGCAGCCTCAGGTCCCGGATGTTCCCACTGCCGCCACCACCACGGTGCCCTTCTCCTTGTTACTGTGAGCCCTGGGAAGGCAGACTCAAATGAAAATTCGCGAAATGTAATTAGGAAGGTAAATTTCCTGGCAACAAAGATTACATAATGCGCCCCACAGTGAAACACCTGCCGGGGGATCTGGGTTGAGAACTGTTAATTAATTCGTCGGTTGGATGGCCCTTCTTCTGTGGGGACATTTGTGAGCTGGGGGCAGTGTCTCCAGGAGAGTGCCCCCACTCTCCCTGGTGGGGAGCCGTCTTGGCACAGTGGGGGAGTCCACTGCACCGCTGCACTGGGAGGGGCTGGAGGGAGGAGCAGGGAGGAGGACAGGGTGGGAGGGGAGCCCCTGGCTGGCAGACCTCTCGGTCAGAGGGGCACGACCTGCACCGAGGAGACGGGTCCACCCTGTGCCACTGTGACTGAACTTTCCAGGCACTCAGGCCTCCGCCTCTCACCCAAGCTCTGTCCACTGGGGCAGCCGGGCAGAGCACTGCCCGGGCAGCAGAAGGCAGGTAAGGTGCCGGGCAGCCTGGTGGACCCCGCAGCGCCGTGGCCCGAGAGCGGCACCCCCAGCCGGGGCCCTGCACGTGCAGTCAGGACCACGGGTGTGGGGCGGTGGCCCACGTGACGGCTGTGCCCTCGGGCAGCCTGTCCTGGGCAGGGGCCGTTCTCCTCACAGCCTTAAACCCCACACGGACAATCCTCTGAACACACATAAAAGCGGAGTCCTCCCAGGGGCCCAGGGATGGCACACACAGCAACAGGCCTCTGAGCTCGCCTGTCGGGCCTCCTCTAACGGGGTCTAACGGGGTCTAACGGGGCCGCAGTCCCGCCACACCTCACCAGAGGCGCTCTGTGCTCTGCTCTCAACGCCCAGCGGTCAGCCCACGGGGAGGCACCCTGACACACGCCCACGGTCACACACACACTCCGCGTGCACACAGGCTCACGCACGTGCGTTCCCCACGCACACACGCTCCCTTGTGCATACACACACTTCATTCACGTGCCACGCACTCACCCCAACCCCCAGGAGCATTCACACACACAGCCTGGGGCAGGTGTCTCAGCGCCGGCACTACCGACGTTTGGGGCAGCGTGTTCTCCCGTGGGGCCGTCCTGGGCGCCGTAGGGTGTGCGGCAGCATCCCTGCGCCCTGCCCAGTAGATGCCAACAGCACCACCCTCCCCAGGTGTGACAACGAGCAATGTCTTCTGACACTGCCATGTGACCCCGGGGGGGAGAGAGAATCAGCCTCAGTCGAGCACCTTTGACCCAGACGCCCCTACCCTTCCTGGTCATCAGAATGTGTATCCACGTGGCCTCGCACAGCTGGCCCGGCAGCACCGCCTCTCCCTGCCGGGGCCCTGGCGCCTGGCCTGGCTGTGCGGGCAGGCCGGCTCCGGGCCCCGGTCGGCGCCTGGCTCCTCGGAGAGGCAAGCGTGGATCTAATCTTCAGCTAAGTAAATGTCCCTCATTAATGAGTTTCTTTAATTAATGGAGTTTTGGGGTCTCTGCTCCACTTGCTTTATTCCAGTCACACTGTGCCTCCTCAGCATAAAGCGCGCCGTTTCCTCCCGGGTAATTGAGGGAGCCGCGGCCGTTCCTGCCGACGCTGCACTTTGCTGATTGCGCCTGTCAACTCGGGGCTGACAACTCCATTTTTAAACATTTCTTCTCCAGAAGCCATGTGCACATGCGTGCTCGCGCACACACACAGGGGCACGGCCCTGGCACCCCTGCTGCCACCGTCACAGCCGGGCACACCCAGAGCATTGCCAGGGCGCCCAGAGGTACACGGGGCAGAGCGCGTGCAAGGCAACACACCGGCACACGCACGCTCACACCCGTGTCCACACTCGGCCCTCGCATGTGCACGCACCCCGGGACACTCAGAGCCAGTCTAGGCCGGGAGTGCCTGGGAAACAACCAAAGTCAGGCAGACCCTGCCCGCCTGCCCGCCCACACGTGCCCCAGAAGAATAGCTTGCAGGGGACACTGGCACACCAGGCCACACCGTCCCCAGGTCTCCCTGCAGTCCAGTGACCCTGCTTGGCTGCCACCCGGCTCCAGTGGCTGCCCGCCCTGCTGTGACCGGGCGCCAGCTCTGGGCTCCAGGGCCTGGAAGGATGATTTACTCCCTTTCAATGGCTCATGAAAAGCTCCCGGAATTAAAAACATTTATCTTCTGCTGCTGATGAGGACACTGGGCTCTGTACCCATGAGGCTGGGCAGTCAGGGGTCACTGCTCCGCAGCCAAGGAGGGGGACGAGCTGCCCTCTTGACTCCCTTGTGGGTCAGACAGGATGGGACAATTCTTTGGGACCAGGGCTTGGCTCTGACACCCAGGCGAAAGAAGCAGAGCCTCCTGCAGGGCAGATGAGGGACCTCCTGGCACCAGGGGCCGGCCTGGAGAGGCTGTGGCCAGGGCACAACCGAGTGCTCTGCAGTAATGACACCAGATGGAGGGACAGTCACACTGCCTGTGTCCCGCTGGGATGTCCCACCAACTTGTCATCCCAGTCGGATGAAGTGGCTGTCATTATCCCCGTAGCATTGACGGGGAAACTGTGGCCGAGAGAAGCAGAGGAAGAGTCTCGTGGTCTCGCTACCAGCCCGTGATGGGGCCGGCTCTGAGCACAGCTCTGCCTGGCTCCCCGGCCCACCCTCCCTGGTTCCACGCCCCTGCCAGGCTGCTCCACCTCCGAGGGCAGCCCTGCTAACCCAGCTCTGATGGCCACACATCCATTTACCATAAGCTTCCTTCCCCTTCTCTTCATAGGCTCCTCCCCACACCTGAGAGGCACGTGCTGTTGTCTCCATTTTCCAGAGGAGGAAACTGAGGCTCGGAGAACTTGCCCAGAATCACACAGCTCATCTGTGACAGAGCTCCCAGTATCTGCGCCCCGAGAGCTGGCCCTGGAGGGTGAAGCCTCAGCAATGCCCAGCCCTTGCTGGGGCAGCTCCAGGGAGCCCCAGAGCCAAGGTGCCACTGCCAGCCAGGTGCCAGATGCACATGTGCGTCTCTGGATGCCTGTGTGGACCAGCGGGGTGGAACGGCGACCTGATGTGTGCTGAGCACCTACCAGGCCCTGGCACTGTCCCCTACATTAGCTGCAAAGCACACGACGGCCCTGGGAGTATTAGAGTCCTTGTTTTTGCAGATGGGGAAACTGAAGCTCAAAGAGATCGGGCTAAGGTCCCACAGCTCAGAGAGGCACGGGGAGTTAGATCCCAGCCCACCTGCAGTCCAGGCCATTTTCCCTGGACCAGCACTTCCCAAGGCATGTGCTATAGAACTCTAGTGTTCTGGAATGTTCTAGAAAAGGCCTCGAGAAGTTCTGCAGGAAAGATGTGTTTAACGTTGTTTCCCAAACTTCTCAGACCCAGGTTTCTTTTTTTTTTTTCGTCTAAGGTCTACCAGAAGCTGAGATCTTTGGGAAACAGAGGCAGACACCATGCTGGGTGGGGGGATCGGGGGCAGTTGGCCGCTGCTGGGAGACGCCATGCTGAGCGCCCTTGCTGAAAGGTCTCAGGGCCCTGGGAGTGGAGCTGGGGGCTGCCCCTCCTCTGCACCTCCCACTGGGAGCCGAAGGCCAAGAGGACACAGGGTGGGGACCAAAGCAGTGAAGGAAGAGGCTTTGGAGTGGCTGGCTTCCCAGGATCAGGTCCTGGAACACCGCGTGCAGTGACCAGTTCCTAAGCACCCATTGGAGACGAAGCCCTGTACTGGGGGTGGGTGCGGGGGGAACCCCAGGGCCCAGCAGCTTGGTTCAAAGCAGCTGTGAACACAAGCAAAAACAGGATGCCAGGCCAGAGAGGACAAGAGAGAGCCCCCAGACTGCTGACCACTGCAGGCTGGGGGTGGGACTGAGAGGGGTCAAAAGACACCTTGTCGTTTCTGTAATAAATAAGAATGAATGGATGTACTCCTAGTGTAACTGGAATCAGTGAAAACCCCCCCAAAACAGGAAGCTGGAGTCAGGTCCAGTGAATGCTTAGAGCACAGGAAAACTGTGTTCACGGCCAGCGGAGCTCCATCTGCCACTAGGAGTTACCTGGAGACCAGAGCAGAGGGGACCGCAGAGCTGGCAGGCAGAAGGCAAAGGATATGTCTGGGCGGCCGGAGGGTGTCTCCTGAGCATCTGATTCTGAACTTGCAGTTATATCACAAGCGGCCGGGGCTGGACTTCTTTTTTTTTTTACAGAGACTCAGACAGGGTGATTATGGGACCTGAGGTCACACAGCAAATCGGCAGGTGAGGGTCGGAAGGCGAGGAGGGTGGGGCTGGGCATTCTGAGGTCCAAATACAGCAGAACCGCAGCCATGTACCCGGGACAAGCAGGTCTGAGCTCCACTCCTGCTTAGCTGAGAGTCCCTTGGCAAATCCCTCATTTCACTGAAGCTCTGTTTTCTCATCTGTAAGGCAGGTGTGAGAACAGAGCCCACTTGGGCGGCTGTACGAGACAGGAGGTGTTCATGCAGGGAAGCGGATAGCAGAGCCATGCCCAGTAAGTGCCCCAAACTGAGCAATGCTGACAAAAATGAGCGTATTTCTAATAGTTCTGCTGCCCAGACACCCCAGGGAGCTTTGGAGAACCTGGCCTCCCCTACCTGATCTCAGGGAAAGAAAGAGAAAGAGGTGAGTGAGAAGGGGAGGCACTCCCGAGAAGGGAGCCGGCTTTGCAGGCCCAGGTGTGGGGTTCTTGCCTGGTGTCTTTGAGTTTGTGAGGAGAGAGGGAGGGAAAAAGTTGGAGCTGTTTTCGTTTTATGATGCTTTTGAAATACCATCTGGATCAAGGGAAATTAAATATTGCAGCTTTTAACTAGAGCCACACTGAAAACACAACCTCGCAGTAAATAAAAATACGATTTACCACCATGACGCTTCCATTTAACAAACCCCCCTGTGCACCTCATTTGTAATTATTCCCAAACTCGGTGAAGGATGGCCCCCAGCCCCCGCCCCTCACTCTATCATCTCCCCCCGAAGGGCGGCGGGGAGGCCAGGGAGCCTGCAGGGCTGGGCCGGGCAGGTGAGAGCCACACTGTCCGGGGAGGTGGAAGGGGGTCTGAATGTGGTTCATTATGATTGAGATTAAACTGAAAAATCGATTTTTAATTGAATGTATTCTTTGAACAGGCCCTGTTGCCCATGGCTGAGCACTAATGGAATTTCCATTCTGAGCTGCCCCTTCTCACCTTGCTCACCCCTGCAGGACTGACCAAGCCCATGGATCACCCCCGACTGGGGCAGCAACCTGACTCAGCCCGTGGGCTTCCGAGGGCAAGGTGGTCGAGACCACCCCTCTGAAGCTCGTGTGGGTGGGAAGGGGTGAGAGCTGGTGGAGAGCCAGCTGTCTCTGTGCAGACCGGCCGGTAGTGGGCAGGAGGCTGCCTGGGGTCTTTTGAACAGGCCAAGGGCTGCTGCTTCTTGACCCAGCCTGGGGCTCTCACAAAGTGGGGAGAGGGGCAGGGCTTTCACACCGTGGGGTTCTGTTCTGCCTCCGGAGCCTTACCAAGGGGCAAGTCCAAGGACGGGGGACAAGAGGGTCCCAGGCAGTGCTACTCCCTCCCCCAGCCCTGCAGGCCCTCTCCGCTACACCCTCGTCCTAGGCCTTGGGACAAGAAGACAAGGTGAGGGACCTGGGCGGGGGCCAAGGGGAGACCAGGGGCCAAGGTCTTTGGCTCCGCACCTCCGCCTGCCACTTCCCCGTGCGCCTCTGAGGACTGGCTGACAGGATGTGACACTTTTACCTTTCTCTTGTAGGGGAGCTGGCTGGGTCTGAGATGGACTCAAGCCCCAGGAATGTGGGTCTCTGTGCCTGCGTCTTGGAGAGTCGCACACCGGGAGAGGGGACCGGTGCTGACCTTTGCTGGGTCGGCTCGCTGGAAGCTCACCCTGTTCTCTGCCCTCGCCGGCCTCCTTCCTGCGCAGGCTACCCCGGGGTCATCGTAGCTCGTGGGCACAGCACCTGGGTAACCAGGATGCTGGCCTTCAGCTGTGCTGTCCTGGGGGTGGGTACAAATTGGGTTTCAGGTGTCCTCTTGACCTCCCCCAGTGACCCTCACCTTCGACCCTCTTTATGTCACATGTTTCCCTCTACGTCCTGAGGCCCCCAACACCCCTGGGTAGGCCCAGCCACAGCACGGGGGTCTCCTGCCAGGCATCCTGAGGCCCCCAACACCCCTGGGTAGGCCCAGCCACAGCACGGGGGTCTCCTGCCAGGCATGCTGCCACCCTGGACCACGTGGAGTGGCTTGCAGACCCAGGCTGGGCTTCAGCTGCCAGAGCCAGGGTTCCCTCCCACCAGGAACACCTCTGCTCTGGCCCACAGGTGATGCACTTAGCCTGTCAGCCGACTCAAACCCATGTGTGGGGCTCACCAGGGATGGGAAATGGGGGCTAGTCACCCTCCAGCAGAAGCCCCCTAGCCTGAAAGCTATGGCCGGTTTTGCACCCAAGGGCTGGGCATGCTTTTGGTTGGAAGGCAGTGGCCCTCTGAGGCCCTCCTGCAGGAAGCGCTGTTATGAGGACCCCCTCTCTATTCTTAGTCTACAAGGAGCCCGGATAAAGGGCTCCCGTGCTCACTGTGAGGCTGCTCCTCCTGGCACCCTGTCCTTGTTTAACTGTCCACCAACCTGCACAAACCCAAAGCCCCTGCCTGCCCCATCGTTCCACTCAAGGACGCTCCGTGAGGGGAGGCTGGACCACAAGGCAGCCCTCGAGGTGCGGGGCCTGCTCGGCCCACGCCGGGGGAAGGACAGCAGGCTCCCTGTGGCTAGTTTTGCCCAGGATACCCCCTGCAGAGAAGGACAAATCTAAGTGACAGGGCCCAGCACTGGCCGTGAGGAGATGAGAGCTCTCCCTGGATAGGAGCTGCTCAGTGTAGGAAGAGAGATGCACTGGGTAGGCAAGTGGACGCAGGGCTGCCCTTCCCCTGTCTCTTGTCCAGGCCAGACTCTCTGAGCCTGGTCCATAAACCGGGCAGGGGAGCCGATGTCTGCCCACCTCTGAGCCGTTACCAGGCTCCCAGGCAAGGAGGCGAGTCCACTTGCCCTCTCCCCTACGGCTAGCTTTGCGCGAGACCGAGCGACTCTACAATGACCCCTGGGGGCTCTCTGCACATCACTGACCCACACGCTGGGGCCGCGCTGGGGCCGCGAGGGGCTGCCTGTCCCAGGAAATTCGGGAAACACAGATTCCCGAGGGAAACTGCTCAGGAGCCCAGAGCACAGACCCTGCCTCCTGGTCAATGAGCTCTGGCCGTGACGTCTCACCCCTGACGGTTCACCACCTCTCCCGGGGTCTGGCCGAAATTGTGATTCAGCCGTGTGGGGCAGGCCTGAGCTTCTGCATTTCAAATAAGCTCCCAGCTATCCGTCTATGGACCAGTGGTTCTCAAAAGCGGCTGCACACTGAAATCACCTTGGAAGTTTTAAAAAATACCGGTGCCTGCATCCCATCCCCGGAGGGTCTGATGTCATTGATCTGGGGTGAGGCCCTGGAACAGGGTCTTTTTTTTTTTTGCTGTACGCAGGCCTCTCACTGTTGTGGCCTCTCCCGTTGTGGAGCACAGGCTCTGGACGCGCAGGCTCAGCGGCCATGGCTCACGGGCCCAGCCGCTCTGCGGCATGTGGGATCTTCCCGGACCGGGGCACGAACCCGTGTCCCCTGCATCGGCAGGCGGACTCCCAACCACTGCGCCACCAGGGAAGCCCGGCACACGGTGTTTTTAAAGCTGCCTCGGGGATTCAAATGTACAACTGAGTTTGAGAAGCACACTGGCTTGGACAACAGCCAGAGGTGGCCTCAGGGGTGCCGGCTCTCTGGAGCTCTCTGGAGCTGGCCCCCAGCTTCCCACTCCTGCTGGGGAGAGCCTTGCCTCCTTGGGGCCTTCAGAGGCCTGCTGGGCACTGACCCTTAAAGGGGTGGTGGCTGGAGAAGTTCTTCCCACACCCCTCCCCGTCCCCCTGCTGGTTCCTCTTGGGCCAGTTCTGGTGTGGGGAAGCCCGTCTGGGTGGCTGTAGCTGAGGCTTGCCCACCTGCTGTCATTTTAGCTCAGGTCGCTACTGACACGTGGGCCAGTCCTTCTCTGTGGGGGGCTGTTCTGTGCACTGTAGCAGGCTAAGCAGCACCCCTGGTCCCACCCACTAGAAGCCAGTAGCACCTAAACTCTCCCCGGTCATCGACAAAAGTCCCCCGGGGCCGGGAGAACCGCTGTTTGCGCTCAGCACCGGCCTCACGGCCCGGGATTCCAGGCTAATGCCGTCTTTTCTCCACGACCCCTCAGGTAAGGCACCCAGTGAGTCAGTCCCCCCATCTCAGTCACATCAAACCGCATCTGGGGACACCAGTGACTCAGGCATCATTGGCACTGCTCGGACTTAAACTCAGGATCCAGGGTCTGTGCCCTGACCTGCTTTAGGCTCAGGCTTAGCCCCTACTCTTCCCTTCTCCAAGTTGTTCTGGCTCTAAAACCACACCCCTATGAGACTTTACATGGCTGCCTGCTTCCAAGCGGAGCCCTTTGGTTCCCAGGTGTTTGCAGGACAGATTGGCGTGCCTGTGGCCCAACCGGGGAAGCAGGGGAGGGCTCTCCCCGCCCCCTCCCATCGTGATCCTCAGGCCCCACTCCGCTGGTCACGAGGGGCAGCAATCCCAGCACTGGCCCACTGCTTGGGCTGGCCTGCACACGGGGTGCCCGTTCTCACCCCATCTGGAGCTGGTTTGTGTGTGACAGCATCCAGTGTCACACTGGGGCACCTCAGCATGCGAATTGGGCCAGGTACAGCTCGTCCCCAAATCCCAGCCCCTCCTGGTGAAGGTTCACAGCCCCCTTGGATCTGAGGGGGGCAGTCCCGGTCCCTGCCTAAGGCCTGGGAAAGCTTGTTCTAAGGGTCCTGCCGCCTGCTGGTCAGGTGGGTCAGCCTGCTGGATGCATCCCTGCGGCGGCTGTGTTGCCCCCTCTTCAGGCTCAATCCCGTCCCGTGGAAGGGGGCAGGTGGGCAAGTGCCCCGGGCAGAGTTGGAAGTCACCGGCTGCGGCTGCCAGCCATCGGGCAGGGTGTCAGCAGCCCTGTCCCTGCCCCCTCTGGCTTAAGCAGAGCACAATCAAAATCCTGGTTGCTGGACACACCCAGGGGACCAGATCCTTTGTTTCCGACCCTCCAGAGAAAACAAGACAAAATAAAAACCGGCACATGAGTGTGGTCACCACGGGCCCAGCAACCAGAGGTGGGCTCCGGCCTGCTGTGTGACTGTGGACACTGGTGCCGGCACCCATCCAACCTGAACCGAGGCCCTGGCCGCGTTTCCCTCCTCAGAGGCAGGAAGGCCCCACGTCAGCAGGAGCTGTGGTCATGGGAAGGGGGTGGCAGCGGTGGTGGCTGTGGGTTTGGTGGAAACGATGAAGTGCTTTGTGGGCCACAAGGGGCAGGGCAGTGCGTGGCCTTCCAGGGAAAGAAGGACGCCAGTCCAGTGGCCCCCTTCTGCGGAGGCTTTAAGTGAATTCACAGCCCTACTCAGCCTGTGCAGCCCATTTTACAGACGGGGAAAACGAGGTGCAGAGACGATAAGTAACTTGGGAATATGGCAGAGCTGGGATTTGAGCCCAAAGCACTGGAAGTGGCTGTAAGAGGCTGGAAGACCCTCAACCTGAGTGTCCTGGGGGCCGCTGTGCTCCCCGACCAAGAGGGAGGAAGGGTGGCAAGACCCAGGAGAGCAGGGCTCTCAGGGCCACCAGATAGCCCTCTACACCCTTGGCCCTGCCTCCCACCCCACATGCTCCTCCTGGCTGGGCTCTGTGCCCCCTCGTCCAGGAATGCGGGCGGGCCGCCCTCGACTAGGCGGCAGCTCATCCTGAGCTCTGACAAACCCCTTCGATCCGGCCTCTCTCTCATGCTAATGACTGTCAACATGAAACAGAGGCTGTGAAGGGGAAGAAAATTACTCCCTGAAAAGGACTTGACTGATCCCCATTATTTCTCAAGGAATCACTGACCTGTGAATATTTCATTATCCAAAATGCTGCACCATCCATACCAAGCAGCCGCCGCTGCGACACAGCCAGGAGCTCGGTGGGATCTGGGGGGACATGGACACTGGGGGCCGGCCTGGGCGTGAGTCTGGGGCCCGGGAGGCGCCGGACTCAGCGCTCTGCCGGGCTCTTGCACCTCCAGGCTGTGACCTAGATCGACTTCCTCACCCGAGACCCCAGGGCTCATCCTGAGCACCGAAAAAGACGGGGGCCCAAGGATGGGACTCGAAGTCATCGTAGCTGCTCTGGGTCTGGGGAGTGGTGACAGCCGACACTCCTTGCCCTGTGTGCCTGGAGTAGCCACCCGGCATCTCCCGAACGTCCCAGCTCCAGATCTGGAGTCCAGTTTCCCGCCAGCGTCCCTCCCAAGCCTCACAGTTGCCTCACTCGGACCTCATTCAGAAGTTCTTTCCCAGGCTTGGGCGAGTCTGGGTCTAGATGTTTCTAGAAGTTCATGCTGCCTTGCTCTCCAGTGCTATGGCCCGGGGGATGGTGGAGAAGGGGGGCAGTGCTAACGCTACAGACCCAATGTCAAGATGGCGTCGAGCCGGTGGAGGGGAAAGGAGCATGTACCCCGCAGCAGGGCTGTGGTTCAAATCCTGCCTCTGCCCTTGGGCTGCCGAACACCTTCCTCAGGCTTTTTTTTTTTTTTTTTGCGGTATGCAGGCCTCTCACTGTTGTGGCCTCTCCCGTTGCAGAGCACAGGCTCCGGACGCACAGGCTCA
>NW_006789046.1:2767774-2769665 GCF_000442215.2 Lipotes vexillifer | reverse complement strand
CTAGTTGTGGCAAGTGGGGGCCACTCTTCATCGCGGTGCGCGGGCCTCTCGCTGTCGCGGCCTCTCTTGTTGCGGAGCACAGGCTCCAGACGCGCAGGCTCAGTAGTTGTGGCTCACGGGCCCAGTTGCTCCGCGGCATGTGGGATCTTCCCAGACCAGGGCTCGAACCTGTGTCCCCTGCATTGGCAGGCAGATTCTCAACCACTGCGCCACCAGGGAAGCCCCTTCCTCAGGCTTTTAACCTCTCTGGACTATCGCTTCCTAGTCCCAAAACAAGGCTAACAACCAGGGCTACCTGAGGGTGAAATAAGACACAAAATCTAAACACAGTGCCCAACGTGAACAAGGAGTCAGCCACCTGGAAGCAATTATTCATGGGAGACTCTGTTCTGGGTGCTCAGACTCAGGTCCCCACGGGTGATCCTGGCACCCTCCGAGGGCCTACCAAGGCTGGGCCAGGGCAGCTAAGGTTGAACTCCAGAGGACAGGAAAGGCTAGGACCACCCTTCTTGGCATTAAATCGGCTCCTGAGTTTGTAAGATCATGGCGGGTGGAGAACAGTCTGGGGCTTTCCCCGGGAATGTCAAGGGGCTGGAAAAGGATTCACCCAAGAAACAGTAACAATAAACCCCATGCTGCCCTGAGCTTTGGGTGGGTGGGGCCCAAACACCCAGCCTGAAGCCACCAACCGATGACAGGTCATCCTGAAGCTTAAGATGCCAAAAGAGACCCTCTAGGGACTCAAGGCTCCCGCAGCCCCCGGAGAGAGAGACCCCAGCCGGCTGCTGGGGAACGCGATGGCTCTGTAATTATTGCTGGCGTTACGCTGGGGAGAGAGTTTCCGAATTAGCAAACGCCAGGGAGGAGGTGGAGACATCCCTCTGGGGATTAGTAGAGCATGGGAGGCAGCGTCCCCTGGTACTGTCCAGCTGCAGGGAGCCAGGATGCTTGGGAGGATATGGGAGGGGAGAAGGAAGCAGACCCCAGCCCAGCCGCCGACACCCTCCTGGTGGCTACACGGAGGCTACATGGAAGGCTAGTTCAGTCTGAAGATGGGAGGAGTTGTCCTGGGGGAGGTGGGGAGTTGGACAATAGGACAAGGGCTTGGATGGCAGTCAGAGGGACTTAAGCTGGCTGCACGGAGAAGCTTGAGGCAGCCAGGCGTGTGAGACACTGGGAAGCGTGCCTTGGGGAAGTCTATGGAAAATTCCTCCTGCAGGACCACACACTAGCCTCCTTCCCTGCTGGCCACCTGCCGGGAAGGTGGACACCCCGATGCACTCCAGCGGGCTGGGGGTGGCCTGTGTGCTCACTTGAGCCTTCTCCCACTTGGCTGCATCCCCAACTCCAGCTCCCTCCTGGGATGCTGACGAAGGGCCCTGCAGCCCTCCGGGACAGGCCAGTCCCACAGGGTAATGGGGCAGGCAGGCTGGCTGCCATCTGTCAGTGCACTGAGCTTCCGTTATGCATCTTTGTAGGCCAGGGCTAGTGGACAGAGACGGGCAGCCAGCCCCCTCCTGACCGGGACGGACGGGCATTGCAAGCAGACTGTCCATAGCTGTGTTAGGGATTCACATTATGTACCGGGGGTGGAGGACAGGGTGCATTTATTTGGGGGCAGACAAGGAGGGGCTCTCGGAAGCCTGGTGTCACCTAAAACAGAGGTGGCCAGGACCAGCCCTTATGGTCAGGATAAAGAAGTCTGCAGCACAGCGGGTAGGAGCGGGCACCCCGTCTGCTGGACATAATTTGGACCAGCAGCCGTACACCAGGGACACCAAGGCACGAGGTCTGCAGACGGACAGAATGAGCTGCTGTGGCTCCACACACCTGGGTATCAAGGACACAAGCCAGGGGGGTTAGGGGCGGGGGTAGAGGGGGGGGTGGGAGG
>NW_006789046.1:2753729-2767440 GCF_000442215.2 Lipotes vexillifer | reverse complement strand
TTCAGAACTTGGGCGGGGGGGCGGGTCTGAGCAGGGGGGGTGGGTTAAGGAAGAAACGATGCCTGCTGGGCCTAGGGAGTGCAGGCACAGAGGTAGGGCCTGGCTCTCTCCACTGGGCCACACGGCACCAGCCCCAGCTTGCTCCATCTGCAGCCCCTATAGCCCGAGGTCGGCTCCCCCAGCCCGATGGCAGGGCCTTCAGTGCCTCGATGACACCCTTGAGTCAGGTGCACCGCCTGGGATGGGAGGCAGCTGGTCCCCCTGACCTCACACCCCTGGGGAGGCCAGGCCAGCTGAGGGCTGTGGGGCTGGGGAGGTCCAGAGCCACCACTGAATTCAGGACAGCTGGCCACCTCCTGGCGCAGGACCGGGCCCCACGGGAGCCTGGGGCAACAGAGACTCACGTCCCCGTCCTCACTTCCCGTCAATCCCCAACCTGCCCGGCATTCTCAGCCAGCCCCCAACCTTCCAGAGCACACGTGAGGGCAGAGAAGAGCCCCGGAGATGGATGGACTCTCCGAGTAGCTGTGGGACTTTGGGCACATCACTCCCACTGAGTCTCAGTGTCCCCGTCTGCAGAGTGGGGAGAACAAAGCCTCACTTCCCATGTGGCCCCCCGACCCCAGACCTGTCCGGGCAAAGTGCCTGGCCACTGCCAGGACTCACTGCCACCCCCTTGTGGCCCCGCTCGTCCCTCTGCTCAGCTGGGCACCTGGATACTCAGGACAAAAACACAGTCTTGACGGGGAGTGGGGGGCGGCAGCCACGAGGTCACCCCGCACAGGTCTGGATCTGTTCCTCACACCGCCCCCACATAGGCAGGCCTTGCTCTCCCAGTAACGCAGACAAGGAAACTGGTGTGAGCAGACTGGCAGCAGCAGAGCCCTGGGCTGCTCACTCACCTCCTGCCCTGGGAGGGCTCAGGGGGACATGCAGATAGACAAGACATGCACCCCAGGGAGAGTAACAAGACTGGGGCACTGGAAGCCCACCAGGGGCACCACCCCAGAGGGACGGGCAGTCAGAAAAGGCTGGTGGGCAGAGATGGGACTCGGAGTCACGGAAAGTTGGGGAAGGGTCTTCCTGGCAGAGGCACCAGGAGGGGAGAGGGGAGGGGAGAGGGAACAAGTGGGGCTGACGCAGAAATGGGGATGCAGAGGGGCGGGAAGCTGGGAGTTCGCACCCGCCAGCCCCTGAATCTGGGGCAGCTTCCCCCAAACATCTGGTGGGCTACAGCTGGTCTTGGCTGGAAGTCTGGCGGTGCCCACAGGGCTCGGGGTGGCGGGCCATGGGACTGTGGGGACCCCAGACCCAGAGGGCTCTGTCCCTGCAGGGTCCCACTGGGCCCGGACACCCCCGGGGAGACTCCTCCCAGGCACCCCCATTTCAGCTACACTGAAGCTGAGCTGCTGCTGATTCTGTCCAGCAAATACGGACGCTGCCTCCAGGTAAATCAAGGTGCTGCACCAGCCGCTGGCCAGCGAGGAGGAGATGGCCCAGGAAGCTGCAGGAGTGGGGCACTGGCCAGTGATGGTGGCCCACGATGGCGGGGAAGTGACTTTCTTAGGGGTGGCCAAGGCAGAGAGGGCACTTTCCAGCTGGGCAGGGGACCACCGCCAACTTGGGCGGCGGGCTGCACACAAGGGACAGGGTGAGGCCTGTCATGAGGAGGAGCTACCGCCAGACAGAGAGGCAGAGGGACCCCGGAAAGAGATGGAGGGGGAGGAAGGGGAAGGAAAAGTGTGATATCCGAGCCAGAGAGAGAGAGGGATCGGGAGTGCGCCAGAGCAGAGGTGAGGCAGGGAGGGCTGCAGAGGGAGCAGTGGAAACAGTATCCAGTAATGAGAGGAGCAGGCAGAGAGAGCGGAGGCGCTGCGGGCTCACTCCAACCACTTATGACCAACAGAACAGGTCCCATTTCTGGACTTTGCCTGGTTCTCCCGTTGTTTATTTGGTGTGTTTACTGCCCCATGTCTGCAGCCCCGGGTGTGCTCAGGGATGTTCCTGGCCCTTCTCCAGTGAGGGTGCCTGGGGTTGGGTGTGCCTGCCATCCAACACACAGCATGGCCCTGCTCACCCCCAGAAATGCAGGGCAGGGCATCTGCCCCCGAGCCTCTCTCCTCTCTGTCCCTGTCCCAAGTCTGTAAGCAGCTCACCCTTCCTGCCTCGCCCTGGTCCTGGCTGTGCCCCGCCCTGCTCTGGAGTCCTTCCCATGTGCAGAGCCGTGGATCCACCGGGTCCTGGAGCAGGCTTGATGGGGTGTTGGGTACCGTGGGTGAGAGAAGGGACAGAAGCAGCAGCCACCCACTGTCACCCCCTTTCCCTGTGGTCAGGGAGGAGAAAGGGATGGGCCTTCTAGAATGTATTGAAGTGACTTCATGCCTAATTGAAAGAATTCCAAATCCCCTCATCTGGGAAATCATCTTTCTCCTCGAGAAGCCCATTTTCAGAGCTGCCGGGGGTGACAGTGGGTGTGAGCCCAGCTAAGTTCCCTGAAAGGGGTTGGGGGCTCCAGAATGACAGAGGTGGCTCAAGCTGACAGGCTCTTGGGAATCACTGTGGAGCAGCGCTTCTAAGAGCCCAGAGAGGCAGAGGGGCTTGCCCGAGGACACACAGCAGTTATCAGCAAGAATGCCAGGTGCCCAGATTTCCCTGCCAGCGCTCTTTTCCTTCTGCTTCTTCTCAGTCTTTACTTGTTGCACACACGTTACAGACACAGGAAAAGAAAACAGAAAAGGAAAAGAATCACCTTGCAATCCCAGAACCTTAACCCCAGCACACGGTTTTTCCACCTCTCCACCCTGTCTCTGGCGATGGGCCTACACATTCTTGCCTACTTGGGACTGTGGATGTTGATTTTTAGCTCCTGCCATGGCAGCCCTGCCCTCTTCCACCACACCCCTGCCCTCGGCAAGGACTCCTCCAGCTGGGCCCAATCTTCTGTGCTGTTGCCTCTGCGAAGCAGTCAGCTTCACCCTCCAGTGACCACTGCAGATCCCACTGGCCTCGCTCCAGCTCCCACAGCAGCCAGGGAGAAGGAGTTAAAATGAGGCCTACACTGAACTGTGCCTCTCCACCACCTAAAACCTCTTAATGATCTCATTTTCCTCTCTGAAGAAAATGCATATTTTTGCCCCCGGCCCCCAGGGCCCTTCTGGTCACCACCCTGCTTCCCTTTCCAACTCTGCCTTGTACACCTGACTCCAGCTGCTGGGGACTTTTTTTCAGTTCTTTGGACATGCCAAGGCCCCTCTGCCTCAGGGCCTCCGTACATGCCGTTCCCTGTGCCTACAATGCTGTTCCCCTCGGTCTCTCCACACTCAGCTTCTGCTAGTCCTTCAGTTTACAAGTCACTCCTTGGAGATGTCCTCCATGACCACACTGTCTCAAGTCCATCCCACTGTTAGCCTCTATCTCAGGACCCTGTTTTCACAGCACTGAGGCTGACTTGTGAATATTTTCTCAGTTTCTTGTCTATTGTCTCTGTGCTCCAGGAGATTGCAGGTCCATGAGGGCAGGGACCACATATACCTTGTTCTCAGCTGCATACTCAGTGCCATCATGATGCCTGGCACACAGCAGGTGCTCAATAAATGAATGAATCAGTAATCAGATGGGTGGAGGGGACAGTAGATAGAGGAAGTCCGTCACTTGCACTGAAGGACTCAGGACCTGAGTGAGGAGGTGGACTGGGGCAGGGGCAAAGGGAGAGGACGCCGCACTATCCAGAGCACTGGGGACGATGAGATTGGAGTCACTGGCACCTGTCCCCTCGGCCTGCCCTTGCCTTGATGAAATAGGGGAGCCTGTGGGAGGGGGCACTGAGAAGTGGGGGCTTCATACTGCTCAGTTGGCAAGCGGCAGAGCCTCTCTCACATCCTCCTTGGAGCAAGCACCAGTGTCACCTGTGTACTGTGTCACCTGTGCACAGGCGCGCACACACGTACTCATGCACAGGGCCCCCCTCCTGTCCTCCCAGGCGCAGGGTGTCCTGTTCCCCAGCCATGTGGCCCCTGGCCTTGGAGTTTGTGGAAGAGTGAGGTTGCCGTGCCTGGCTCACAGAGGGCCAGGTCAGGGAGGTGGCAGTGGGCAGATGAGAAGTGGCAGCCTCCCTGCCAGATACTTGGAGCTCTGCCCACTGCACCCCAGCCAGTGCCAGAGCATTAGGGAAAAGCAGCCAGCGGGTGCCCTGTGGTTCCTGCCCCTCCCCAGGGTTCTCTGCCTTTCTGAGGTTTTCTTCTGAATACCCAGCCTACAAAGTGGAGGTGTGGCTGCCACAGAGCAACTCAGGACCCACCCTATGCCCACAAACCCCGATGGTTCCCCCAGCCACCCCCAAACCCCTCAGCGATAGACTCCTCCCTCCTCCTCGGGCAACCCCAACTCAGCAGAGAAGCTGGCACTGCCCACTCCCACGCTGGAGGCGAATGGGCAGGGAGGTTCAGGGCAGCAGGCTCCCAGCTCCATCAGACGGGCACCTCGGAGCAAAGCCAGCATGAAATATTCATGCAGTAAATGGTGCAATTTTGTCTGCATTCAGCCAACTTCATGTATATTTCAGAGTATTATGAAATGATAATGTTGTCCAACAGAGGCAGTGAGATCAGGAGGCTGGAGCGTGGCGGGGGGCAAGAAAATTCTCTGGGTGGAGGCGGAGCAGGGGGGGTGGACACCCCCAGACCCTTGTCCCTTGGGAGCACAGAGATGAGGACAACCAAATCTCTGAACAGGGAGAGGAAGAGAATGGCGGTGAAGGGGATGCACCAGCTCCCAGATGGGGGGCAGCAAGGGATGGCCCATGGGCCGTGGGAGCCCCTGAGGGCTCCAGATCCAGGAAGGAGACAGCCCACCCTCCACCTTCCCGGGCAAAGGCTCCCCAGGCACCCTCCTGTCCCGGGAACTCCCCGCTTGCCTCTCCCCTCTGCTGACCACAGGAAGCTTGGGTTTCAGGCCAAGGCCTTGGTGCCCGATTCAGCACTGGCTTTCTCCAGGCACAGGGTAGCCGGCACCACTGGAGTGGTTCAAGCCAGTCCTGCCAAAGAGGCCCCAAGTGCAGCCCCTCTGGGTTTGTATCACGCAGGGGCCCTCCCCTGTCTGGGCAGGACATCAGAGCCAGGCCTAGCCCTCCTGGCCCTGGGTCTGATTCGGCTGATGCCCTGGGCCTGGCCTGCTCGGGAGCTGCGTGTGCAATGTCTCAGGAGGGAGGGCACGCCTGGCTTGCTTTCTGGCTCTGAGACATCTCCTGGGATCTCAGATGAGCTCTGGGCTGCAGAGATTACCCAGTGAGAGGAGAAAGTGTTCTCTGGCCTCTGGACACCCAGATGTCTGTCTCCTGGGCCAGGGTTCAAGTTCGAGGTACCATCGTGGCTGCCTCAAGCCTCCATTCTTCATCCACCCAGACTGCCAACCCTGGCTTCTCTGGGCCAGTCTCCCCAGGTCCCACACCAGAGGAAGAGCCCTAGCTGGGAGGCTTCCCTTCCTAAGGGACAGAGACCCCAGAGGCCTGGCAGCCCCAAGTCTTGCCAAGCTGGGGGTGACTGGGCTTCCCTGGCCCCCTCCCCTTTCTCCACTTCTACAGTTGGCCAGGCCTATGGTATCACAGTCCCTGGACCAGGGGCTGAGGAGCTAGAGACTGTAAGGCAAATCTGGCCCTCTGCTTGTTTATGTAAATAAAGTTTTATTGGAACCCAGCCCCACCCATTCACCTGCACAGTTGATGGCTGCTTTCCTGCTGCAGCAGCAGAGCTAAGGAGCTGAGACAGAGCCTGTATGGCTCACCAGGCCTAACTTGTGTACAGCCTGGCCCTTCATGGAGCAGGTTTGTTGACCCTGAGCTAGACAACAGGACTGGGATGCACTGGCTTGCTGGAATCCTCCACCTTCTGTGGATGGGAGCTGGCTCAGCCGTGGGAGTCTGAGAGAACACGGAGACTCTGCCCTTGGCTGGTGGCATCTGCCTCCACTGTGGTCACTGGGTGACAATGACTTTCATCCCTGGTGAACCACAGAGCCACACTGTCTGGTCTGCAGCCTCTCCAGCAAGGGTGGTGGCCCCTCCCCCAAAGCCAGCCTGGGCCAGGGGGCAGGGAGGGGGCTGAAGGGCATGAGTCCCTGTGAGCCCCCAAGTACCTGGGGAGACCGCCCCTTCTTTCTCTCTCTCATGTCCTGTATGTCCTCGCTCTCTCGGTGTCTCACCCCACACCCCCAGGCTGCCTGTCCTCTCTCTCTCTCTCTCTCTCTCTCTCCTTCTGCCCTGGGCTGGGGCCCATCAGTACCTGGGCACGGTCCAGTCTGCAGCTGGCCCTTGTGGCTAGAGGGTCAACCGACTCCTGGCAGACAGCCTTTCTGCTGGCCCTCGGCTGACAGCTGTCCCTCCCTCTGTCACCAGGTCTGCCCCTTCTCCTTTCCAGGCTCCAAGAGGCCACCAAATGCCCACTTGCCAGTTCCACAAACACCGATAGCTATGTTTCTGCCTGTGAGGCCCGAGGAATACTTGCATCAGGAACCCCTGAGGGGACCTGCTAAGAACAGAGATGCCTGGCTCCACCTGGGTGGATGAATCAGAGTGAGAACTGGCCGGTGCCATTTAATAACGTCCCCAAGGGTCTCGGTCTGGTGGAGTGTAAGGACCCAGTAGGTGAGGCTGTGCTAGGGCCAGGTCTCCAGGAGTCCTTAAGAGCTCAGACACACTGGGCCCTGAGCATGCCCTGCTCCCTAGCCCCAGCAGCCATCTCTCATGGGAGGGCATTACGTGGCAAGGCAGAGGCAGGGGTGGGGGCGGTCCCTCCCACGCAGTTGTCACAGGTCCAGACTGCCCACCTTCACCACCCCATGCAGCTGTGGTGACCCAGGGCACGCCCCAGCCCTGGCTGTCCCGCTCCCGACGGCTTTAACCATTATTGTTGTTTATGATAATCACATGACTGGGGAAACAGTACAAAGGGGTGACTCCGAGCTCGGGGCGGGGGGTGGGGTCGGAGCTACCTGTGCTACATGCAGTACAGAAGGTGGCTGCATTTGGAGAGAGGGTCTTTAAAGAGGTGATGAAGGTTAAATGAGGTCATACGGGTGGGCCCTAAGCCAACATGACTGGTGTCCTTACCAGAAGAGAAGAGAGGACGCGGCAACTGTGTGAGGACACAGGGAGAAGTCAGTGTCTACACACCCAGGAGACAGGCCTCAGGTGGAACCAGCCTGCTGACGCCCTGATCCCAAACGTCCAGCCTCCACACTGTGAGTCAATAAATTTCTGTTGTCTAGGCTGCCTGTTTTGTGGCAAATGAATACGGCCGCTTATCAGAGGACCCCAGGCAGGTGCCTCGTGCCCTGAGTTTCCTCTACTGTAAAATGGGGTAACAACGGGCTATGGTGAGAGTGAGCGAGTGAACAGATGTTAAGAGCTTCGACCAGGTTGGCTCGAGGGGCACCGTACACGTTGCTGTTACTGTCACCACCCTTCACATTTCCCAGGCCAGCCCCTGGGGAGCCGGGCCCTGCCTGTAGCTCTCACACTCACTTGCCCCAGACACCCCCAACCGGAGCCCCATGACAGCCAGAAGGAGAGGGAGCAGGGCACCCTCCCTCCCAGCAAGCCCTGTACCCAGGCCTGGGGCCCACTGCTTCCTGGCAGGAGGTCAGGATGTAAGTGAACAGATGGCCCCAGGGCTGGGCAGGGGTTGGGGGTTCCAGGGCAGGGGTCCAGCCACAGGCATGGACACTGCCTCTGCAATTACTTAGTTTAGGTGGGAAGGGGTCTGGGCAGGCGTGGCCCAGGGTATGCAGGGGTCCTCTCCTCTGGCCTCCCTGGCTGATGGCCTCCGGGTCCTACTCAGGCTCCCAGGGATGGGCACCCAGGCGCCTAGGGCAGACTGTCGGCGCACGGGCAGCTCTGACAGCGGCAGGCTCTCCTCTGCCTTGTAGACAGTGGCTGTGTGGCACGTGCTGAGTTTGTAACCGCCCCACCCAGGGGAGGGGGGACGTGGGCAGATCTGCACGAGACGCAGGCACGGAGCAGTGGCAGCCCCAGCCCAGTGCCAGCTGGGGCTGCTGAGAGCAAGCAGGCTGGATCCTGCCTTTGAGGGGCTGAAAGAGCCTCTTCTCAAACATTGGTCCAACCTTCCCCTGAGGGCAGATTGTGGGTGATTTGCTGCAGGCAAAACGAACACTCCGAGAAACGGAGGAAGGGTTCAGGTGCAGGCCCTGTTCCCCCTTCTCCAGTGCCGGCTGACAGCTGTCCCATTGCTCAAGTTCAGCACCAACTGCCAGAGGAAGAAAGATGCCCAGGAAGTAGAGGGCAGACCCAGGGAGAAGGCGTCCTCCACCACCCAGCCCCATGTGTCCCTCCAGATGGGCCTGTGGGACGGGTGGGGGTCTCTTCTTGTCACTGCTGGGGGATAAGCCTGGCACCCCCTCAGGGCCCGGGGTGTGGCCTGGACAGCTGCAGCCTAAGGGTGTGCTGAATCGAGCCTTGCTCTGTGCCCAAAGACAAGGATCTTTGGAGGGGGACAAAGGAAGGGACAGCAGGGAAGCACAGGGTTAAGTCTGGGGGACACTGCTTGAGCACCTGCTGTGTTCAGGCCACATCCAGCGCACAGCTGGGCACCAGGGCACCGCCCTAGCTGCAGAGGCCACATGGGAGCAAAAGGGTCATCTCTGCAGCAGGTGGGCAGCGGGAGATGGTGTGTGTGAGTCAGGGTGTAAGATGCAGATGGCTATGCTGGGGGCCAGGGCAGCTCCTGGGTCAATGTCCAGCACAACCTGGGCCTGGGCGAGCTCACCTGGGGGTGCCAGGACATCCACTGAGAAAAGACCCAGAGGCAGGCGCCGTGTGGACAGAGGGTCCAGGAGCAGAGCTGCCCCCAGGCAGCTAGCTTCTCATCACCTTCTCTGCAGGTGTGACGGAAACAAGCCACAGGGCCTGCCCAGGCCCGGACCTCTGAGACCCCACACTGTGCAGCCACGTCATCCCATGGACAAGCTCGAGGGAAAGGCTGGGCCCCAGACACTCACGGCAGCAGCTCCCAGGGCCCTTTTCCTGGTTTTCCCTATGGTCTCACAACAAAATTCCTTCGGGAAAATTCCAGCCTTGTCTCAGCTGAACCAGGGAATTGACTGCATCTGGGTCAGAGGGGCTGGGCTGTCAGTGTGCACCGGACACCGGGGTGTTGGCGGGAGCTGTGTGTCCCAGACAGAGAGGGGCCCCGGGAAGGAAGCAGCAGGGCCCTGCTCCCCAGACCCTCCCCACCAGCCCCAGCCTCTGGCCCACCTGGGCCAACATCTTCTAACACGACTGCCTTCCAGTGTCCAAAGACCATGGACATGACCCCCAGCCTCTGCTCTCGGGTGGCCTGGACACCCCCTGGCCCTCAGCACCTGCTCAAAATGGGGCCAGCAGGGAGCCCAAGACTCTGCGATCATGTGCCTGAGATTGGTTCTAGCGTGACAGGAGGACTGGGCTGGGGATGGACGCCAGGGGCTCCTCCAGGGGTGTGTGGAGGAAGACGGGGGGAGGCAGGGAAGGACGGCGGGGGTGAGCCAGCAGGAGAGGAGACCGGCAATGGAGTCCAGCGAGGCAGGGTGACCAGCTGCTCCACAGTCACCTGGCACAGAGGGCCAGGCCAGGCTGCTCTCACCGGCAGTCCAGCTCTGGTTTGGCACCTGCCCTTCCCCCTCTGCTCCCAGGCTTGTACCACTCACCGCAGGGAGCTGGGCAGGGGCCCAGGGATGGAGCTGGGGCCAGCTGTGGCCGAGAGAAGTGCGTGGCCACAGCTACTCTTGGAGTGAACTGCAATGACCAGCCCTGAGCACCTGCACTGACATGGAGACAAAGGGCAGTGCATCCCACAACTGCATCCCAGGCCCGCAGCTCCTCCTCCCATGCCCACCGTGCCTGATGTTCATGAAGATACTGTGGCAGGGGCTGAGCGCGGGATGGGAAGGGCACAGATCCAGGTGGCTGGGCTCAGAACCTAACCCAAGCTCGGGGGGGTTCAGGCTGAGGGGCGGGGAACCCACCACGTGGAGTCACCTGGGTGCCCAGAGCTGTCAGACTGACGGCGGAGGCTGAGGCATCAAAGCACTTCCCCCAGGCCTCCGTCTCCCCGGCTGTCTAGTGGGGCTAAGACCCCTCCCTGCGCCCCCTCCCACCTGGCCTGTATCCAGGTGTTGGGATGAGGGGACACTGGGGGAGGGAGGGTGGTAGATCGCTGCCTGAGAAATGCCTGTGAAGGCTGAGCTGTGATACTGCAGAAACACAAGAGCCTCAGGGCCACAGCCTAAGGGGAGAGACCCATCCGGCTGCCCCTGCTGCCCTCCCTCTCCTTCCTCCTGACCCCTACTGCCCTTAGGAAAAGACAGCCAGGACCTGGGGCACGTGTTGGGGAAAAGAGGCAGTGGCTCTGGACCCCAGTACTCCTATATTACTCCCCTCCCCACCCTGGAATGCAACAAGCTCCACGGAGGAGGCCGCCTGGCAAGGGCCCCCGAAAAAGGCCTGAGTGGCTGCATGGGGGCTGCTGGGTCTGACACACCTGCCCAGCCAACTCCACTCCCCACCTGACCCCCCGGCCCAAGAGCAGGGGGCCACAGGGAGCAGGCAGGAGGGCTGAGGAGGGGTCCAGGGAGTGAAGGTGGGAGGAGGGGTGGGGCTTGGGGTCTGCACTCATTTTGGCAAAGTGGCCAGGGCCAGGCGAGCCTCCCGGGCCGGGTCAGACTCAGCCTCTGTGCCGGGGGGCACACACTCTGTGTACGCCCTCCTCCACACTGCTGCAGGCGGGCTTCTGGGGGACAAGAAAACAGATGGACAAATCAGCTGACGGGATGAGACACACCCTGCCCTCCAATCCCCGGAGCTCATCTGGGGCCCAGCTGCCACGTGCCACAGCCTGGGGGTGCAAGACACTTGGTCTCACACTCTTATGCTCACACATGCGTGTGTGACACTCACACCCACTCATGCTCACATACATTCACATGGGTACACACACACTTGCACCCTCACCCGCCAGGCTGGTCGCATTCCCACCTTCCTTATGGGACAGCCAAGAAATGGTGCAGAGGCTTCAGGGGAGGGGTAGGTGTGTGTTTTCACAAATGTGTGAGCATTCCTGTAACCGCACTCAGCGGCGCCGCCCCCATGCCCTCTCTGAAGTGCGCATGAAACAGAGAACAGATCTGCTCGGCCCCCCAGGCCTGGGGAGGGTGGTGGGCTGGGCTGGGCTGGGCTTACTTTCTAGGCACTGTGCTGTGCGTGAGTGATAAGTGAGCATCTAGCTCCTGCTCTGGGGGATTCTCCCGGGATCTGTGGCGAGTAGATAAAGCTGAGGATTAGGGAGCAGATACAGCTACAGGCCCGGAGCAAAGCTCATGCGTGATGCTCTCCAGACAACACAAGAGGAGGGCGGCCTGGAGCCAGGGCAGGCCCCGCAGACCCCCGCTTTCCTGGTACTTGTGAGGGGTAGATCCCGGGGCCATGTCAGCACCTGAATCAGCACAGAGGCCGAGCAGGTGAGTGTGCAGTGGGCACACAGACCTTGGGCTGTGGGGATCTGAGCTGGATGGACCCTCCATGGATCTCTGGGCAGGCCAAGGCCTAGGTTCTAACCTCTGGGTGAATAGCAGTAACCAGAGTCTGCTGCTGTCTCTCCTGTCCAAGCACTTCCCCTGGAGCCGGGCCTGGGTTCCCCAGTCACCCCCACCCCATCCCATCTGCTACTCCTCTTGCAGAGAATGCTCGTAGAAGGACAACGGGAGACCCGCGGAGCAGTCAGAGGGGCAGGAGTTGAGATTCACTATTGAGCTGGGCACTGAATAAGACGCCTATCTGGCCCTGGTCCTCCAGGAAATTACAGCTTAGTCAGATGTACAGGCCCTTCTGCAGAGAATCTGAAGCTGTGGGAGGATGGAGGATACAGCCAGGCAGTGATGAGGTCACCCGGCCTGGAGCACTTGGGGGGCTCCCTGGAGGAGGTGGCTCTGCCAGAGCCTTGATGGATGTGTAGGAGGGAGCTGAGGAAGGGTCAAGATAGAGGCCAGCAGAGGTCAAGTCACGGAGGCAAGACGTACAGATGTTGGCGCTCCTGGAGCCCAGGTGCAGGGTCAGGTTGGGGGAGGACACCAAGGACCTTCCCTTGATGCCAATGAACCCCCCAACGGAAGCCTGAGAGAGGCCTAGAAACCCCACACAGCTCTGGCACGCACCCCAATCCTGTCTCACTGGTCTTTACAGACCAGTCTCACCCATTTTGGACACCCAGTCTCCCTGGGCACGTGGGGGACAAAGGGCTTTCTCCCCAAAGGTTGAGCTTTGCTACTGCAGCTTTGGTCTGAACCCTCCCCCGCCTTTGCACTTCCTGCGTGGCCCCTCCCCCACCAGCACACTCTGGGGTACCAGGGCCTCCTGGAGGGCAGGCAGAGGCCACAACATCAAAACCAACTATCTAAGGAGATCTTGCCACCATCACAGAGAGCCCTTCGGGGGCAGAGATGGGAAGAAATTCCCGGGACTGGGCAGATCAGAAAATAGCTCCTGGCCACCCTCGCCCGCTGCCCCGCCGCTGAGCACAGGTGCTGGAGGACAGCCCTGGGCTGACGTCCCGCCCCCCTGTCCCGCCCCCGTAACCTCCCATTAAGCCACAGCTGCAGCAGCCCAGCCTCACCGCGCAGAGCCTGGCATAAGGGAGCGTTAGAACAGAATTGAATTTCCCTTTAATTGCAGTGGCCCACAGATACTGTTTAATTTGTAATCGGGGGGTTAATGCGGTTTTCCCCTCTTGCAGTTGTGGGGCTGTCTGCGCACACGTGTTCTCACCCACATGGCTGCACTGGGCCGCCCCGCAGGGTGCTGACCGTGAGTGTCCCGCCTCCCCCGACCTCCGCCCGCCTCCGGCCAAGCCCACGGCACACGAGACGTCTGTGTGGCCGTCACATGGCGTACGGCGCACACACGCATGAACCGTCCGAGTAGGCAGACAGGAGCATAATTTTTCCTCTAATTACATATTCAGCGCTTCTGAGAAAATGAGATTTTAGTAATTCAATTGGACTGAGAAGCAGCGCTATAAGAAAATGAAATTTGTAACAATCGTGCAGTTAAATTAGTTAAATGCAGAGGAAGGAGCTGTGGAAAACCGACGCCTCGATCTCCTCGGGACTAAGCAGACATTTGGACGGAGCTGTGCTAACAGAGCCCTGGCATGAGGTGGGTGGTACGGGTGGGAACGCAGAGTCAGGCCTGGCGGGCGAGGCCGGGAGCTGCAGCAGGTGGAGGGGGACAGGCAGGCAGGCGGGCCGAGAGCAGGCCGGGGAGGATCTGTGTGAGGCAGCCCAGGACGGAGGAGCAGAGAACAGAGGAAATGAAGGTGGCTGGGATGGAGAAGCCCAGCCATGCTTTCTGGATCCGGCGGTTCTCAAAGTGCAGCGTTTCAGAGCATCCCTGCTGCCACCTGGAGCAGGAGGAAGTCGCCAAGGAGACGGAGGTTTGTGCAAGAGAGCTTGAGGGGACGTTCCCGAGCAAGCGGTGAGGGCTGCCTGGGGGAGGGAGTCACAGCTGGGGGCTGAAACTGCGGGGTGCCCATGCTACTCCAGCCCCCAAACGAGAAGCTCAAGCTGGGAGGGAAAAGCAACGCCCCCTCCTGACCAGCCCAGAGCATGGCCGCCTCTCCCCCAACGCCTGCACCTCTCTGGCCCTGCGGTCCCTCCTTGTGGCCTGTGC
>NW_006789046.1:2751697-2753303 GCF_000442215.2 Lipotes vexillifer | reverse complement strand
AACCGAGTTTCAGAGGCACTGCTGAGCCTCTGTGTTAGACACAGAGCTGCAGCTTGTCACTAAACTCTGCGAGGGGACAGCTGCAGGCCCAGGTGGGGCCTTTTGGGGGGAAAGAGGCCAACCGGCCCTGCCCTCTTGGCCAGAGCTGGCCATGGACCCTCAGTGCCTTGGGCGTCAAGACAAGGTGTCGACACCCAGTGTTGGGGGAACCCCGGGTCCCAGAAACAAGGGTCTGAGTCTGCTCCACAAGCTGGGGCATGGTTCTGAGAGGGGCCGCGGAGAGGCCCGGGGGCATCCTGCACAGCCTCTTTCTGACTCTGAGCTGGGCCTTCTCTGTCTTCAGGGGTACCATCGTCCAGGAGAACATCCTTCTGGGAACTCAGGCAAGATAACAAGTCACTGAAACCTCAGAGCTGGGGGGAAGGATTTGAAAGGGAGAAGGTGCCCTGCCCAACCCACCCAAGGGGCCTGGGCACCTTCCCTGCCGCCGCCCGTGTACTGCTGGGCTCAAGGCTGTCTGGGTGGGGGAAGGCCCAGATGGAGGCCCCTGATGGTCAGCTGGTGCCGGTCTGCTTCCTGCCCAGCCAAATGCAAAAGGCTTGCAGACAGGGTGCCCCACTTTCACCAGGTCTGCTGCCAGGGGCCACCCCATACAGAACCTGTTTCCCTGCGCTCAGCTCCTCCTTGCCCAGGTGCTGTGGGCGGCTCTGGGCCAGATGGAGTCCAGACAAGCCTGCTGCAGCTCACCCTGCCCGGCCTCCTCGGAGCCTTTGCCAAAGCCCGACCCTTTTGCTGAGCCAGGTAAACAGTCTGGGGCCGCACCGAGGGGGCCCGGCTCCGAGGGTGGGTGGGACCTGCCCCCTTCCCTGCTGCCTGAGCACATTCTAGAATGTCAGCAGAAGTGGCTTTCTGCCCGCCTCTGCTGGCAGGGCCCACCCTGGCCATCACCCTGGCAGCTGGGATGGAGGCAGAGGGGAAATCAGTACGAAAGCTGGAGGTGTTGGCATCAGGTTCTGGGGAGGTGAGATGAGGTGAGGGAAAGAACCTCCGGGAGGGGTGGGCTTCGCTGCCATCCTCACCTGGGCAGGGGCTGCAGGTGGACAGGCCCTGGGGCAGGATACCAAAGCTATGTCTGGGGGGGCGGTAGGGAGACAGCCCCAGGCCGAGCTCCTTACTGGGCCATTCCACTTACCCCTCAAATTCCCCCGAGACGCAGGTGCTGGCCTGCCCCTGATCCACAGAGAGAAGTGAGCAGCTGGGGGGCCTTCCCTCTGGGGGAAGGAGGGCAGGGCTCCCCCCGCCTGCTCAGATCCCCTCCAGGGGGTGGGCACCATTTCACCCCTTCAGTCTGGGGAATGGAGGTGCTGCAGAATTAACGTCTTGGGCATGGCCACCTTTGCCAAGGAAACTAGCATCACTGGTGGCCTAGCCTGCAGGGCCGGGGATCAAAACACAGACAGCTCTCCTCGCTAAGGGATGGGAGCCCATGGTGGGGCAGCGGTCGGGCCAGAGTGAGCAGGGTGGGCAGGGTGAGCCCGAAGCTCTCTTTTTTTTCTTTTTTTTTTTTCGGTACGCGGGCCTCTCACTGTTGTGGCCTCTCCCGTTG
>NW_006789046.1:2746209-2751585 GCF_000442215.2 Lipotes vexillifer | reverse complement strand
GCACAGGGAACCCTCCCAGACCGGGGCACAAATCCGCGTCCCCTGCATGGGCAGGCGGACTCTCAACCACTGCGCCGCCAGGGAAGCCCCACTTTTTTTTTTTTTTTGCCGAAGCTCTCTTGTCCCCCTTCTCCCGGCATCAGTCTCACCCAAGGGACCTAATGTCTCACGTCTCACTCATCTTCCACTCTTGGCGCCAGGAACAAAATGCACGTCATCGGCTAAAGGAAAGACCTGCCACACCTTAACCTTCCTAGAACCAGGATGAAGTATGCCTGTGACATGGGCCCCAGAACAAAACAGCCAAATCGAGGGGGAGGGGAGGGGGGAGCTGGGAGGGGTGGCATGCACTTTCCGCCCTCCAGAGCCTTCTGCACCCAGCCCCCTGGGTGGGCTTCCACCTCCCAGGCTGCAGCAAGCCGATCAAATATTTATCCTTGCTTCATTTTCCAAAAGGGGAATGAAGAGAAAGCAATAGAGAGAGAGAGGAGAAAAACAATCCAAGTTTCTCATTTGAAAGTTAATTAGTCTAATTAGGTCTAATTAAGAGCCCCCAACACAATGCAGCTCACAGATGAACTGCAGGTCTCCTCATTTCCTCTGGTTCTCATTTCAGACCAAGCGTGGGGAAGCCTGGAGGGGTGCAGGTTCTGACACGGGCACGGGTGGGGTACCCTCCCTCCTGGGGGGCAGGCAGGGGGCCCACCGAGGCAGAGCCCAGGCAAGCAGGGATTCCTCCACAGCAGGCCTTCCCAGGGCGTGCTCAGGAAAGCAGGCCAGGGCAGGTGCCACGGGAGCCCGCTACCAGGTGCTGGCAGCGGAGGTTCCGACTCTGGAGCCACAGACCCAGCAAAGCAGCAGCGGGAATGGCTGGAGGGGCTGATTTCTGAACCAAGATCAAAAGAATTAAGTAGGCTTAGCTCTGAGCTGAGGATGGAGGGGAGTCCTTGAGCCACCCACGGGGAGGCGAGGCTGTGGAAGGGGTGGGGGGATTCAGGATGGTCCGGAGGGAGGGCAGAGCCTGGTGACATCGAACACCCTGGCACTGCAGTCCGGGGGGGAAGAAGCCCAGCCCCCAAGAGTGTGCACCAGAGCCAGTGAATCGGGGCTTAGCCCTCACTGGCCAGAGGGAAGTCCCGGGCTGCTCGGAGCCCATCACCCCTTCTGCCAGGGCTGCCCCAAGCCAGGTCTGGCTGGGGAGTCAAAACAAAGGGAAATCGCCAAGAAAGTTTTCGAATAATGGAAATTCTGCCTCTGCAGAATTTCTCTGTGGCCACATTACTATTTACATGTATGAAAAGTTACTGCATTGTACACCTTATAGTGGGTGAGTATTATGACATGCAAGTTATACCTCAACAAAACTATGAAAAATCGTAAGGGGAAGGGACTGGAACCCCTGGCTTCTGGGAACCTGGAAACACCCTCAAAATAGTGACCATGTGGACACCAAAGGAGCCAAGCTTGGAGGGGGACTCCACTGGCAGGGTCCCAGTTCCTGGCTATGGCTACCTGGTCAAGATGGGCACATCACCCCCCCCCCCACCCACCCATTTTCTTATCCTCCCTGTGCCTCAGTTTTTCTCTTCTGTAAAACGGGCTCACAACCTACATTTTGGGGCTGCTGGGAAACTCACGAGAGCAGTGCCAGGCACAAGGCAATGCAGTGCTGGCTCCCTCCCACACCTGCCCTCTCTGGGGTCTCTACCGAGCACCCTGTAGGGCAGCACTGATCTGGAGGGCTGTGTGTGCCCACGCGCTGCACTGCACCTGGGTCTGGTGGTGACACACGGTCTTCTGACCTCTCACCCTCTCCCCCGCTGGCACCCTCACCCCGAGCCTGCTCACAGCCCAGGGTCTGCCTGCATCCCCAGGGGGAGGGCCCCTTGGTGGATGCCTCTGTTTCCCTAGCACAGCTGTCCATCTCTTGCCTGGATTACTTGCTCTAGACTCCCCCAGTCAGCCCTGGGGCCTCCTCAAGCCCAGCTCCACCCGGGCCACCACAGCAGAGCCAGAGGTGCCAGAGCAGCCTTGGGAAGCTGCCTCTCTTGTCTGCTGGATCCTCTATTCCAGTCCCCGGCCCAGGGACAGCACAGAGCCCACCAAAGGCTCTAGCAGTTTCCAAGGAGGAAGGAGGAGGAAAATGCATAGGTAACAGCTCTCCGACTGCAGAAGGGTTGGGGGGTTCCTGGCTGGATGTAAGTCACAGGGCCGGGTTGGGTGGTGGTGGTCACTGCTTTATTTTTGGGAGCTGGAAAACAGCAGAGCTGGCACTGGGAGACTCAGGAAGCCCCAAAGGCTCTGGACGCCCAGGCCCTCTGTGACATCCAGCTCTGAGCGGCACTGACCTGTCCCAGGCACCCTAGCACCCACTGGCCCCCGAGGAACTGCACAGGCAGGGAACATTTGGCCAGGCAGGGCCTCCAATGTACACTTTCAATTCTAAATTAAAATAAATCCCATCATTAACTTGTGAATAGCACAATTACACTGCCTTTGCTCAAGCATGCCACCCATTTTCTTATCCTCCCTGTGCCTCAGTTTTTCTCTTCTGTAAAACGGGCTCACAACCTACATTTTGGGGCTGCTGGGAAACTCACGAGAGCAGTGCCAGGCACAAGGCAATGCAGTGCTGGCTCCCTCCCACACCTGCCCTCTCTGGGGTCTCTACCGAGCACCCTGTAGGGCAGCACTGATCTGGAGGGCTGTGTGTGCCCACGCGCTGCACTGCACCTGGGTCTGGTGGTGACACACGGTCTTCTGACCTCTCACCCTCTCCCCCGCTGGCACCCTCACCCCGAGCCTGCTCACAGCCCAGGGTCTGCCTGCATCCCCAGGGGGAGGGCCCCTTGGTGGATGCCTCTGTTTCCCTAGCACAGCTGTCCATCTCTTGCCTGGATTACTTGCTCTAGACTCCCCCAGTCAGCCCTGGGGCCTCCTCAAGCCCAGCTCCACCCGGGCCACCACAGCAGAGCCAGAGGTGCCAGAGCAGCCTTGGGAAGCTGCCTCTCTTGTCTGCTGGATCCTCTATTCCAGTCCCCGGCCCAGGGACAGCACAGAGCCCACCAAAGGCTCTAGCAGTTTCCAAGGAGGAAGGAGGAGGAAAATGCATAGGTAACAGCTCTCCGACTGCAGAAGGGTTGGGGGGTTCCTGGCTGGATGTAAGTCACAGGGCCGGGTTGGGTGGTGGTGGTCACTGCTTTATTTTTGGGAGCTGGAAAACAGCAGAGCTGGCACTGGGAGACTCAGGAAGCCCCAAAGGCTCTGGACGCCCAGGCCCTCTGTGACATCCAGCTCTGAGCGGCACTGACCTGTCCCAGGCACCCTAGCACCCACTGGCCCCCGAGGAACTGCACAGGCAGGGAACATTTGGCCAGGCAGGGCCTCCAATGTACACTTTCAATTCTAAATTAAAATAAATCCCATCATTAACTTGTGAATAGCACAATTACACTGCCTTTGCTCAAGCATGGATTTAAATTGTTAACGTGCTAAATGGAAATATTTAAGATAAACTACACATTTTGTGACCTTATTTTAGCAATTCCTTTTCTGGATTTAATATATCTGGGGCTTTATACAACAGAAGAGGCCACGTCCACCAGGGCTGACCCTACTCCAGGCCTGGGGCTGGCCACTCGGGCCGCACCATGTCATCTATCCCGCCACTGGATGCAATGCTACCCCCACGGACCCAGGACGAAACTGAGGCCCGGGAAGGAGAAGGGCCAGGGTCACTGAGCAGGGGAGAGGCAGGCCTAGCTCACTCCCTCCTTCCACACCCTGCCAGTTTCCACTTGCCCACCATGACCAGTGCACTGACAGAGGACAGAGCAGAGCACAGACGTGCCCAGGGAGGCCAGGCTTCTGGGCAATCAGGGCTCGACGGGAGGCTCTGCCTGCCTTCAGCTCCGGGGACAGGGACAGTGGAGGTGGCCCAGCAGGGACAGCCTGCACCTCCTCTGCCAGCCTGCCCGCATGCTGGTTCGTCCTCCCAGCTGTCTTGTCCTAGCGCCCAGCCAGGCCTGGGGCACGCAGGCTGTGTGTTGGCTCATGCATCTCGGGCTGACACTCTAGCCTGAGGAGCGACTCCGTCTCTACCCACAGTCCCAAATGCTTAATCACACTGCGGAGGTTTCAGACGTACACGTGTCACCCTTGGAAACCATGCATGGGCTCCCACCAGGCTACCTGCTAGGCCCCGGAGACACCTGAAATGGCCACCCTGGCCCTGCCGCGCTGCCGCGACCATGGGAAATCTGGCGTCACTTTCTCCTTGGGATGTGAGCCCGGAGGAGCTGCACTCTGCACGCGGGGTGGCAGCAGCAGTGGCTGCTTCCACTGGCTTTACCACTGGCTCTCAGACGTCAGGGATGGACACTCACATCCACTCGAGCCCAAGCACTTGCTTGCGGGGCACCCATGGCCTGGCTTTCATCCGAAGAAGCCAGAGGGTCTGGGTTTTTCTTTACGCACGCCCTAGGCAGGGGCGAGGCTCAGACAAATTGCGAGAGTCAGGGGCCACCCCTCTTTGGCCAGGGGCTCCTCCTCCCAGACTTACCCACTATCACGTGTGGGCAGGCAGTGGGAGAGCCTCTCCCACAAGGCCCCTAGAAGGGCAGCTGAGGACTCTGCAGGCCACACTCAGCCCAGGACCAGAAAGCCTCTGCTTCCACTGTCTGCAAGCCCTCTGAGGGTGGCACCTGCACCTCCCTGCTGTGGGACCCCTGCTCCAGCCCCCACGGAACAGCGGCGGCCAAACACAAAGGGCCCCGTCCTGCATGATTCTGTTAATGTGAAACGTCCAGAACAGGGAAATCCAGAGACACAGGGCAGATTAGGGGTTGTCAGGGACTGGAGGGAAGGGGGAGCGAGTGCTTAATGCACATGGAGTTTCTTCTGGGGGGAAATGACAAAGTTCTGGAACTAGATAGTGGTGATGGTTGCACAGCTTTGTGAACATACTAAAAACCATGGAACTGTACACTTCATGAGGGTATATTTTATGCCATGTGAATTATACCTCAATTAAAAAAGGAACCACAGATATGAACTATACGGTTAGAAAAAAGGAAAGAAAGAAGGAAAGAAAAAGAAAGAAGGGAGAGAGGGAGGGGCAGAAGGAGGAAGGGGGTGGTGGAATAAAAGAGCCAAGTTTCGGGATTCCCTGGTGGTGAAGTGGTTGAGAGTCCGCCTGCCGATGCAGGGGACGCGGGTTCGTGCCCCGGTCTGGGAGGATCCCGACATGCCGCGGAGCGGCTGGGCCCGTGAGGCAGGGCCCGTGAGGCAGGGCCCGTGAGGCAGGGCCGCCGAGCCTGCGTGTCAGGAGCCTGTGCTCTGCAACGGGAGAGGCCACCACCGGGAGGGGCCCGGCAC
>NW_006789046.1:2727658-2744669 GCF_000442215.2 Lipotes vexillifer | reverse complement strand
TTCCTTTTTTTTTTTTTTTTTTTTAGAATGGATCATTTTATTTTATTTTATTTTATGGCCGCTCGGCATGTGGGATCTTAGTTCCCCGACCAGGGATCAAACCCACGTCCCCTGCATTGGAAGTGCGGAATCTTAACCACTGGACCGCCGGGTAAGTCCCTCCCTCATTTTTTTTTTTTTTTTTTTTGCGGTATGCGGGCTTCTCACTGTTGTGGCCTCTCCCGCTGCGGAGCACAGGCTCCGGACGCGCAGGCTGAGCGGCCATGGCTCAGGGGCCAAGCCGCTCCGCGGCACGTGGGACCCTCCCGGACCGGGGCACGAACCCGCGTCCCCTGCATCGGCAGGCGTACTCTCAACCACTGTACCACCAGGGAAGCCCCCTCCCTCATATTTATATTGATTAAATGTTGCAGTGAAAATATTTTGGATTGGGTGAAATAAAATATATCATTACAATGAATTTCACCTGTGTCTTTTCATGCTGCTCAATGTGGCTGCTAGAAAACGCAGCATCACGTGGGGCTCCCCTTGTACCTCTATGGGCAGCACTGCTCTGCGCTGGAGCAACCTCCAGCCCAGCAAACTTTTCCAGCAAATATTTTGAGCTTTGCAGGCCATGTGGTCTCTGTTGCATCTGCTCAACTCTGCCGCTGTGGCGTGAAAGCTGCCACAGGCAGCACGTGAACAAACGAACGTGGCCGTGTTCCAACAAAACTTTTTTTTTTATAAAAACAGAGGGTAGGATGGATTTGGCCCAAGGATTCCTCCTCGAGATCACTGGTTTCCAGACTGTTGAAGAGGGCTACTTAGTAAAATGTATTTTCAAAAGAAGGGTGGCGGAGGATTTGAATTGCCAACTTTTTATTTTACCAAATAAGGACATTGAAAAACATGAACAGCGGGTATCACCGTCACTTAACTAAAACAGTTATTTTACACACAAAAGTCAATAGATTGATCTTTATGAGAAAAGTTACTACACTTAGCTTCCTAGTTATCCCACTTTGCCAGGGTAGGTGGAGATCCTGTCAAGGACACAGCCAGCCTGTAGACAGGCACTGGGGGCCAGTGGGGCTCTGAGACCTGTAGCTATGACAGGGATCCGAAGGCCACCCCATCCACATCCCCTGAAACGCACCAAGTTCTGGAGCAGTGTGACTCCCCCAGATGCCCCACTCCACGCCGATTCAGACGCAGGAGGTTTGGAGAGCCCGGGGATCTGCGTTTCTAGCTGGCTCCTTGTGCTGCGGGTCCGCAGACCAGGCTTTGAGCAGCGAGGCCTAGAGCTGACTTCCTGCGATGATGGAAAAGTTCTGGATCTGCCCAGCATGTTAATCACAATACTCCGTGAGCACTGAGCCCTGGAAACGTGGCTAGTCTGAGTGGAGATGTACCGTAGGTGTACGATCTACACCAGATTTCAAAGACAGTACAAAAACAAGAATGCAAACTACCTCATTAATTATTTCACATTGATCATATGTGATGGGTTGATATTTGGGATACACTGGGTTTAAAAAAATGTGGTACTGAAATTCATCTGTTTCTTTTCACTTCTTTTAAGTGGCTACTAGAAAATGTAAACTTTCCTACTGGCTGATGTTATATTTTTATCGGACAGCATTGCTCTAGAGCCTCTGAAGTAGAGAACCAGTCAGCCTCTGTTGCATTCCTCTGATGAGGAACTTACCACCTCACGTAACAACCAGTGCTAAAGCTGGGAGATGCCAGTTACAAATGTTCTTAGAGATTTTTCTCTAAACCCACTGCCTGTTCCCACCCTCTGCTCCTGTCCAGGTGGGGAGGGTCTGTTCTCCCTTATGTGCCAACCTGCTGACCTCAGCCGAGATCTGGGTTGAATCTCCCAGATACCTTTAGCTGATGCTCCTAATCACCCTTCTTTGAACACACCATGGTTTGGCAGTAACTTCCCCCCCAAAATATGACAATTGGGATGGAAAAACCCCACACATTCGTTCTCCATTTCTAACCCCACTTCCTGGTCTGGGCAGCCCTGACCTGGTCCTGCTTATTTGCTCACCGATGAGGGAATGAGACCCAGGAGGAGAAAGGCAGTTCAGGCAGAGCTTCAATCAAAACTTGAATGTTCCTGATTCTTAATCCAGGCCCTTCCCCACCACACCTCACCCTGCAGCTCAAGACAGATTAAGTTTCACACCACCCACCTTCTATGGGGACGGTTTCTGCGGATGTCTTCTTGGGACCCTTCCCCACACCTGTATCAAGCTCTGCACGCACCACACACAGAAGCTGAACTGCCCCGAGCTCTCTTCCGGCTTCTCAACACACACAACAACCCCGCACACACACACACACAACACACAACCCACATGCACACAATATACAACTTCACACACACGTGCTCTTGCACACACACACTCACGCACACACTCGGCCCCCTTAGCACAGCACGGGCACAGGTGACATCTGTCTAAGTGAGACTGCGCTCTGGGAGCCGTGATCTGGGCACAGGGTCCTCCTGGGAAGGATGTGGGCACGAGTCCCAGCAGAACACAGCCTGACTCCTGGCGCTGCTGCCTCTGCCTTCCCGGCTCAGCTTAAGTGCTCTTGGCCCTCTTGGGGGGCCCTGCTGCCCCACCACAGCCCCCACTCCGTGTCCTCCACGTCCGCCTCTGTCTGTCACCCTTCTTATCTGCCTTTCTGTGGATCCGTCCCCTCCCTTCCGGACTGGAACAAGAGCTCCGTGAAGGCAGGGAGGACGCCCGGCGGGTGACACGCAGGGGGCCCTGGCACTGCGGCTGGATGGTACTTTGGCTCAACCCCCAGTGTCCTGCCATTTGTTGACTGTACCCCGCTCTGCAGATGAGCCCCAAAGGCCCCAAGAGACCAGAGTGTGCTCTAGGCCACCGGGCCGGTTGCTGAGGGGCCAGGACAGGCAGCGTCTGCCTCCACCTGTCCCCCTCCGGGGGTGACACTGTGGGCCCAGCAGCCGCTCCGAGGCTGGTGTGGGACAGCTCCTCTCAGGACCACCTGGTGTGGGTGACCTTGGGGGTCTGCGTGGGACCAGCCCTGCACTGGCTTGGGGAGCAGGACAAAGCAGCCTCCTTCCTGCCTGGGGGGCTCCGGGGGCAAGGCCTCTCCCGCGAGTCCACCCGGGCTCCCCATTGCCCCTGTGGACAAGCTCCCCACGCTCCCCAGACGCGGAGCTGACTCACCACACCCGGGCACACCCGAGCCGCCCGCTGGAGTGATTAAGAGGCTGGACGCCATGCCTGGGTGGGTGGTGATGGGGTAGGTACAGGATGGGAGGAGCGAGCAGGGGCCTCTGCAGCCCGAAAAGCCCCCTGGAAGGGAAGGAAAGGTGATGTAAAACCCCAGCTTAGACGCCTGGACACAGGAGCTCCGGCCGGGAAGGGAAGGCGTTGGCTGGCTCCCCTCTCAGGCCACCCGGCTGGGCTCTGGACGTGCCCTCACAGCCACGGGGGGAGAGACGTGTGCTGCTCTTAGAACCAGTTTACTTTGGTTGAGTTGGCCCGTGAGCCCCAGGAAGCGGAGGACAGGGGGCTCTCATTCCCAACTCTACACCCAGGGCCCGCTGCAGAGCCTGGCACAAACAGCCACTCCATAAATAATTGTGGCTGCTGACCTCCTTCGCCTCTCCTTCTCTGTCAACTCCCTGAGCTGCTCAAAGATCCCAGGGGGATGAAGACCGTGCCTGCCCGCTGGAGCCCCCGGCTGGGGGGTGTACGGGGGGGCGGACACAGGACTAGCCTCCACTGCCTCTCAGAGGCTGCCGGCCCATCTCTGTTGCGGCTGGTGGGGACCCCACTGTGGCAGGTGGGCTGGCACCAGAGCCACCCAGGGCTCCCCGGAGCAGCCGAGGCCTCCTGCCCAAGCCCAAGTCCCAGCCCCATCCGGTCTCCTTCCAGAACTGGACTCGCTCCCCCTGGGGGTCCTGGACACCAAGGACCACGCTCAGCTGTGCTGGTGACACAGAAGGCCTGTGATCCCCTGGAGATGCAATTTGTAACGCATGCGCGGCCTCTGACAGGACCACGTAACAGTCTGGCCAGCGGGTTGGCAGGCCATGGAGGGAGCCGGAGCGGGCTGCACGGGCTGGCCAGTCTGGGGGATGAGAAGGGGCTGGAATACCCTGGGAGGAAGTCGGGGGCGAAGGGGGAAACAAAATGAAGACAAGAGAGGCGAGCGAGCAGGCCGGGGGAAGGGCAGGAGAGGGTGGCAGAGGCCCAGCGGCAGCGAATATTCTAGGGGCGGCCATCGACATGGAGGTGGAAGAGAAAGGCTGAGGACTTGCGGGAGGCACGGGAGGCAGGAGGAGGGACAGCAACGTGCAGCCTCATGGAGCCGCCAGCGGCCCGGGGTAGCCGCACAGCCCCGCCCTCGGGGAGTACGGGAGCCCCTCCTGCAGGCCCGCAGCCCGCTGCTGCTTCAGGCACCCGGGTGGGACTCAGCCCCAGTCACAGGCAGGCCCGCAGCTGCCGACCTCCCTCCTGACATCTGCCTGCCTGTGGGACCACTGCCTTTGGCCCGGGTTCCAGTTGGGTGCCAGGTGCCACCCCAGAGCTGGCTAGAAGCCCTGCCAGCCTCCCGCCCTCCCCCAGGAACCTGGTACTCTGCTCTGAGCTGCCTGCGGGTGGCCATCCCCAGGGCCGAGGACAGGAGACAGAGGGCACTTGGGCTGGGACCTCAGCCTCGCCTCCTCCAAGGATGGCAGCATTTTGCGACCCCCAAGTTGTGTGGCTCAGTGCCTGCCCGCTGGTCTGGCAGGCTGCGGGCACCTGGCTGTGCCAGGGGGAGAGGACAGGCCGCAGGCACGGTCTGCCCGGCTGCAGCGTTCTTTCCTGCCCTCTGCTGCCCTCCCAGCACGGCAACTGGCTTAGCTCACGCCTGCCATGCCAGCTCCTCTGCCCCTGTGAAGCCCATACCCAGCCCCATGCACCCACACCTCTGGGGCAGGGAGGCCCCACAGCAGAGCCGGGGGTCTGAGGCTGCTCGATTCTGCCCAGCCTTCACGCTCTGCTGGGTCTGAACAGCCTACACTAGGCGACCCTCCGTCCATGCCCGGGGCTGGATCCCCCCTTGGCCACCACTCCTTGCCACGCTTATCGCCCATCCAGCTAGACACAGCTCCTCGCTCCTCCGTCTTCAGAGAAACCCACTCACCCCAAGGAGAAAGATACGATAGGCCAGGACCCTTGGGTTTCGTAGGCAGGCTGCTTCCACTTTCCCCAACTCAAGGCTGCAGCTGACTTACTTCTCTTCTGTGCGTGGCGAGGAATGGCTGGAGGGTCCTTGTTCCTTACTAGATGTGTGATGCTGGGGTCCAGCTGCCTGGGCTTGAACCCAGGCTCTGCCCGTCAGGGGCTTTATTATTTATTTATTTTTGGCTGCACCCCGCAGCATGAGGGATCTTAGTTCCCTGAGTAGGGATCAAACCTGTGCCCCCTGCATTGGAAGCTCGGAGTCTTAACCGCTGCAGCGCCAGGGAAGTCCCTCGTCGGGAGCTTTACGAGTTAGCCATTACCTAACGTCTCTGTGCCGCAGTTTCCTCAACTACAAAACGTGCACGTACACTCAGCAGATTCGGGGACCAACAAGAGCTGCCAAAGAGCAAAAACTGAGGGGGAACCATAGAAATAACCGAGTTACTTCAGCAACCAAACGACACCCGAGTAAGTTGGTTTCACCCTAAGTACGAGTGTCTCAAGGCATGGGCAGCTAGAACAGCGCTATCTCTGGTCCCCAAGGGGGGGTGGGGGGCGAGGGCTCCCTGACCAGGTGGCTCCGTTTGGAATGAGCATCATGGGACCTCAATTACTGGTTTAGTTAAATTCTCCAGTTCGTAGGATAATTTTTAGCATGTGGCTCCGGCCACTGGAATAGACCTCAATAGCATGTAATTCTGAAGATGCAGGTGGAGAAGCTGCTGTTTTTGTGCCTGCCCCTGCCCCCTGGCTGGGGTGCACTCACAGGCATGTCACCATGAACATGTGTGTCTCAGACGGGGTTCCCAGAAATCACACCATGGTGACATGCCTACAGCCCAGGAACACAGACAAGATGCCCAGGCGTGTCAAGAAGGTGTCAGAAGCAGTGTTGCCTTTGCTACCTTTGCTTCGGTAATTAATCCTCATTAAAAATTCCTGTGACTAGCAGCATGGCTACCCCAAAGAGAACGATTGTTAATAAGAGCAGAGCTTCCTAACGAATCTCAAAACAGACCCTAGGATTCCCTGGCCTCCCCGAGGAGCCTTTGGGTTCCACATCCTGAAGGAATGCTTTTTGCTACCAACTCCAAGAAACAATCTGTCTCCCATCAGGAAGCTGGGTGGAAACACCACATCCTCCACGGAAACTTCCGGTTTCTGGCAATGTTTATGCCAATGACAACTGAGGCCATCTGTGATTGCACCTTGATTAAGAACATGGAGATGATAAGATGGACAGAACTCTAAACACAGCCCTCGGGAAGGCCCCCAACGCTCCCATCCTCCGGGGCCTGGTCCCGCTCCGGCCTGCTGGCAACCTGCCAGCACAGTCCCCTCCTCTCTGTCACCAATACTCCTTTTTAGAAAACTTAGGGCACTTACATCTCTGTCCTCCCCCGAGGGATTTCCCAGCTTCCCAGCTGGATGTGGTGATAAGATTCTCTTTTATAGGACACTGCAGCTTAATAATAAGTAATTACCGTGACAAAAAATCCCATTTTGTGGGCCTGCGGGTTTTTCTTCCCACTCTCTACAACTTTCTTCTACTGGAGCCCAGACTAGGGCCTCTCAGGGAGCCTTGCTGATATTCTGGATTTCCAGATGAGGTATGAAAGGTGATCAGTATCGGCCCCACCCCTCGCTGGCCGCAATGCACCAGGACAACAGCCTCTCTGTGTCCCATCCTTGGATCCCTAGCAGGGACCAGATGTGGGGGACCACGGCTCTGGGCTGCCCTGGAGGGGGCCGAGGTACTCACAGAGAGCCAGAGCCCCCAGGCGGCCAGCTGGGCAGGTGGGGAAACCAAGGCCAGGCCTTGTGGGGCACAACCTGAGTGAGGCCCCGGGCCGCTCGGGTGAGCTCTGAACAAATACCGGAGCCCAAACCGCGGCTGGATTTCTCCTGGTGTCGGGTGACCTGAAGTCATGCCTCGGATGGTTAGAACTCTGAAAAATACCAGCACGGCTGAGAGGCTGGGAGAAGGGACGCCTGACAGCAAGCTCCTCTAATTAATTATAGAGCTGCTGCATCTCAGAGGGGACCCGGCTCCATGCTCAGCACACTTGGGGTCCAGCCCATGCAGCGGGGAAAGGTTGATGCTTTAACAGAGAGAACGGAATTCTCTTGGTGGGGGTTTTATTTTCTAATTTCCAGTTCGAAAGGCTCTATGTTTCAAAAGCTTGCCTGTTTAAACCCTGCATCTTAATGCGCCGAAAACCACGTCTCTGGTCTTGCTTGATTTCACGTCTTTTGCTCCTGCCCCTGTTATCAAACGTGTGTTGAGGCTGAATACACAGCCTACACATGGCACCAAGGCTCACTCACGCGGAAGACCTGCAAGCCCTCGGTGGGAGCCTGCAGGGGAGGCAAGCTCTGACTCTGGAGGCTGGGCCAGAACCGTCCTGAGCCCCACTTCCAGGGGATGCGGGAGGCTGTCTCACTTCAAAGGTGGTTTGGGACAAGTGGGGTCTTGAACTAAATGTCACTATTTGTTTGGTATTGGTCCTGGACCACCAGAGCTGCGTGTGCTCCTATAAAAATGTGTCTCCACAAATAGCCAGGAAATGGCTGGCTAGATCTTTCCTAGTCTGCTGAGACACACGGCCATCTCCTGCAGAACAGCTGTGAAGGAAACTGGGTGTTCAAAGCTTGGCCCAAGGTGCGCACTCTGGCTTTCCCACAAACAGTTCTACCCATGGTTGATGCCCATTTTGGATGGGTCTGTCTCGGTTGTGGTCTTTTTGCCATCCCGCTGCCCCTACAGAAAGCTCCAAATGCCACCAGTAGAGGACGCATCCACTCAGCACCGGAGGAATTGGGTACCTTGGCCCCCTGGTCTTTTTGATGCATTTATCGCAACTACGAGCACCGGTCTGACTCCATCAAGATAATGCCAAATGTTTGCACTTCATCTTAACTTGACCCTCCCGTTCAACCTGCCCTGTTTCTCAGAGGAAGAGCCTGAGGATCAGAGAGATGAACTGACTTGCCTAACACAGCCAATAAGCTGTGGACTGGTCTCCAATTTTACATTTTACCTATGGAAGCCTCTTCCTGCAGCCCAGAGCATTCTTGCCAGTGGGGCTGGGGCTGGGGCAGATCCTGGCTACCTTGAGTGGTGGGTCCCATGACCACCTGGGAGCTTGTTAGGAATGCAGATTCACAGGCCCCACCTCAGAGATCCCCAAGGGATTCCTGCGCTCATGGAAGTTTGGGAGGCACTGGGAGGCTGACCTGTGAGGTCCACCCTGACCGCCTGCGAGTCAACGACGATGGGGAATTTTGTGAGTCGGCCCCGGCCTGGAATTGGATGCCCGCTGCCTGTGGGTATGGGGGCCCTCTCAGCGGCTCTTGTTGTCACTGGGCTGTGTCCAGGACTGCTCAGACATCACAGGTGGTCCTAGGGAAGGTGCGACCAAGGACCAAGGGCTCCAGGTTGCAGGCTGCTTCTGGCCACCCTCTGCTCCTGACCGTGCAGTCAGTCCCCTGTCCCTTCCCCTGCAGTTACTGACATTTGTCAATTCCTGCTACGTGCATCTGTGTAAGGGGCCGACCCGGGCGCCCAGCAGCCTGGGGACTCAGAGCTGCCCTGGCTCAGCCGAGGACCCCATCTTTGTCTGCCGTGTCCCCAGCTCCTGCTGAGCCACCTCCGATGGCTCTCTCTTTCTTGGTTCCCTGGAGAGCCCAAAGGGGCACAAAAGGACAAGAACCCACCACCCAAAGGCCCAGCTCCACCTGGACCGCTCCCTGTCTCCAAGCAACACACACTTCTGCCATCCTCCCTTCAAACATACCCATGGGGGAGGTGGCGGAGGAACATGTTCACTTAGGCCTGGCCTGACCCTGACCGTCAGCCTTGGGGTGGCACCCCCTGCCCTCTGCCTCCCATCTCCACATCCAGCCCAGGGTGCAGACCTGGTTCCAGGGGAGTCCCCACGCCCCGCCCCCCCCCCCCCCCCCCCTCCAAACTTGTAACTTGGTTGGCTAACAAAACTGGCCCAGTTTGAAACAGGACTAGATTATGGCAAAGATCATAGGTAATACAGGTATCTCAGAAAGAGGGACTGATGTGGGTCTGAGGAATCAGGGAAGGCTCCTGGAAGAATGAGGCTTGGACTGGCACTGAGTCCTTCCCTCCTTTGGAATCAGATAAGGTTTGAGTCCCGGATTTACCAGGACTTGTGTTGGACAAGTATGTAAGATCTCTGGGCCCCGGTATCCTCATCTACAAGATGAAGCTCTCCCGGCTTCACTGTCTTCCCCCTTCAAGCCCCAGGCCTCCCCAAGCAGTGACCCCGACCCTGCAGGTCCAAGCAGGGGTTGAGGATGCTAAAGATAAAGAAGGCAACCCCACAGCGCCGCAGAGGAGGGCAGGTCGTAAGGTGTGGGCAGCCAGGGTAGGTGAGGCAAGGTACTGCAGCCCCCCAGCTGGCTCTGGCCAAGCTGGCACTGGGAACTGCAGCCCTGAGAGGCCATGGGGCGTGGGGGAGGCGAGGGAGTGCCCCCTCTGTCCCCAGTGCAATGTCCCCACTGATTCCGCATTGGGTGGGATCATAGGACCCCCGCCTTCCACACCACGACCAGCAGGCAGGCGGCAGCTGATTTTCTGCGCGCATCTCCCCGTGGGCAGCCCTGAGGATTTGGGGGCTCAGAGTCGCTTGGCTTCCTGCACCCCCCCTTGCCAGCCCGAGCTTCCTGCGCGGCCCCGCAGACTGCAAAACTCTGGCCCAGCCCCCTCCCCAGTCGGAGCTCCAGGGGCCTCCCTCGTCAGCCCCATCAGGCGGGTGGCCCGCCTTCCCCGAGGCCGGCGCGCGGTCCCCGCTGCAGTAGAGCTCCGCGCCCCCGCCGCCGCCTCCGCGCGGCCCCCAGGCTTTCCCGACCGGCCAGAGAGGGGCCCCGCTCCTCGCCCCCGCGGCCCGGCACGAAGTTCCCCAAAGTGACCAGGGCGCCGAGAACCCTCGCCCCCTCCCCTCCGGCTTCCCCCGAGACTCCGCCCGCCGCCCCCTTCCGCGCCTTCGGAAAAGTTGCGAGCGACACCCCAAACTCCAGCCCCCGGCCCCGCGCCGCGCGGGCCGCAGGCGACCCCGCGATCGGCCGCCGCGCAGGGGCGCAGTTCCCCCCATCGGGCCCCGGCGCCATGACGCGGGGAGCGCAGCGGGGCCCCCGCGGCGGCGCGGAGGCGGCCAAGTGCGGGTGTGGGTGGCGGCGCGGGGCGCACGTGCGCCGGGCGGGGGGCCGGGGCCGGGGCCGGGCGGGCCGGGGGCCGCTTACCTGTTGGAGGTAGAGGAAGGCGGGCGGGCAGGGCACGGAGTGCGGGAGCATGCTGCCGGAGTTGGACAGCAGGAGGCAGCCCGAGTTCGCCATGGAGCACAGCATGGGGCGGCAGGGGGGCGCCCGGCGGCCGAGGAAGCTCTGCGCTCGCAGCGCGGCTCGTACCCTCCGCGCGTCCCTCGGCGTGTGCGCGCGCCCTGCCTCCCGGGCGCCCTCTCGGTCTCCTCCCCCTCCTCTTCCTCCTCCGGCCCTCCCCTCCCCCTCGTGGCGCTCTTTAAGACGGAGGCATGGAAGGAAAGCGGCACGCCTCTGCCGGGTGCTCCCCTGCCCGGGCGGGGACGCTGGAAAGAGCGCGCGCGAGAATATGGCAAAGGGAGGCTACAGGCGCGAGAGAATGGGTGAGGGGAGCAGGGGAGAGGGAGTCCGTCACTTTGGAGCCACCGGAGCCCTGTCTGCAAAGAGTGGTGCGTGTGCGTGTGTGAGTGTGCGCGTGTGCGCGCGTGTGTAGCGGTGGGAGGGGGAGTCCCTGGCGTACTCCAACATCAAACAGCCCCGCGCGGAGGGAAGAGAATCCGGAACGACAGCACAACAGCGGATCCCGCACTTAACCCCTCGCCCGCCGGCGCCCGCGCGGCCAGTCCTCGCACCCTCCCACTGGCCTCCGCTCGCCGCCTCCTCCTCCCCGCATCCAGCGGCCACTCCCGAGTTTGGGGTCTGTGGAATCTCCTTTTGCCCCCGCTCTGTCCACCGGCCGCTGCGGAGAGAAGAAACCGCTCTGCGGGCTCTGCGGCCCGACCGGAAGGCGCTTCGTCCTGCTTGGCGTTCAGAGAAGCGCCTCTTCTAAGGGAGGCCGGCTCAGTGGCGGGGATGTCGGTGATGTAATGAGGGCATCTACGCAGAGGCTTCCTCGCTAGAGAACGCTTCTTCTGCTGCCCCAGGCTTGGAAGCCCAACTGGAGCCCCTGGGAGGCTCTCCCACCCTCCCGCTGTCCCCCAGGCCCCATTTACACCCCAGGCCTGCCCCAGGCACACGGTCTTGTGGACCCTAAATATACAGGGGAGGGGGGCAAGAGGCACTGGCCACAGCCGCCTGCTCCCCTCCCCATACCCAAACAAACACACCGGACTTGGTGTGCACACATCAATGGAGCCGGAGTGCAGTCGGACCCCTGACCCCAGTCAGCGCCTGACAGTGGTCCTGACTGTGTCCATACACCACCACGGTGACAGGTGCGTGTGTGTACACACGTGCGTAAGTCTGCAGCTTCACCAGGCACACACACACGCACCCACAGCCCTGTCACGCGTCCACGCTTGCCAGATGCCCTCTGACCAAGCCCAGTTTACCAGGACAAGCCACAGGTGAGCGTGGCTGTGAGAGGGACCGTCTGCCTCTCACTGCTGTTAGAGACAGCAGGGGGACATACCCAACCTCTTGCCCCAACTTATGCATACTTCCTTCCTTATGCAAATCCCAGACACCTATTACCAATTCTGGACTCAGCTGTCCTACCTAAGAGGCACCTGTGATTCCTGTGCTCTCACTGTGGAGAGCAAGCCCCACTCTGGAGGCAAGCAGTGCTGGGACCGCCTGGCAGTGGGAAGACCAGCTTCCCAGACCAGTGGGAAGAGGCAGCTCCACTTGCTGTGTGATCTTAGGAAAGTTGCTTGTTCTCTCTGGGCTTTGGTTTCTGCACCCAACCTGAAAGTTTGGGTGGATGATGTCTGAGATGTCCTGTAGCACTTGCTTCAGGATGTGTCCACGAGGGCCATTTAGGAAGAAGCGGCAAGGGGTGGGGACTGCGGATGGGCTGCCTCCAAGCAGTCTGGGGACAAGCTCAGCTTGAACGAGGCTGGCAGGTGTGTGCCCCTTGGATACCCCTCTCTGAGGCACCGCATGTCCCTCGAACGAAACACCTCCTGTTCATCTTTTTCTAAGAAGGAAAGCGGGGCTGTGCAACATCTGGCAGGGAGGCAGACAGAAGAGATGAGGGTCAAAGGAGAGATGGCAGTGGGGAGAGCTGACCCACTGTGTTAGGTAGCCATCCTTGCCTGACCTTTCTTTTGGAATCCCTCACTGTGCTGACCCCAGGGGTGGCGCTGGCACAGAGTGGGGATGGGGGCAGTTGGCTATGGACTTGCAGAGACCACCCCTGCCTTCAGGCTGGACAGGTTATTAACTTAGCATCCCAGAAGAGGTGCCCCTACAGCCTACGACAGTAACAGGGTGGCCCAGTGTTGAGGCCTGGGGCATCTGCGGCAGGGGCACCCGACCGGGTGCAGCATTTGCCAGCAGAGACCTTGCTCTTGTGTGGAGGGTGGCACCCCAGAGTGGCCCCGGCCACAGAGTCCAGGGCAGCTCTGCAGAGGCCGCTTGTGTCTGGAGTCGTGCTGCTCTGCCGTCCTGTTTCAGAAGCCTTCCCCCTCCTTCTGTCCTCTCCTAGCACCTGTCAGCTGTCACTCAGGAATCTGGGCAGCCATGTAGCATTCACACTCAGCCCTGGGCTCCAAGTCCACCCTGCCTGTGAGCCGTTCACTAGCTAATTCACTGTTGTTACAGAGCATCTACTGAGATCAACGCTTTATCCTTCCCATAAGAGGACTTGGGAGTGTATCCTAAACAGTGCCTAACACACAGGAGACACCCTTTGAGTTGACTCTCATGCTTTTTCTTATTGTGAATCCACTGTGTGCAGACACTGCACCAGATGCTAGAGCTGTAGAAATAAAATTCTTTGTACTGGAGAGAGCACACCGTCTGGTGGGGAAACCAAGCCAGCAAACCAAGGCTGCAACCTACTGTGCTGAGAGCTGTGATAGCTCAGGATAGTGGGAGCTCAGACCTGGGGTGAGCTTAGACCTGGCGTGTGGTCAGGGAAGCTTTCGTGGAGGGACTCCTGAGCTCAGTTATTAGCCCTTAGAAAACCAGGGTGGCAGCTAATGCCAGCCTCGGTATCAGTATTGCTTCCAGCAGCCTCGCACCTGGTCATCAGTGGGCATCTCAGCGTAGCCACCTGCCTTCAAGCCTCACCTCCAAAGATTGTCAGGCCTGGAGAGCATGTCTAAACACCCGTCTCCATCAGCCACCTAATCACACTCAGGCTCCGGCAAGAGTGAGAACAGCAAAACAGAATAGAAAGAAAACCTCCAGAAAAAGGATTTGAACAACATGTATGTCTGGCTTATATCTCAGGATGGGGCTGCGTGCCCATGGCCTCCTGCGCTGTGTCCTGGACTTGTGACTTTCACTAGGAGCCAATGACTAAATGGCAAATTGAAGAGGCCTCGGTGCACTGGGCGGGGGGGTGACTTTTGGGGGAGGTAAGGTCATGGAACAGCTAAATAGCCCCCACCCCCTCCCCCGATCACTTCTCGGTCTCCCCTTCAAGAGTTGAAGTGTCAGGAGGGCAGGGAACTTGCTGGCTGGTTCACAGCCTCATGCCAATGCCTGGAGTAGCTCCTGGCAGGGATGTGTTTGGTTGCCCCCGTTCCCACCCCCACCCCCAGCCCGAGGCTCGGCTCGTTCCAAAGGTGAGTCGACTATAGCTGCTGGAGTACCTAGGAAGCACAGGCACTGAGAGGGCTGGGCCAGGCTGCTGCAGAAAGATCACTGCTCCTGGCGTGTATGTCTGGATCGTGTCAGGACCACTCCTTGTCTGTGGTCTGAAGGAGAAAGGGGAAGAATGCTCCGCGCCCCTCCAAGTGCTCCTGGGAGCCCCCCAGTGGCATGGACCGCGTCTAATGTGATTGTTTCTGAGTCTGTGCTATCCTCACCCAGAACTTCCAGTGCCTGGCGCAGAGGCAACACATTAGGCTGTGGGGTGAAACGTTCTTCAGATCCCCTGGACTCCTCGCAGCCCTCCGGAGCCCCTGGTGTCTCCCGGGCCAGGGTGGGCGGCCCTGAGGGGGAGGGGGATGCCCGGGCGCCCAGTACTCAGCTGCCCCCGCTTCTGGGGCGAAGGGAGGCTGCGAGCTGGGAAGAGCTGTCAATCCGGTGCTAATATTCACTACTTAAAAAAAGAGCCAAGGAAAAAAATATCCTATTCGCCCTGAATCTGAGAAGGGCCTTGTTAGGGAGGCAGGAACTGAGCTGTAATTATTTCTGTGCTCCTGGGCACCACTATAAATACCAGGCAAGGAGGCACCTCAAAAGGTCCAGATGGTTCCAAGGCTTTGGAGATCTCCTGGCTCCTTCCTGCCCCCACCCTGTGTCACCTTCCCTGGAGGAGGCCCTATTGGGGGTGCAGGCGTTGCCCCCTCTCCCACACCCACTCTGGGCAAGCCTGCCTGGGAAATCCAGGCCCACAGCCTTACCCTCTCAGTCTCTTTGCTGTGCACCTCTGTGAAATGGGGACATGGGGTCTCCCTGGGAGAGCATGTGCCAAAGTGTTTTAAATGGTCTGTGTTTTTTTTTTTTTTTTTTTTTTTTTTTTTTTGCGGTACGCGGGCCTCTCACTGTTGTGGCCTCTCCCGTTGCAGAGCACAGGCTCCGGATGCGCAGGCTCAGCGGCCATGGCTCACGGGCCCAGCCGCCCCGCGGCATGTGGGATCCTCCCAGACCGGGGCACGAACCCGTGTCCCCTGCATCGGCAGGTGGACTACCAACCACTGCGCCACCAGGGAAGCCCTGGTCTGTGTTTTTAGCAAAGGTGGCGATTCGGTGGCCAAATGATTTGGGAAAGTGTTGGCGAACTCAACACCACCTCCAACCCTTTGGAAATTCCAAGGCTGCACCTTGGCAGATTCCAGCAAGAAACAGGAAGCCCTGCAGTGCCTTTAGGGGAGGATAGGTTGGGGGTTAAGTTACTCCTGGGCCTGGGCCTCTTTCCCCTTCTGAGCGCCCAGGCTGGCATCCTCAGGCTTCACCCACACAGGGAGAGCAGCGTGGAACTTGGCAAAGGCTTCCCAAGACAAGGAGTGAGCTCACCGTCTCTGTTTGCAGCCGGGCCATAATCTACAAAGACAGTGTGCTCTGTGCTTCCAGCGGAGCCAGAGCTCTCTGCCCCAGTGTTGGGGTGTTTGGCACAGGCTTGGGCCTGAGCGCTGGGGGACCAAGGAGGCGGGAGCAGCAGAGTTGTACATGGCACCTCCACAGTGGAGTCGGCTAGGGTGGCCATGGCTCAGGGGGCAGAGGGTGTGCGTAAGGGGGCATGGGGTGACCCAAGAAGCATCTTTTATGTGAGCCAACCAGATGCCCACATGGCCAACTGAACAATCTCCCAGGGGAATTCATGCCCCATTTCCACAGATAAGGGAACAGGAGTAGAGTCAGGGGCCAGTTCCAAGCTCGGGGCTGCTCGGGGCTGCTCGGGGCGCCTCCAACACCCTGACGCCACTGGGGAGATGTGAGGTTGAGGACAAGAAGAAGCTCTTAAGTCATCGTGTAAAATGCAGGACCACCCCCCCAGATTCCCTGAAGGCGGTGGCTTCCCTAACTTGGGCATGGGGACCGTTTCTGCTTCACCCTGGTGTGTCCTGTTCTCCCAGAAGGGCAGGGGAGTTGCCAGAGAAGCCCCTGCAAGGACAGGATGCGAGTGCGCTGCCCGGGCTGACCAGGCAACGCTGGAGGCATCCAGCAGAGGGCCCACTCACACCAGCCAGAGCCTCCCCTTTGAGGTCAGTCCTATAAGGAGGGGCCACCGGGGGTGCTCCCCACCCCTGGGCCCCTCTGCATCCCTGAGCCATCAATTGCCACCAAGTGCTTTCCCAACACAGAGGGAAAGTCAGTCCCAGCCCAGGCTGCCGTGGCCAGCACCCACCGTCCAGCTCAGCAGGAGCACCCCTACCCACTGGTCCTGTCCCCTTGGCCCCAGCAGAGACTGCAGCAAAAGTAAAAATCAGCGTGCAAAGGAAGTTTATTTATCTGTTTAATTAAGAGGCGTTCCCCAGCCACATTCGGGTCCATCCGTCTCACTTACAACCATGTCCCGGCAAAATTAAACATAATAAATATACGGAGACTGAAAGCAAAGGGCACACTCGAGATATATGGGCAGAGTCAGAAGTTGCACAGGGTTGCAGTTATAAGCACATCTTTCTTTGGTAAGTTCCTCTCCCCTCGGGGCCTGGGAGCCAGAGGAATGCTCTCAGAGAAGGGCTGTGGGTACCACTCCTCCCTGCTTTTTCCACTCAGCACCGTTGCCAAGCTTTATTTATTTTAAATGAGCCCCCAGGACTTCTCCCTTCTGCTCTTCTGGAGAGGCGGAGAGAGCTCAGCAGAGCAAAAGAACATCTGAAATCAGCCAGCACTGTGATGTCCCACCTCGGGGCTTGGTGGGTAAGAGGCCTCGGCAGCTACAGCCCTGGAAAGCTCTTTGCAGGATTCTGCTGCATCTGGGCCATGAGCTCCTGGCAAGGAGGCTGCCTGGGCTGAGAGAGACTTGGAGAAACAGATCTGTGCTCTTTGGTGTGGCTCAGCCACCATTCAGGATGCTGGCCCCAGAAGCCACAGAAGCCAGAGGAGGGAGAAGGGCAGAATTTTTTAAAAAGTCTCAAGAGCCTGACTGTTTGCTTAAACTTCTCGGGAATGAG
>NW_006789046.1:2726651-2727648 GCF_000442215.2 Lipotes vexillifer | reverse complement strand
AAGAGTGGTGATTTATTATCATTATTGATTGCTAACTGTAACAATACCTTACACTGGCTCAGTGCTTTCCTAACCTTTTCATCTCATTTCATCTTCACATTGTAGATGAGGAAGGTAGAATAATGCCCACTCGGTTTATGATGACACTTCCAGGATCACAGAGGAGGCCCAAGGTCACACAGCTAGGGAGAGGCAGAGTTCAGGCTGGAAAACAAGCCTCCGGGTTCACAAACTCACACGAGCCTTTAGATTCCCTTCCACGACTGTGCTTGGCTCATGTGCTCCCCTGAGCAACCTCATCACTAGCCTTTGGCTTTCTCTCCTAACAGGATCACCCCCAAACCAAATCTGTTAATGTAATCGTCATTTGCAGTAGCTTGGGCATTTACTAGTCACACTGCCGCTCAGTCTGCACGGCAATTATCTTGAATTTCCTCTCTCTCATTAGGCAGGAGGTCGTGAGAACTCAGTAGGGTTGCTGAACTCTATGATGAAGCCAAGGAGAGAAGCTGCCACTGGACGGAGGAAGCCCTTTTGCAGGGTTCCTAGTTGGTCTGCCATGAGATGCTCAATTTCCTGGATCGTCATCTCACACTCTGAGGCTGGCCCACCACCTGAGCTCTCCAGTCCCACCTAAATCTGGGCGTATCTACTTGACTCCCCGTGCCAACACTGAGAGTGTCCACAGAAAAGAAAGAGTCCTGAGAGGCACAGGAAATCTGTATATTTGCTTGGAGATGAAGATGCCAGCTCTGGCTGGCTCACCAATGAAATGCCCTTGGATGGCAGAGTCCCCAGTGCAGACATGACTGACGACAGCCTCTGCTCACACTAAGGCAGGGCTCATGTTACAGGTTTATCACCAGCAGAGGCTGTGGGACCAGAGAAACCCACATAACTCACGGCTCCATGCAGCCCCGCCCCGGTGGCCCACCTGAGCGCTGAAGTTGCCCTCGGCGCCCGTACCTGCTGCCTTTCAGCACCAGGGACAGCGCCA